>NW_027492878.1:0-498906 GCF_021521415.1 Bidens hawaiensis
GTAACTGTACCGTACCTGTTCATACATACTTTCCTTGACAATACGTGCAATCTCGAAGAGCGTTCATGTACCATCATCATAACATACATACATTATGCATACATCATATATTCATACATACATCCTATCTTTCATCATACTTATCAATCATATCTTAACTACCACCTGACAGTACATGCAATATCCGAAGATCGTTCACCGCACCGTCAAACAATCATCATACATAAATAATACAAGGCATACACTTACACTTAAGATAAGTGTATTAACTATCACATCGAGTATGCCACACAGCCCCGAAAACATAACAAGGAAGTGTGGCTAGAAAACTCACCTCAATGCTGTTGCGTTCACCGTTTACGGTTATTCCCTTCTTGAGCTGTGCACGACTAACTGTATAATAATTATACGTTTCAGTAAACTATCACTACACATATCGCCTTTCTAGTTTAATCATTACCCTCAACGAACGGGGGCCGGGGGCAGCGCCTCTGGCAGCGGGGTTTTAGGGGCGGCAGCCCCTAGCGGGTCCAAGGGGCAGAGCCCCTGGCTGGCGGCAGCCCTAGCGGGGTCCAAGGGTTTATTTGTAATTAAATCATTCTTTCTAAGTCCAGGGACTGTTCTGTCATTCTTTCAAAGTTCTAATTCATCACTCAGTTCTTAACGAATGGGAATTCATAACGAATTAGCCATTATAGCGAATCTTCCTTTGTAACGAATCAGGCATCTTAACGAACTGGTCCTTATAGCGAATTGGACCTTAACGAACTGATCTGGTCAACGAATGAACCCTATAATGAAGGGGTTCATTCGTCCCCTCTCTTAGCGAATGGCCTAGTTCGCCCTTATTTCCATAACGAATGACATGCTAGTTCGCAATCTTTCCTTAACGAATTAGTACACGAATCAAAGCTAGTTCGTTATATTCCCTTAAACGAATCAGCTAGCGAATCGCTTCTAATTTCGTCAATTACTCCCTAGCGAACTAGGGTTAGGTCAGGGATGTCAGAACATTCCCTGACACCCATAACCTCATATTAACTTTTCTGGTGCGCGCCATTGCCGGAAAGTCGCCGGAAAAACGCGAACTCACCGGAAAAACGGAGTTATAACTCATTTTTCCGCCGTTTTCTCGCCCCGTTCGAATCCAGATCTGAGCTAGGGTGATCCCTATGCTCATCATATGGTTCGGTTTATACCCGATTCCACCCGGATCTCGTGATTTAAACAGTTAAACGGTGTCGCTCGACGTTTCGCAACTATATCTAACGGGTAAGCTCATACAATATAATACTATCATTACCTTGGGTCGGTTCTCGGTTTCCTTCTTGATATCGGTTTAGAGAGAGAGAACTAGAGAGAGAATCTTAAGTGTGTGTTTTGGATGGTGTAAGGGATATGTGTAAGTGAATTAAATGGAGGGTTTAAGGGTATATATATTTTTGATCATGGGCTTAAGCCCATGGTCTTTCCTTCATTCCTCCATACCCAAGTCCATAACCCATATCCATTTACCCAACACAAGTCCATCTCGTATTCTATTCAACTAAACCGATAACGACCCGCTATAAAATAAACGAACTTTATTTATTAATATAACCGAAAGTAGGATGTTACAAATTTTAACCCCTTCCTCATCGTAGCTTTCTTTAAAAAGTTATATTTTAAAAATTGAGGACAATGTTCATCTCAAGTGTGGGTATGGGGGGAAATTGAAATTTTTTGCCTTAGGGTACCTTGATTGTGCGCAAAAGCTGAAATAGTAAATTGTTAATTGTTGTTAATAATACCAAGTACAGGTTTTTGGTCATGGGAAGTTTTTAAGCTTCACGAAAGTATTCTTATCAAATGTTTTTCAAAAAGGGATATTAAATTGGACCATTTATATGGGGATAACGAGTCATGGAGATGGTACGCATGTTTCATATCGGCATCTCATTCGTCCGTGTGTGAGAGATTTGCCTTACATATAATACACATAATATACATATATATACACACACACACACATACACACACATCATATGAGTGATATTAAGAGTGGAACCGGTATGTGCATGATGTCTAGAACTTGTTTGTCATATGCATGTCAAGATCTTAATATCACTATCTATATGGAGAAATAGGACTATAGAAACCCACATATAATGGCCTTAACGTCATACACTGTATTATCCCCTATGAGCCAAATTTCCGCCTTTTCCCTTTCATTTGTTAAAACCCCATATTATATCTTAGCCTTAGCCTTTTATTATTTTAACTCTGCGGATGAAACTTGGTATGTTAGAGTTGTATGTAAGAAATTTGTGGAGCATAAAACAAAATGTACATATGTCTCGAGTAAGTTGTTTGTATATATGATGTTTGTAAAAAAAACTGAATAAAAAGAAAAAATATGAGAAATCAAAAACTCAAAAAGACTCAATGTTTAAAATCAGTATTGGTTGTAAATAGACGTCACCGTGTTTGATTGTTTGTTTAGTTTGAATAAATTAGGTTTCATCCACTATAGTCACTAACTAAATCTTCAGACCGTATATCTCAAAACACAAATAACCCCAATTGACAAGAACAACTACGAAAAAATAATATGCGAAAAACCCTTGATAATAGCCGTGAAATCACGTAGAATCAGGATGTTGCTTAATATAGTAAGAATACTAATAGTGATAATCACCCATTAACTCAAAAGATTTCCATTAGAATATTCAGACAATATAAATGGAAACTCTTTAGGGTTTCAGGTGGAATGTCAGGTGCAGCTGCCTTTCGTAAAAAATATCAGTACGTCTAGAAAAGTGTGTAATCAGCCGTCATCATAAATGTAACATAGTAATATGTTATATAGGCACCTAACATTCTTTATAGAAACCCTAATCATTGTTAAAACATATTCAAACGTATTCAAAATAATTACAAATGTCAAACAGGTTTTCAAGTAAACTTTTATTTTTGTCGAGTAAACATGGCAATCCTTGAGTGTGCTTGGAGAGTTCCTTCGAGTAAAACTTTACTTAGAATATTTTCTTAGAATATTCTTCAAGAAGGCTTCAATCTTGATAATATAACCCAACTTTGCTCGGAATTATCCACGAGCAAACTAGTTCTTCATTATCTCTTCAATCTTTTTCCTAAGACTTGTTCCAACAAACATAGTATACTTGGGTACTGTAGCTTGCTCGAGATTGAACTTTACTTGTAGAAGTCCTTATAATAAATCCTTTTAACTTCTCACAAGTATGATTGAGATCTTCTTATTGTATCTTTGCTCAACCACCAAATTAATTGTTGACTTGGCTTAAGCTAGGGTAAGTCAAGAGTATGCTTTAACAAAAAACTTTGCTCGCACGGAAGAACAACTTTACTTGAGGAGTGTAGCTTGCTCGAAGCTTAACTCTAAGAAGAATTCTTGAAGATAACCTTACTCGAATATGATACCTTGCTTGAATAAGTATAAACCTTGCTCGAAGTGCCTGGTTTGCTTGAGTTCCATACTAAACATATTTCTGATAAAGTTGAGAAGATTCCAATCTTCCTTGATCTTTCTTTAGGCACAACAAACTCCCCTAGATTGGAACAAACTTAGATGCACCAAAATACATCCCCGATTACATACGCTGGTTTCAAAAATACACATCAAATTCTTGTAAACAGTAATTTACATTACTAAAAGGAAATTGATTACATATTCAAAATTCCGCCTCATGGGCATTATATATAAAACTGAAAGTACATACAAAGACATAATCAAAATATAAAAAATTACAAGTAAATCAAAAATATTCTTTGTACCATATTTACATGTATTTTAATTTTCTCTCTCTCTTCTTCTTTCTTCTGTAATTTTCTCTAGCCTCACTGCAGCAGCTCTTTGCTGGAACATAGAAATCTCACATGGAAGGATGGTCCTCTGGTAAGTCCCAAGCCTTATATCGTTCAAGTCTTCCACACGTAGATAATCCAACTCAGAGTCATTTTCAATTACACCCAAAGCCAAGCCTTCAGATTTTCTTAAGATCATGTTTTTAGTCTTCTTTTCATAACCGAGATTTGTAAATCCTCCATTTCTTTGCACCCCTGAATTTGGTCTATGAATTGTCTTCTTCATGCTAATACATTATGACATAGTAGCATAAGGATTCCCAAATTTCTTTGATTTGTCAAAAGAAATATTGGACAATCTTATTTCACTAAGTCTTTTCCGTCTCTTCTTCTTCTTAGCTTCTGAATATCAATGTTTCTCATTTGGTTCAACACAGGAAGTCCAATTTGTATTGGTCTTTCAAAAACTTTTATAGATCATTTAATTGTGCACTGGTAAACCTGTTTCTCTATTGATAGTCATACATGTGTAAGTTTGCAAGTTCAGTCAACTGCTCTTTGTTATACTCCATGAAGTCATCCATGATAATGATTGTCTTTAATGCAACTACTGCTCATGAACACCTTCAAGGTATTTGTTATAGAGTCAGAGAATAATTCTTTTGGTAAGTTCACATTGGTAGCTGGACGTTGTTCTCTTTTGATGCATTGACCTTGTTGTTGAAATTGGCACTCTAGAAGTATATGCCCTTGATGTGAAAGATCTTGATGAATGGGTCTTTCTGATATGCCCTTTTGTTCATAAATCTTAGGAATTTCTTGTTTGCTCTTCATCAACAAGGTGATATTATCATCTCCCTCTCTTGACAAAATTTTAATCATATCCATTGTCTCTTTGTCAAGCTCTTGTTTTGTCTGTTGAGGCTCATATTGCTCATTATCTAAAGGGATAGATTGGGGAGTATTTAATCTGACTCTTTCAAGTTCTTCATGATAAATTCTTGATTGCCTTTCAAGTATTTCCCTCATTTGTGATTTCTCAAGTTATCTTCAGTTTTTGTACATTGTCAGCTTGAGGAGTAGATGAGGATGTTGTTTTCATTTCATCAACTTGTCTCATCTCCTCCTTGTACTTCTTAAATTCTAACTCGTATTAATATTTTTTCTGAGTTTTTCAAAGTTTGTTGAGGTCTGCATGAGCACCTCTTGCTGTCATTAATCTTTCTAATAAAATTTTCTTGTTAAGCAGTCAACACATCCCTTTCTTTCGTAGCTTTGTCTTTCTCAGCCTTGTCATTCTCAGCCCTCTCTTTATTTTGTTTTGTAGTAACCTTATCTTCTTCATTTACCCTTTTAGAAAGTAGATTGAATTTAGCTTCAAACTTCTTTCCTGCTCATTTTTTCTACCCCTCCACAAATGGAAATCCATTCTCAATCAAATATCCGGCCTTAACACCAAATCTTCTCATAATTTTACTTTTTCTTCTAACTCCTGCTTTGCTCTCAATTCATCCCTTATTTTCATTTCCTCTTCATCTTTTACTTGTAGGGATTTACTAAGCTTTATGATATCTTCATAGGACATTTTTTCAAACGGTCTTAACTATAGTTACATCCCCTTAAGATAATCAATATTCATCTTTAATATTCTTTTGTTTTTCTTCTCTTCTTTTCCTTTCTGTTCCACTCTTCTTACTCACCAAATGTTCAAGGTATTTATCTTTTGTTGGGATCAAGATTCAACTAAGGAAAGATTAGAATCTTCTTAGCCTCCTCAGAAATGGCTAAGTATGAAAACCAAGCAAACTTGGCACCCTCGAGAAAGCCTAGGCTTATTCAAGCAGGTATTTCACTCTCGAGTAAAGTTATCTGCTAGAATTATTCTAAGTTTATGTTCGAGCAAACTACACACATCAAGCAAGGTTTTTCTTCTAGTTGAGCAATGTTTGTTTTAGAGCAAACCGTGACTTAACCAAGCTGAAATCAAGTATTTTGGGTGGATCGAGCAAGGTTTATTAATAAACAGTGGTCCAAGCACTCTTGAAGGAAGTTATTTAAGAAAATTACTCTAAGGACTTCCAACGAGCAATGTTCAACCTCGAGCAAGCTATAGTGTCACCAGCACACTTAACTTGTTCAAATAAGTTAAAAAAGAAAAGCTTACTCAGAGAACTGCTCCAAGCACAACTTATGGTTACAAGGTCTGCTCGACAATTATAAAAGCTTACAAGCTTACTCGAAGACCTTTTTACACTTGAAATATTTTTGAATACGTTTGAATATGTAATGTACCAATCATTAGGGTTTTTAGAAGATATCAAGTGTGCCTATTTAAGGAAACTTTAGAACACATTTATGACAATGGACACGGAGCGAATATTGTGGTTTGACGGCTGACACTTTCCCCGTAAAAGAATATCTTTGTACGAAAAGCTGCCTAAAATACAAACATTCCACCTAGAAACCCTATCGATTTTCATTGTATCCTTCACAATATTAATGGAAATATTTTAAGTTACTTTGTGTGTTTGTTACATTTCTGTTCGTATAGCAACATTTTGAATATTATTGATTCCTTCTTTAATGTTCATTTGATCTTCACAAGAGCAGAACTCGTGACCGTCTTGTCAACAACGTTGTTGTTGATTACGAGACTGATTGTTGTGGTTGAAAGATCGCATATGAGATCATTCAACTCTTGATCACTTTAAATTTCATGCCATAATTCAATAAGGAATGATTCTTGGGTTTTGTCTCTCAGTTCTTCCAATCTGGCCTATTTTCTTTTTACAAAATGTTGATGGTTCAAATATATTTGAGGTGAATTGTGTTCAACTTCTTGTTCTTTTTTTGATTCTCCATCATCATCTTCCTCTTGTTCAAACAAATCTTCCAAGGCACCAATTTGTGGTTCATGAAGATCCACATTGTCATTTTGCATGAACTCCTTTTGAGAGTCACCTTCTTGAACATCTTCGGGTTTAATCATTCTTAAAGGTACAACATGAATATGTTCTTATTTCTTTTCTTCTTTATCTCCTTTTTCATGTGTTTTTTTGCCTTTTAGAATTTTTATTTTCATGAATGTTTTTACCGAATCTCTTCCTCTTCCTGTCATATTTAACAAGTTCAACAGGCTATTCACTTTCTTCACTTCTTATTCTCTCCAACATGTTTAAAATTACATTTTCAGAGACTTTCTTAGCTATTTCTTCCTGAATTCTCTTTCCATCTAGATCAGGAACCAGTTGTTTTTATGTTTTATCTTCATTGTTTGTTGCTTGATGTACTAAAGGTAGTCAAATGATTATTAACTAAAAATAAGCTAATCTAGACACTAAGTAATAATTCTAGACTCTTAACTTAAAAACTACTAACCGGCAAGTGAACCGGTCGACTCAAGTACAGCTAAAAGTAACCCTAATTAATTAAAAAAATAATAAAACATAATCATTACTTAAAACCTAATTAATTAATTAATATAAAATCTAATGATTATTTAACCCAAAATATTTAAAATATAATAAAATATTAAAAAGCTTAGATTAATTCAGACGATAAAGATAACTACCTAGGCTAGAATCTCGTAAGTTACGACAATCAATTAAATGGGAAACTTAAGATATGGAACTGGGATCGTAAAATAAACCCTTAACAGAAAACCCAAACAGGACCCTTGACCTTCAAGAAGACACCTATGGATTTTAACAAGTTTTAAAGAACACCAGTTTTATGATATAAACTTCCTTACGGTTGTTTAATAATTTATGTCTAAGTATCTTTATGACGAAATCCTACCTTACAGCGCAGAAATCAAAGATAGCTAAGTAGACTCAATTGACTTAATAGACTAAGTTGACAATCAAACCTATACGGACTCCTTACGAAGAACTAAATCTAGCAATCCTGACCAACAAAGATCTACTAACAACCTATCAACTTACAGCTTTCTAAGCTAACAGCTCAGTTTTATCTATTTAATTAGTTTTATTGTTTCTATGATCTTAATGCATATCAATCATAAACTAGTCAAGAACACACATTAAATAACTTAACAAAACCCTATTCTATAAAACAATCACCAAGGGCAATGTGAAACAATAATTCCAAGTAAATAAAACCACGCAATCATACTCATCAATTAATTCAAACTCAACAGTTTACTTAAAACATAAAATCCATAACGAAAGAAATCCCAATTAAATCAAATCAAACAAAGGTTCATCACGACCTAGGTAGTTTATGAAGTTTAGCCTAGCATCGTGTAATCTAAATCAAACAAAACAAATAAAACCGAAAACATGGTGAAATAATGAGAAACGAAAGATTAAAGGCGATAAAACCCGTAGTCTTCGATCTTGAACGTAAAGTTCTTCACCGGTATTCTCGTGCCTTAAAAATCAACACAAGACTCGAAAATATGCTATCTAAAACTCCAAATTCGTCTTGGTGGCAGCAGGGTATATTCAGGTTTAAGTTAAAGATGTTTTTATACCGAAACAAGGCCCAACAAGTAACAAAAACGAAATAAAAAATCCCATCAGCTTCCTCTAGGCGCCGCGCGAAGGGAATGGTCTCTGAGGCCGCGCGGCGCGGCGTGTAAAAATAGAAGGGGCGGTCAGACCGGCCTGGTCTGAACGGTTCTCTGTCCGGTTCCTTCCTAACGCGTTCCGGATCTCCGTTTTAGCTCTTTTTAGCTAGTTTTTCGCCCTTTTCGATCACGATCAACTTCCATTTCCTACGAAACATAAATTTGTTAGTAGTATACAAATCTCGCCTAAAAACGAACAGAAAAATTAAAATATTAAATAAAATATACACGTAAAACATAAACATTTAGCATTATATCAAATATCCCCACACTTATTCTTTTTTCGTCCCTGAAAAAAGTCTGATGCAGTTGGATCAGAATCGGAAAAATACAGTCTTACAAACATATAGGTTAATTTAAAGCTTAGGTAAACGCAAAAACCGCGATCACCGATATTGTGGTCCACTTAAACCCATGCCTTAATCTTTACCGGGACAAATAAGATCCGACAATAATATTACTCAGTGGTTTACACAATTAAGACCCGCTTATTTTCAGCTTTTACCGGACCAGGCCACCCCAACTTGACTTAAATCTCAAAATTAGCAGATTTAAAACTCTTGTTGCTCTCGTTTTTTTTATATTGAATTGTTAAGACGATAAAGGGTATTGTTTATCCACCTAAACTTAAGCATCAAAGTCTACCAAGCAGGCATTAGATACGATTAAGGTACATTTAATTAATAGCTAGTGTTCCCCACAACATGATATACCCCCGTTATCAAGCAATACCCCGAACCATCACCATAGGTGAGCATGCAAAATTTCATTTGTAGGGCTTACATGTAGCGTTTCCCTTGTGGTCCATTTATTAATGGTAATGAGACACGAGCAAGGGGACCCCACATGGCTAGCAGCGTGGATTATCAAGTCAGTAGTGTATTTGTACTTTTGTACGTAGTGATCATGGTTTATTGACTTATAAGGGTTTTCTCTTTTTAGCTTTACTTAACACTACTAGAAAAATGGCAGACATTCAAAATATTTATATCAAACCTTTACAACCTTACCAGTTACCATTACTAATTGCAGACATTCACATAACCCTCCACAACACCCCACCACTCCCAACAACCACTCTCTCATGAACAACCTGGGCCGTCGTCTGATTCTCATTACCCTTCCCGCCACCGTCCTTCTCATCCCTCTCGCCCCATGTTCTCTTACCAATCATAATTACTTGAATCAGAAGCTAGGGTTTCTCTAACCCTAACCTAATCTGAATCTCAATCTTGTCAATCCAACCCCTAATTGGACCTCCAATTTCACACAGGATTATTAGCAGGTCAATGATGAGGTAAATGCTCATTGAAATAAGTCTTGATACTTTAATGGTTTTTTTTTTTTACTTACATAAATATATATTTTTTTATGAGTTTATAATCAAGATATTGGATTTAGATGAAAGTTAGTTTAGTAGTTAGTTAAGGTATGAGATTTGTTTCCCTTTCTCACGGCTGATTTCTTTTTTGTTAGGTTAATTGATCTATTAGGGTTTTTAAGCAGACATTAGTTTCCTCTTTTCTTGAAACAAGTTGTAGGCGTTTTGTTTTCATGCACACCAATTGTTTGTTTTAACGCCTGAATGGGATATACCTTTTTTTTGTTTAATTAATCATTTGTCTCTACATTGGCATACCTCTAACTTAATTTTTTTGTTTAGTTGCAGTAGTGTTACAATAAAAATTAGTATCTTTTGCAATAAATCTATTTTTTTTCTTTTGACAGATTAGCCAAAGGGATTATAAAATCATGAAAATAGGAGCACACAACACAAAACTAGAAAAGACAATATGGTGTTAAAGAACAATGATGATCATACCTTTTGAAGAACACAATGGTTTCTATTCCTTTGCTCTCAAACGCAGGGCTGATTTTTTTTTTTTGCATGTAGGTGTCAGGTACATTATAGATGACTTTTTTTTTCCAGTTAATGTGCATGTAGGCGAGTTTAATTTCCTTGGCTTGTGTATGTTCTTTAGAATCACAGAAATATAGGGTTGTCGGGATGTGGTAACAAAATCGAATTTGGGGATCTCTCACTTCGGTCACCATTTGCTTGGTATCTCTCCAAATAGTTTTATAATCAAATATGTTTGTTTTGTCATCACATCTAATTAGTTGGACATATGTTTTACTATCTGAATAATTTGTTGGAAAGATAGTAATTACTTATTAATAAAGTTATGTCCAGGTATATATGTGTTAACTATATAAAAACAAATATGAGTTGTATAAGGTATATATAAAATTATTATGTTGTAAAATATATTATGGCATTAACTTTACATCGAGACTCTTTAGCAAACTCTTTTAAATCTAAAACAACAAACTTATTTATTATTGAAATTTCCATGTTGTAATTTACTCACACTTATCTTATTTTCATATGCAGGTTAAGGGAATAGCAAAAGAATCTTATAACATCTGGCTCATTTGGTTTCCTTTTTGTATGACAGAATTAATTCATTTGATTAACTTAGATGAGTTGGATTTAAGTTATATCAAAGTCTCATGTTTTGAATGGTATTAATTCTTTCACTTTTAAAGTATACATTTCTTTAATATAACAACCTTATAAGTCTGTTATATTTCTGATACTGTTTTTATATTATAGGATGTAAAAGATTAATGAGATTGAAAATGCTAGAGTTTCCTCCCATAACTTAGGAATTGTGAATACCCAGATGAATAAATTGCATACCGAACCATGGTCTCCAGACCCGAAGCATCCCATCAATACAAGATTTTAGATTATAAAACCATATGCCAATGAAGTGTAAAACACTAAAACTAGCAGTTTAAGATTTATATCACAGGCTACACGGCATAGTCTAACGTTAAACCTACCCCAACATTATATGATAACGTATTCAGATTTCTTAAAACTTATAACATTTCCACTTTTTATACCAAATAAGTGAGGCTTGAGTATGGTCCGACCTTTCATTACTTATCTTCCACTGAAAAAACGCTTTACCCACAAAAGATTTCCGTTTTCTTTTATATTATCTCATATTATTAGTAGTTTGAAAAACCGATTTCCGATAATCATCATCATCATCTCCCACTTTAACGCAAAAAACTATATTCAAGGGAAATTTTTAAAACATATTTCAATATTTTTTTATATATATTTTAAATTAAACTACGACTGATTGAAAACTGACTCAAATATTCTATCCCCACACTTAAATTTTGCATTGTCCTCAATGCGAGGATAAGGATGACTTAAAACAAAAATAAAGTCGGACTACAAAAAACTAAAAACTAAAAATAAAAATTAAAACAAAATAAAAAATTAATAAGCTAGATAATGGAAAAGACTTAGCTGGTAATATGCGCATGAAACAAGATGCTAGAGTCTTCTTCCATGAATGCCCTCTAACTACGAACATGATCAGCAAACGATATCTCCTTCTTGTTGGGTTTTAGCAAGATTGTCAAAGTCCAAAATAACCAATTATTAAGGAAAACACAGCGGAAGATATTAGTTTTAAATCTTGTTTTTACCAAACACATAAACCCGTTTATGTATAACCCAATGCCCGGATCCATATACGACTATGCATGCTATCAAGAACACAACCATAGAGTGTTTAACATACATACCTTTCAAGTATAAGAATGATAGGGATGAATGAGTTGAATGGCTTAGAATCCAAAGGAGGAATCCTCAATCTTGTATACCCGACAAGCTAATCAACAAACACCAAGTTGCTAGGGATCTTTACACTTGGAAGAACACCCTTGTTCTTCTTCTTTCTCTTGTTCTCGGTTCAGATGGGAGAAGAAAAGAGAGAGAGCAATATGTGTGAGATAGTGTAGTGTGTCAAGTTGGAGAAAATCTTACACATCCATACATATCATTTGCATGTTATGGAAACAAACAAAAGGAGGAGAGAGGGGTGAGGGGAGCCGGCCCCATGTGGGTTGGTTTTCCCCCCCAAAACCAATTTCCAAATTTTTTAATTTCTTTATACACGTTTTGTTACTTATCGAAAAAATAACGTCTCTCGTAAATTATCCATATAATTTATTTTACACCCAAATGCAAATATTTAGAAAACCCATTTTCCAAATATAAAAGTGTTGATAATCATTACTTAGATCATATCTAATAATAATTATCGTGGCGTTTGCCTAGCTTGTTATTGGGTATGACCCGACTTGGATCAATACGTACTAGCCACATCAACTCAAATATGTGTCTTGGGCAGATCAATTCCAACAATCTCCCACTTGCACAAGATACATAGAAGATTGATGCAAATAGCAAATACCACCTAACAACGGTTTACTATCCCTAATAGGCATGACGAAGTGCCATTCAATAACATCATCCCTTTCAAGTCCCATACTTGAAAATGATTTAGGTGAAACAGTCATTTATCCTTTGCCACAAATGTCATGTTAAATCCAAAGACACAGAGTGATCATTCTCTGTTGATTTACCTTATCAGGCCTTAGGCATTTAACTCTCAACGAATAAGAGGGACAAATCCCCTATTGACTACATACGTCTCTCACTATCACTTTGTACTATACTTGAGCTTAGCCTTACGTACTGACATGTTTCAGAGCAGCGAAGAACTAAGTCAAAGTATAATAGTCGATGAATATCAAGACACAATATGTATCTCAGGTCGGAGGATACTATGATGTTCGTCTTTACTCAAATTTACTTATGATCACAAATCACAAGGATTCCATGCAGTAAAGTTGAGGGCGGGTCAATCCAATATTTATCCCATAAATATCTATGAAACTTGGCAGCAACCCTTTGCTATATTCATACCTCATGAATATCTACCAATCCAAGTTCATAATAGTCTTACTTTCATATTTGTTCCCACAACTATGATCGACTACGGACGTTTCGAATAATTCAAATTATTCACGGATTTAAACATACTAAAATGGAACATAACTCAAGAACATGACCATAAACAAAACCATATGATTGATTTAAAATAAGATTGTTCCAATATTCAAATACAAAATTCTGATCAAATCCAATCACTAGAATATCGAAATCCTAAGGCACAAGTATGACCCTCATGCTTCGGCCTTTCAAGGAGTTTCGTGAGTGGGTCCGCAATGTTTTGATCAGTGTGAACTTTGTGAATACATATCTTTCCTTTTTCAACTTCATCCCATATGTAGTTGAATCTCCGCTCAACGTGCCTAGTCTTTTGATGTGCACGAGGTTCTTTGATTTGAGCAATCGCACCCTCGTTGTCACAAAAGATATCTAGAGGGTCCTGAATGGTACGAACCACTCCTAGATCGGCAATGAACTTTCTAATCCATGCAGCTTCTTGAGCTGTCAAGGAGGCGGAGATGTATTCAGATTCAGTGGTGGACAAGGCTACCACGTCTTTTTTTGCGCTCTTCCAGGAAACAGCACCACCATTTAGAATGAAAACATATCCCGATTGTGATCGAGAATCATCTCGATCAGTTTGGAAGCTCGCATCAGTGTAACCCTTTACAACGAGTTCCTCCTCACCAGAGCCATATATAAGAAACATATCCTTAGTCCTCTTAAGGTATTTCAATATGCTCTTAACAGCCATCCAATTGCTAGTTCCCGGATTTTGTTGGTATCGACTTGTCATGCTCACAGCGTATGACACATCCGGTCTAGTGCAAATCATGGCATACATGATGATCCTATAGCAGACGCATATGGGATTCCACTCATTTTGTCTTGCTCATCCTTTGAGCATGGACATTGAGAAGCACTCAACATCGTTCCTCTTTGAATAGGTACCAAACATTTCTTAGAGTTTTCCATCTTGAACATTTTCAAGATTTTGTCAATGTATGCACTTTGATTCAAACCTATCAACCACCTTGATCTATCCCTATAGATCCTTATTCCTAGAATATAGGCGGACTCACCAAGATCCTTGATGGAAAAACAGCGTCCAAGCCAGGATTTTACACCTTCCAAGGTTGGAATGTCATTTTCAAATAACAATATGTCATCAACATACAATACCAGAAAGGTAATTATGCTCCCACTAGCCTTCTTATACATACAAGCTTCATCAGCGTTTTTGATGAATCCGAATTTCTTGACTTCATCATCAAAACGGTGATTCCAACTCCTAGATGCTTATTTCAATCCATAGATTGATTTCTTTAACTTGCATACTTTGTTAGGATGTTGTGGATCGACAAAACCTTCGGGCTGAACCATATAGACATCTTCCTCAAGATGACCATTTAGGAAAGCAGTTTTGACATCCATTTGCCATATTTCATAGTCATAATATACGGCTATGGAAAACAATATCCTTATAGACTTTAGCATTGCGACAGGCGAGAAAGTTTCATCATAATCAACCCCTTGAGTTTGAGTGAAACCCTTTGCTACGAGTCTAGCTTTGTAAGTATCCAAGTTTCCATGCATATTAGTTTTCTTCTTGAAAACCCACTTACTTCCAACCAGTTTGGAATTTAGAGGTGGAGCAACCAAGTCCCAAACTTGGTTATCATGCATGGATTGCATCTCAACATTCATGGCCTCCAGCCTTTTGTTACAATCAGACTGTGACATTGCATCTCGGTATGTGGTTGGTTCATCCGAATCTACCACATAGCATCCATCCATGAAAAATCCATATCTCTCAGGTAGGGTGCTAATTCTACCAGATTTGCGAATGTTTTGTGTGTTTTGATCAACCATTTGATCATCATCAACAACCTTTTGTTGATTGCTAGTGTCAACCAAACGTGTATCGGCTTGGGGTTCTCGATCCTCCTCGAGCTCCACAGTTCTGTCAGTTCCTTCCATAAGGAACCTTCTTTCCAAGAACTTTGCCTTCCGAGCTATAAACACTTTATGCTTGTTTGGATTATAGAAATAATATCCCACCGAATCTGTGGGATATCCTACAAATATACACTTAGTGGATCTGCATTCGAGTTTGTCAGGGGTGTAAATCTTAACATAAGCTTCAAAACCCCATACCTTTAAATATGATAATGATAGAGCCTTTCCATGCCATATTTCAACAGGTGTCCTATCCATTTTCTTGGTTGGTGCCATATTTAAAATACGGGCTGCGGAGATCACAGCGAAACCCCAAAATGATAGAGGTAACGAGCTTCTAGCCATCATGGATCGAACAATATCCAATAAAGTTAGATTCCTTCTCTCAGACACACCATTATGTTGTGGTGTTCCAGGTGGAGTAAGTTGTGAGACAATCCCACAACTCCTAAGATGTTCTAGAAACGCATCATTGAGGTATTCACCTCCTCTATCGGAACGTAGTACTTTGATTGTCTTGTTGAGTTGATTTTGTACCTCATTTTGGAAGACTTTGAACATTTCAAAGGCCTCATTTTTGTTTCTTAACAAGAACACATACCCTTAGCGACTATAATCGTCGGTAAAGGAAATGAAGTATCTTTCACCATTTCTTGTCATTGTCCTAAAAGGTCCACATAAATCCGAATGTATGATGCCTAATAAGTCTTTCGCCCTTTCATTTGTTCCACTAAAGGGCACCTTGGTCATTTTTCCCAATAACATTCATCAAATGAATCAACATTTGATTTCAAAAGACCATTCTTTCGAAGTGTATGAATACGATTCTTGTTTATGTGACCAAGACGACAATGCCAAAGAAAAGTATAACTCAAATCCATTTTGAGTCTTTTGGTGCTAGCTTGGTACAACGAGTTATCAATGTATGAGTCATCATGAATTAATTCATAAATGCCATTAAACGGCATCGCTTTAAAGTAAAAGACATTATCCATGAAAACATAAATACCATTGTCAACAAACTTAAAATTATAACCAGATTGTCTTAATACAGAAACAGAGATAATATCCCTAGTCAAACTAGGGGAATATAGAATGTTTTTAAAACAATCTCCAAACCATTTGGAAGCTTTAAAACATAATCTCCTCGGGCTTGGACGTCAACCTTTGCTCCATTTCCCATGAAGAGACTTATATCTCCTTTCTTCACATAATTTCTTCTTTTGAACCCCTGCAATGAATTGCAGATATGAGTTCCACATCCGATATCCAATACCCATGTGTTAGAAGAAATAATATTAAGATCAATGTGGATCATGAAAGTTGTACCTGAGGTTTGCCCTGCATCCTTCTTAGCTTTCAACTCTTTGAGATAGGTCGGACAATTTCTCATCCAGTGACCAATCTCACAACAACCAAAGCACGAATCCTCAGCGCTAACCTTTAGCTTCTTTGGTTTTGGTTCCGCCTTTGCCTTTCCCTTGAACCCCTTATTGACTTGCCCCTTACCCATAGCAACATTTTCTTTGGGTTCAGGGTGATGCCTCTTCTTAGAGCTACACTCATTGATCGCAAGAATGGGTAAAACCTTTTTACCCATGTCGGCTTCGGCTGTCTTAAGCATTGCGTGAAGCTCACCAATGCTCTTGTCTCATCCGTTCATGTTGTAGTTCATGACGAACGTCTCAAACCTTTTAGTTACGCCGTTCAGGATTAAATCCGTGGCTGACTCTTTTGAGATGGGACAGTTAAGCCGTTCAAGCCGATCAATGTGGCTTTTCATCTTAAACACATAAGATGATACAGATTGCGTTTCTTCCATATGACATGCATGAAGCGCTCGAACCGTTTTGAAACGCTCAACCCTGGCTTGAGTAAGGAACATTTCCTTAAGCTGGGTTATCATGTCATACGCCCCATGATTCTCGAAATCCTTTTGGATCTCGGGAATCATTGTTCCCAACATGAGGCAAGAAACTTGCACCGAATCCTCGGTGTATTTTAGCCAATCCGCATAGGCATCCAAGTTGTCAACTTCGGGTTCATCGGGAATAGGGTCGTCTAAAATGTAAGACTTCTTTTCTTGCTTGAGAAAAATTCTCAAGTTTCGATACCAGTCCATGAAGTTATTATAGTTTAGACGACCCTTATCCAGAATGGATTTCAGTGATAAGTTATGCACTGGTGGGATAAGAGCGTTCGGTGCGTTGTTTGCGGCCATCTATAAAAGAGTTTAACAAAGTTCAATTTAGTATTTTCGATATCAATAAAATTTTAATCTTTAATACCCTTTAATGTCTCCAAGACAATTATTGATTAAAATCTAGAACCCAACGTTTCATTCAAATAGTAGTTAGGTGACCTTAATCCTACAATTCGAATTAACAAGGTAGTCAACGTTTGACGATTGCAACCCTTTGCAACTTCTAGTTTTATGGGATCGGTTAAACATCATATGTTTAGTTGGTATGTTTAATCCCATCAACACCTTTGAATGCCATGTTAAGGTGACCCTATAGTCATGGTTTTCAAATCAAGTCGTCCTACTTACACACACGTGTGAGTTTACACATACAAGTGGTTAGGTGACCCTAAAGGCAAAAGTATTTGTAAAACCACCTTAAGATCACAAGCTTTCTTAAATGTGGTTAGGTGACCCTACCCCACTATCAAGTCTACAAGTGACTTAAGTGTCGTGTAAAAGGATGGTGTTTAACTTGTTTTTTTAAAAGGGATTTTACTTTTCAAAATTTTAGATTGGAAAACTATTTATTGTACCTTCCATTTGCATGCATTCAAATGTATGGTACCTTTGAAAAACAATTTTCAAATTCCTTTTAATAAAACCCATTTTATTATGAAATATTTAATAGTTAATAAAACCAATTTTATAACTTCATAATTTCATAGGAATCACTTTTATGCTAGTTGTCGATTTTAATTGCTAACATCCACACATGATAAAACAATAAAAATAAAACAACCAATCAAGCATAAAATACAAACACATGTTCATAACCATAGCCACCTAGATAGACAACACTTGTTGACCGAAACAAGTGGGTCAAAAGGTCTCTCCTAAGGGACGAGCATGAAACAAGGTAGAAGATGGTGAACTCCCACTTGACTCCGCATCCAAATGCTTCAAGCGTTCACTTCTTGTTGTGATCCATCTTCTTTATATGGGCTCCGACCAAAAGGTGTTTTAGTTGCATCTTCTTTTACAAAATATATCCTAATACATTTTGTCTAATAAAAGAAATACAACTATTCTACTTATTATTACAAAACATTTGAAAGAATAAATAGATTACAACCCGAATAAAGAATATTACATCCAAAAGTATAAATCACAAACGATAATTCTTCAACATACACAAGGTTATGGCTAGTTTATAAACATCCACATAAACAGGTCAACCTTTGACCTGGCAGGTCAACCATTGACCAGAATGGTTCCCTTTTACCTTTTTTTTCGGCCTAAAACAGAGAACACATAGTTATCGGCCAAAAGACCAAAGCTTTAGAGTTTTCGGCCCGAAAGCTTTGGTACACCGAGAACCTTTTGTTCTCGGTCAAAACCGAGAACCTATTGTTCTTGGTCAACACCGAGAGCCATGATTCAACATAATGAGTTCTCGGTCCAACCGAGAACGTGTTTTCGGTCAACCAAGAACAAGAGTTCTCGGCCAGACCGAAAACCCGGGTATTTGGTGATTTCGGCCAAACCGAAAACCTTTGGTTCCCAACCAAGAGTTTTCGGCCAGAGCTGAAAACAACCTAGAATCTGTCCGAACAAGATTTGGTAACCAAATGACCATTTTTCCAGATTTTTACCACATGCATGTATGGTATGAACTTGGAAAATCAAGGGGCAACCAAAATTCCTAAAGTCCTTGGCCAAAATGGTAAAAAATACCATCAAACCCGAGCACTCTAGAACCCATTTTGAAGCATGTAATCGTATAAGCGGCTCTTGATGCCATTGTTGGGTTTTATCAAGATTATCAAAGTCCAAAATAACCAATTATTAAGGAAAACGCAGCGGAAGATATTAGTTTTAAATCTTGTTTTTACCAAACACATAAACCCGTTTATGTATAACCTAATGCCCGGATCCATATACGATTATGATGCTATCAAGAACACAACCATAGGGTGTTTAACATACATACCTTTCAAGTATAAGAATGATAGGGATGAATGAGTTGAATGGCTTAGAATCCAAAGGAGGAATCCTCAAGCTTGTATACCCGACAAGCTAATCAACAAACACCAAGTTGCTAGGGATCTTTACACTTGGAAGAACACCCTCGTTCTTCTTCTTTCTCTTGTTCTCGGTTCCGATGGGAGAAGAAAAGAGAGAGAGCAATATGTGTGAGATAGTGTAATGTGTCAAGTTGGAGAAAATCTTACACATCCATACATATCATTTGCATGTTATGGAAACAAAAAAAGGAGGAAAGAGGGGTGAGGGGAGCCGGCCCCATGTGGGTGGGTTTCCCCCCCAAAACTAATTTCCAAATTGTTTAATTTCTTTATACACGTTTTGTTACTTATCGAAAAAATAACGTCTCTCGTAAATTATCCATATAATTTATTTTACACACAAATGCAAATATTTAGAAAACCCATTTTCCAAATATACAAGTGTTGATAATCATTACTTAGATCATATCTAATAATAATTATCGTGGCGTTTGTCTAGCTTGTTATTGGGTATGACCCGACTTGGATCAATACGTACTAGCCACATCAACTCAAATATGTGTCTTGGGCAGATCAATTCCAACACTTCTCTCCCACACGAACTTAAGCGGCAAAAATTCAACAATATCTAATAATATATCTTATCAAGCTGATGGATTTTATGCATTCAAAGTACTTCACCAACCCACAAATAATGACTCCATCCCCACACTTGTCTTTTTCAATAGATTCTTTCTTAGGGATCTTTTCTCTAGCTCACACAATCTTCAAACTAACAAAACTTAAAAACACGAAAACAAAGTCGAACTACAAGACCTATGTTAGTAACTCGATGAATTATACAAGACTTGGACAACTAAACCTTAAAATATGACTCAAAATACCAAACTAAACACAAGGAATAACACCTGAATGAAGAAACAAAGAATAACAAGAAATAATAAATAATAAAAAAATCTGGTCAGTGCTCCCATGGCTGCGCTGCGCGACCAGGGATGGGCTCCTGGACGCGCGGCGTGGTGCCCTTCTTTGCCTCATACCCCCGTGTCGCGCAGTGAGGTCCAAGTAACCCGTCGCGCGGGGCGACGGGGGTGTATAACCGAAAGTTTTAACGAATTTTGCCCCTATTTTCCTTAGAAAAATTTCAAGAAAATTACCAAGTCTTTGTTATGCCCATTTTATGACATTTTTATGTGTGAAACTTACCTGGAATCTATTGAATTCTCGTCAAATCATCTCGTCATGATGGTGATGATTCCTTGGAACGACTCAACGACGCAAAAAAAAAACTACAAAAACTATTGTTAGCGACTCAGAGAAAAAGAAAATAGAAATAAAAATAAAATAATAAAAATAAAATAATAAAAAATACAAACTCTACACTTGAGTTTTCACTCAAGAACCCATGCTATGCAAATCACGTGGTGGACCGAGTGGAGCTTCCTCCACTTCGATAGAACTCCAATGCCCTCAAAGATATCGAATCACGATCCGCCTATTCATCAATCTTGGTCTACTTCTTTCTAACTCCATGAACCTTCTCAAACTTGCGCTTTCCACCACCTTTTCCTCTAACACACTTCACCATTACTCGAGAACTAGAAACCTCTCGCTTCTTTTTCACACTAATACTCACTGAACGAGAATCGTCAAGACGTGAATCCATGCCCGAGATAAATGATTCTATCGAGTAGACCAAATAACATGGATCAATAAGACCGCTTGACCACTCGGTTGTCTCATGGATTTAGCCATATAAGTAGCACTATCATCGCCAGCTCGAAGAGTGATCTTGCCTTCAAAAACGTCAATTACCGCCCTAGCAGTACGTAAAAACGGATGACCCAAAATGATAGGAACACTCTCGTCGGCCTCCATATCCAAAACAACAAAATCCACGGGAAAAACCAAATTATCAACCTTAACGAGCAAATTCTTCACAACACCCCTCGGATACTTAACGGAACGATCAGCTAAAGACAATGTCATACGAGTAGGGGTGAGCTCTCCTAGGCCCAACTTTTCTTATAAAGAATACTACATGAGGTTTATGCTAGCTCCTAAATCAGCTAATGCTTGACACGTCGTGTCACTTCAGAAAAGGCATGGAATGGTAAAAACACCGGGGTCGGGTAATTTCTCCGGTACTTTATTAAGAACCACCGCAGAACACTCTCCATTTAGTGGAACAGT
This sequence comes from Bidens hawaiensis, assembly GCF_021521415.1. Taxonomy (NCBI): domain Eukaryota; kingdom Viridiplantae; phylum Streptophyta; class Magnoliopsida; order Asterales; family Asteraceae; genus Bidens; species Bidens hawaiensis. The sequence goes on from NW_027492878.1 coordinate 21,600, forward strand.
CGATAGCTTCTCCAATTTATCCGTTCTTTTAATAAGCTCTTTCAAAACTTGGCATATTTAGGCATATGCTGGAGGACTTCAATGAACGGAATATTGATATTCAATTGGCTAAATATATTGAGAAAATGCCCGTAATCTTTCGTATACTTTTGATGTTTTAGACGGGTAGGATACGGGACATAGGCAAGGTCAATGTTGAGTGGTGGCCTGACTTCAACCGGCTTCTTTTCGATGCTTTTCTCTACTTGCGGCTCAATAATTGCTGTGTTACCTTGTGTTTTTCCCGGAACCTCCATCTTTATCTCTTCATCCACCAACTCGTCTAACCCATCTTTCTCAACTTCTCTACCAACTCTCTCTGGACCAAAAACCCAACCACTACGAGTGGAGATGGCTTTCAATTGAGCAGCCGGATTAGTCTGAGGAATACCCGAAAAATGACCTGGAGGCCTCTCTTCTAAACGACGAGCAATATCACCAACAATATTTTAAATATCAATAATAGCAGATTGTTGATTCTTAAAAAGGAGGTCATGCTCGGAGAACTTCTTTTGTTTAGCTCGGAGAACTTCTTCTCTTTCCAGGATTTGCTTCATCATCTCTTCCAAACCTCCAATTCCACCATTCGAATCCTGCACATTATTTTGAACATTAGTACCATTGGTATTATTATTATTGAAATACTGACCTTGTCCTTGATTATAAGAAGTTTGAAATCCTGGTAGTGCGTCCGACAGACGCCAATTAGCATTATTCTGATTCAGGTTCTTGTTGGTGTTCCAACTTGAATTGTTGCTACTATTAAAAGCATTTGGAAACCTGTTTTGACTAGCAATAAAATCGACCTCTTGATTCATCAACGGGAACTCCAAAGTGCCATGTCCACCCCTACAAACCTCACACTTATCAACCTTGGCCTTCAGCTCCTTAACCTCTCTAGTTAATGATTCCAAAGTAGTAGCCACACTAGTATCCAGATTAGTCTGGTGTACACCTCGAGAGGATGAGGATGCACTGCTGACGGGAGTGGAATTCCCGCGAGGTGGCCCCTTTGGCATAATCTGATTGAGCAAAGCTTTCAAACATCTCGTTGCATTCGGTGACATTCATCCTTGCCATTAGATTTCCTCCCGCGGCCGTGTCGAAACGAACTTGGGTTTCGTAGTTCAGCCCATTGTAAAATTTCTACACGAGAGCCCATGGTGTGAGACAATTCTGTGAGTAAGGAGCTAGCATGTTCTGGAAACGCTCCCAAGCATAACAATATTGTTCATCCGGCTCCATATGAAACAAGTGAATCTGATCACGAAGAATAGCCTCTTTAGCCGGTGGGAAGCATTTCTTGATTAAAGCTGAACGCAGTGCTTCCTAAGTAGTGAACGTTCCAGGTGGCTGAGTGTCAAGCCAAAGAGCCGCTTTTCCTGCAAGTGAAAAGGGAAAAAGATGTAAGAAAATGGCATCTTCAGTAGCACCTTGTAAATTAAAAGTTTTAAAAACGCGGTAGAGCCGGTTAACGTGAGTCGGTGAATCCTCGTCATCACGCCCATGAAACTAATTAGTTTGAATGATGTTGTTCATGACATATGACGGAATCTGCCACGAGTTGGGATTGTTGATCTCTGGGATGACGATGCATGATTGGTTTCCGGTTAAGCCATCGAAGGCTTTAGCAGCAATTGTTCTATTGTCGGCCATTTAAATGTTTGGTTGACTTCTCGGGCTTTCTAGTGGTGAACTGTTTGGTGATGACTTTGGTGTAGAACTAACTTCTAACGGTTGTTATTCTGCTGACGAGCTAGACTCGGTTTTCAACGGAGAAAATTCCAGATTAACCAGTGGTGGTCCTTGCGAACGAAGATGTGGCATATACCTGAAAACACACAATGGACCAAGTGAGTAGACTAAAGATAAAAACTAAAACAAAAATAAACTAAAATTTAATTAGACTCCTACGACTCAACCGAAAATAAAACAAATAGCACGTATGTAGCAAATAAGTTCAAGTAAAGCTAATTACGCAATCGCCAAGAATCCCCAGCAACGGCGCCAAAAACTTGATGTGCTAAAAGTAGTCAAATAATTATTAACTAAAAATAAGCTAATCTAGACACTAAGTAATAATTCTAGATTATTAACTTAACTAAAACTACTAACCGGAAAGTGAGCCGGTCGACTCTAGTACAGCTAAGTAAGTCCGAATATCGAACCCACAAGACTCTATAAATTACGAAACTAGCTAATTAGACTTGACTAACTGACACGACTATTTATTATTAGTGTTTGAAGGGGGTTTTCACACTAAAAGTAACCCTAATTAATTAAAATAATAATAAAACATAGTCATTACTTAAAACCTAATTAATTATTAATATAAAATCTAATGACTACTTAACCATAAATATTTAAAATATAATAAATTATTAAAAAACTTAGATTAATTCAGAAGATAAAGATAACTACCTAGGCTAGAATCCTCTAAGTTACGTCAATCAATTAAATGGGAAACTTAAGTTATGGAATTGGGATCGTAAAATAAACCCTTAACAGAAAACCTGAACATGACCCTTGACCTTCAAGAAGACACCTATGGATTTCTAACAAGTTTTAAAGCACACCTGTTTTATGAATTAAACTTCCTTACGGCTGTTTAATAATTTATGTCTAAGTATCTTTATGACGAAATCCTACCTTACAGCGCGGAAATCAAAGATAGCTAAGTAGACTCAATTGAGTTAATAGACTAAGTTGACAATCAAACCTAGACGGACTCCTTACGAAGAACTAAATCTAGCAATCCTGACCAACAAAGATCTATTAATAACCTATCACCTTACAGCTTTCTATGCTAGCAGCTCACTTTTATCTATTTAATTAGTTTTATTGTTTCTATGATCTTAATGCATATCAATCATAAACTAGTCAAGAACACCCAGTAAATGACCTAACAAAACCCTATTCTATGAAACAATCACTAAGGGCAATGTGAAAAAATAATTTCAAGTAAATAAAACCAAGAAGTCATACGCATCAATTAATTTAAACTCAACAGTTTACTTAAAACATAAATTCTATAATGAAAGAAATCCCAAAAAAAATCAAACCAAACAAAGGTTCATCACGACCTAGGTAGTTTATAAAGTTTAGCCTAGCATCGTGTAATCTAAATCAAACAAAACAAATAAAACCGAAAACATGGTGAAATAATGAGAAACGAAAGATTAAAGGCGATAAAACCCGTAGTCTTCGATCTTGAACGTAAAGCTCTTCACCGACTGTTCTCGTTCCTTCAAAATCACCATAAGACTCGAAAATGTGCCCTCTAAAACTCCAAATTCGTCTGGTGGCAGCAGGGTATATTCAGGTTCAAGTTAAAGATGTTTTTATACCGAAAACAAGGCCCAATAAGTAACAAAAACAAAATAAAAAATCCCATCAATTTCCTCTAGGCGCCGCGCAACGGGAATGGTCTCTGAGGCCGCGCGGCGTGGCTTGTCAAAATAGAGGGGCCGGTCAAACTGGCTTTGTCTGACCGGTTCCTTCCTGACGCGTTCCGGATCTCCGTTTTAGCTCGTTTTTCGCCGTTATCGATCACGATCAACTTCCATTACCTACGAAACATAAAAGTGTTAATAGTATATAAATATCGACTAAAAAAGAATAGAAACTATTAAACTATTAAATAAATATACACGGAAAACATAAACATTTAGCATTATATCATTGCTTCATTTGTTGTTTCATTAGTCTCTTCATTAATCTTTTCCCTTTCTTGTAATGTAAGAACAACTATAGCTAGGGATTTCTCCACTTCTTCATCATTCTTCAGTTTCAATAAAGTTTCAAGTATTTCTTGATCAACTTCCTCTTCACCCTCCTGTCTCAACTGATTTTGGATTTCAATTTGTTCCAATATTACCCTATGCTCTTCCAACTACTTTTCTGTCACCATCTGGTTCACAACTTCTCTATCAATCATCTATTTTAACAGTTGATCATGTAATAGTTTTGCCTTCAAGGAAGATTCTCCCTTCTCGAGGATGTGATCATTAGAGCTTGAGAGTCTTTTATTCAAGAGTTGTAACTGGCTTTCATCCTCAGGCACAAATTTGCCTTTACTCTTTCTCCTTTCCTCATCATCACTGAATGGTTTGGAAGGTCCAGCATCCCTTATAACTTAGGTGGCATTTCATCAATCCCTTTAAACGGATCCGCAAATTCTTGATCATTATCTTCTTCTTCATTTACAATCAAGATTTCAATGTTATCGAACTCACCATATAAGATCTCAAGATCTGGATCATCTTCCATAACCACATCATCTTCACATCTTCCATAATCACCTCATCCTCCACAACTTCTTCCACAATATTTTCCATAACCTCATTCACAATCACACAACCATATCATCTTTTATATTTACATCTTTCTCCATACCTTCTTCATAAGAATCTGTCCCCCTTCAATGCCTTTGATTGCTCACCCTCTTCTTCACTTTCCAGATACACCATGCAAATCATTTTAGTGAATTTTCATTGTCATCAGTGGCAAGAGTATTATCCCCCTAAGTTGGTGCATTTGAGGTCTTCTCAACCTTAGATCCCTATAATTTGAGAGTCTGAATTTCTTGTAATTCTTTAGCAAGTAACTCTTTCAACTCTTTATTTCATGCTTTCAAGTGTGAGTTTTACATTGAGAGATCAATGTTTCTTGTTAAAATTGAAAGGTAAGGAGATGAAGATGGTGACTGCGGTGGTGAAAGGTTGAATGGTTCAGGTTTAGAGTTTGGGGAAGTTTGGGATTGGATTGTATGGTTAGGGATTTGGATAATAGGAGAATGTTGGTGTGGTAATGGGTTTTGGGTTTGGAGAAGTAAGGTATGTGTTTGGCTTTGGTTTGGGGATGATTGTGGTGAGGAGTGATCTGATAGGTCAAAGTCTTGTGAATGGGATTGGGATTGGGATTGGATGGAGGATTCAGATTCGTTTGCTTGGGAGGCTTCAAGATATTTTGAAATGTAAGGTTCATCATTATTAGGTTCAAAAAGTGGAAAATGAATGGCTCAGGTATGTAGGGTTCAAGGGTTTGCTCTTGTAATGGTTAGTGTGTTGGTTAAGGAGTATATGGTTCATGTATATGATCTGGTGAGTTCGGTGGTGTATGTCATTCACTTGCTGTATATTTGTTCAATCACTTCATCATGAGCCACCTCTTTATCTAAATGTGCCCGTTCATCAGCCACATTATCGTTAATATTCATTTCATCACCAGATGCATCATTATCATTATTATCATCACTTTCATCTTCAGAGTCATCATTATTATTACTCTCATGACTGTTATCATCATCACTGCGCACCTCTGCTTCTGGTGAAGCAGGAACCTCCATAATTTCAACATTGGCATTCAGCAACCAAGGTAACACATCTAATCAACATATTGATTGAATTGTCTCGTGAAGGCCAACCTATTGATCCTTTTATGGATATTTGAGTCGTGTAGAACATTAGTTGCACCAGTAGTTCGTAGATTTGATAGTAACCCATTGAAATTTATCTAAAGAAACCGTGGGTACAACAAGAATTTATTATTTTCCCTCCTACTTGCATTTATGAGCAAGCCTTCAAAAGTTATCCTTGAAAAGTTAAAAGGGTGATAGTGAACAATAGCCACTTGCTCTTTGCTCAACAGAGTCCAAGTCCCCCTTCTCAACGATAAGCTTCGAATCACATGATGAATAAGAAATATGTATATTAAAGGGAACATGCCCTTCTAAAATTGGCATTCGTGAATATTCCCTTGGTGACCTATTGTTTCCAGGAATATTTTTAAATAATCTTTACCGTGTGTATGATAACTGTTCAGCAAACTCATCATTCAACTGTAATCTCGTGTGAATAGTCTACTCAGTAATTTTAATATCTTGTCCAGAAATGTGGCCTCAATCCATTGCACATTATCGTCATTAGCATATTAAGATGAACCCCATAAATCAGTATGATGATTTCTATAAAGAATGGGGTTTTTTGTGAGTAAAAATCTCAAATTTGACCGATTCAACTAGTTTATCATAAGCTCCAATGGTTGATTATCCTCTGCGACTTGAAGGAAAGCACACATATTATGCTTTGGCTTAAATTTATATGCCATTTTATTGCACATTCACAAACAAACCAATTTTAAAACAAAGATTTGTCATTTGAAGAGATTTTTGAACATACATTTAAAAGTAATTGAAGAAGAAAAGTATAAAAAGATAGTCTTTATGAACCTGTTCTTCGAAAACTGTAAACCTACACATAAAACAGAGGCGTTAGTAAAATTGCAAATTCAAGTCCTAAGCCCACTTAGTGGGTGTTGGAAATCATTTATATAGAGCTTACCGAGTCGGAATTGCAAACGAAGATAATACTCAGAGCGATTGTAAAAGCAACGATTCAATGTCTAGGGCACGAGCAAAGTGTGTATAATAGTGTAAAGAGGGAAAAGTGAATGAAAAGTATTTAAGTCCCCCTTTTATACTATACCCTTTGTGTTTAAAAGTGAGTTTTAAATGCATTTTGTCGTTTCGTGCAAGAATACTCCCAAAAACCTTTTCAAATTTCAATCACAATGTCTGCTCAAGAAAGTTATTGAACCTAAGTTTGTTCGTTATCAAGTATACTCGAGAAGAAGTGTACTCGCTCTAAGTTATGGTTTTAGAAATAAACTAAGTGAAAATAATGAAAGAAGTATACTCGAACATACAAGATTTCTCGAGAAGCTAATCACATGTATCACAATCTGTTGGGATGAGAAAAGGCTTAAGGACGATTGAAATTTTCTCAACCTTCTTGAAAATGGCTAAGTATGGACACCGAGCACACTTAGGCCTCCGAGCAAGCTTTTACTTAACCTAGCAAGGTATTTTGACTTCTAGGCAAGGTTATATACTTGATGTCTTCTTAAGTGTCAATTCGAGCAGGGTTTACTTTGTCTAGCAAGGTTGTTCTTCAAGCCAAGCAAGGTTTGTTTCCCAGCAAACTCTTGGCTAAACAAAGCTAAAGATACCAAGTATTTTGGAAGATCTAGCAAGGTTAGTTATTAATAAACAATGGTCCGAGCATGCTTGAAGAAAGTTGATAAGGAAATATCTTAAGGACTTCGTCGAGCAAAGTTCAACTCCGAGCAAGCTACAGTGCTACCAACACAAGTCTACAGTGTTACCACCACACTTGAGTTTGCTCAATAATCTATTCATTAACAAAGAGTTGAAGGGATCTCTGAAGAACAAGTTTGCTCGTAGGACCATATCGAGCAAAGTTTTCTATGGTCAAGAAGATTGAAGTCTGCTAGGAGAATATTTTCTAAGGAAAATATTCTCAGTAATGTCTACCCGAAGAACTGTTCCCCACCACACTTTGATTACCAAGTCTGCTCGAAGAAAACAAAAGCTGCAAAGCTTACTCGAAAACATGTTTTACACTTAGAATCTTTTGTAATATGGTTTTCTGATTATGTATCATTGATTGGAGTTTCCAGAAGGAATGACAGCTGTCAGGGTATGCCTATAAATAGAATAATTAGGGCACGCCTAAAAAGAGACGAGAGATACGATTGAGACGGCCTGATATTATTCCTGACTTTGATTGTGACGGCCGTTCTTTATTACGTACTGACAAAAACATTCCCTTTCCAAAACTCTGATTGATTCTCATTTGTATTAATCTTACTATAAATGGAAATCTTTTGAGTTACAGTAGTGTTTGTTACTTTAGTATTTTCAAGGAACATATATTGTGTTAGTGTTTCCGCCATTAATAAGATATTGTTCTTACCCTAAATAGTAAGTCGTTAACCGTGTTGTCAACACTTAACGGTGTGGGTTGCGACAATGGTATAGTGATCGATATACGGGACCAACACAATCAAGTATAATTATTCAAGTATACCACTCGAGATCAATGAAGTTCTCAATAAAGTAACCTAGGAATATTTCTAAATGTCAACCTTTACTCGAATATTACTAATCCTGAACTTTACTCGAAGATTACAAACAACAATCAAGCAAAGAGTTAACTTTATCCAAAGGTATGACAAGTATACTCGAAAGACAAAGTTTATTCATAGATTATTAGGCTTACTTGACAACATTCAAATACATCAAGTATGATTAAAATGACATAGATTATTAATTCATTACATAAAAGTGCACTCGAAACACAAAGTGTACTCGAGATCACAAAGTGTACTTGAACACACTTATATTTTCAGATAAACAGTCAAGTCTACTCAAAAGACCTAATAGAGCAAACAATTAATCAAGTATACTCGAAAGAGTTAAATCATCAATAAAACACACAAGTATACTTGAATCCACAAAATGTTATTGAAAACACAAAACTTCACACACAACTACACAAGTATACCCAAAATTACACAGTGTATTTGAATACATCTGGTGTGCTAGAAAACACTTAGTAAACATAGAACATACTCAGAATAGTTAAATAAGCAACAATTATGACATATTTAAGCAGATTTGCTAAAAAAATCAACCTTTTGACTTAAACTTCACATTAGAACAACAATTTTCCTTTTGAAGATCAAAAGCTTAAGTACAGATGATGTATGAGATCAAATTTCAGTTTGTCACTACAAAGCATATATTTTGATGAAAATATCTCAACATGGAATCACATTGACAAAGTCACCTTACTATATTTCATTCTCAGCATCATTATGATATATTACGCATGTTAATAGCAGGTAAAACTTAGCATGAATTTCATTACTTCAGTGATATGCATTAAGGTTCAATTTTTGCATAAGACATATATGAACTACACTTATTGATCTATGATGTCTCGTATCTCTTCTCAAAGCTTATTTAGCATTCTCCAGATCACCCTAAATTGACTTCAACCCCTTGATATTTGGTCAAAGTTTCTTTTGATTCCCTCTTTCATATTGCACACTATTTGTTTTAGAGTGGAGTTTAGACACTTTTTCTCATGTAGTGGTAACTTACAGCCAGGATATATTTTACCAGATTTTAAGTTTCAAATAAATATCTTACTCGAGCAAACTTGATAACCTTGAAATTTCTTATGTATGCTTGAAAACACTTAGAATGTCAAATCTTAACAAAACAAGTGTGCTCAAAGTCTAAACTGTACTCGAGATAACAAAGTTTACTCGAAAACACTTATATTTCACATCAAATTAGTCAAGCATACTCAAAAACACAATCACATTAAATAATTTATAAAGTATACTCGAGCGAGAGAAATTGTCAATTAAACATACAAGTACACTCACAAATTAAACTAGTATACTCGAGAATACTTAGTAATCATAAAACATAACCAGAATAGTCAAATCAACAATAAATACGTCATTTTGAAATAGATTTGCTATTAATTCAACCTTTTTGACTCAAATAAACAAGTTTTCTTCGTTGATCAAAAGTTTAAGAACAAAAAAAATGTAATTTTGAGATCAAATTTCAGTTTATCATTTCAAATCCTTTTCTTTTTATGAAAAAAGATCTCAACATGGGATCATATTGATTAAATTACCTTTCAATACTTCATTTTCAACATTATTATGACATATTAGGCAGGTTAATAGCAGGTAAATACTTAGCATGAAGTTCATTACTTTGGTGATATAATTAAGGTTCAATTATATGCATAATGCATAAATGGATAACACGTAAATCACTTTGATGCCTCATATATCTTCTCAAAACTTATTTGACTTTCTCTAGATCACCCCAAATGCACTTCAACCCCCTAATACTTGGTCAAAAATTCTTTTGATGACAAAACATAAATATTTTAATTTGGGTAACAAATTTTTATTTTAAACTTCAAACTTTTGAGGTTGAACATTAGACTTACATGCCAAGCAGTTCGGACTCACATGATTTTCATTCAAGGTGTTTAGGAATTATAATGATGCCCCACCTTTTTAGTTCTAGTTTGTACCCTCATGTTTGGATTTTTATCAACTTTTGGTTGATATGTAATCTTTTTGCGCAATATGTTCTTTGTCATATACAAAAAGTATTTCTTTTTGGGTGACCAAATACCAAAAGACTTGGGTATGACTGTACAGTTACCTTTCTGTTTATAATTTGGAGAGATGTATACTGAGACATGCATATTTCATCAAAATGTATCACCACATTAACTTTTGAAATTTTAATTAGTTAATATCACTTCAGCTTTTACACATCATGGAACGATACCATACATATTAATTACTGCTCTAATAGCATTTTTAGTAATAAATCCACAAGATAAGTGTAAATAGCCCATATACCTATCATTTCCCATAAGGTTGGATCAAATTTTCATTTAAAAACCTTTTAAACTTTTATAAATCTTGAACTGGATAATCTTATCATATCTCATAACACCAAAAGCTTGCTTTTGATCAAAACATGTTACTCTTTTGAAAATTTCTTTGATATTTCATTCACTCACATTAGTTTAATAAAAAGAGCAGTTACAAAAGTGCACAAATGCAAGCAGGTAGACATGAAATTTAGTCAATTCAAAACACATGCATAAACCAACTTGTTAGAAGCACAAAATGCATAATTATTACAAAGAAATCATAATGAAATAATCAGAATAATCATTTCAAATCAAACACATTCATAATATTTAATGGATCATGAAACACAATAAAACATTACATTCAAGCATCACATGCACAGATAATCATTTAAGCATATAGAAAGCATCACATAATCACATAGAAACATACACAACACTTAAGACCGTGCTATAAATATTTAGTTAGCGCAATGAACATATATAATTAATTAGACTTCATCAGAGTTGATCATGCCTAAAACCTTCGATAGAAAATTGAATCTAGTTTTATTAAGTGGCTTGGTAAAAAAGTCTGCCAAGTTACCACTAGTTTCAACTCTTTTCATGTCTATCAAGCCTTTCTCATTACAAACTTTGACAATATGGTGTCTAATTTCAATATGTTTGGTCTTTAAGTGTTGCACAAGGTTTACGACAAAGAACACTGCATCAGTATTATCAATGCGTATGGGAGTGTTTTGAAAATTTAGACCATAATCCATCAATTGATTTTGAATCCAGATGACTTGAGCACAACAGGCAGATGCAGCAATGTATTCAGTATCAATAGTTGAAATGGACAATGTAGTTTGCTTCTTGCATTGCCATGACACTAGTTTGTTTTCTAAAAACTGACAACCACCAGAAGTAGACTTTCTACTTAAATTGCATCCATCATAATCACTATCTGAATATGAAAGTAGATCAAATGATATATTCTTTGGATACCAAATACCCAAGTCTGGCTTTCCCTTCAGATGTCTGAAGATCATTTTAACAGCTAACATTTGAGAGACTTTAGGATTGGCTTGAAATATTGCACAAACACACACAACAAACATGATATCAGTTCTAGAAGCAGTAAGGTACATCAATGATCCTATCTTGGCCCTCTATTCACGTTGATCTATTAGCTCCCCTTTTTCATCTGTAATCATCTTCTCATGTGTGTCCATAGGGGTTTAAGCTGTCCTAACATCATGGCATTTGAACTTGGTCAATATGTCTTGCACATACTTGGACTGGTTAACGAATATTCCATAATGATTTTGTTGAACTTGCAATCCAAGGAAGAAATTCATCTCTCCCATTGAGCTAATGATGTACTTTGACTTCATAACACCTTCAAACTCCTTACACATGTCTTCACTGGTAGAACCAAAGATGATGTCATCAACATATACTTGTAATAAAAGTAAATCTTTTCCTTTATTCTTGTAGAATAAGGTCTTGTTAATGGCTCCCCTATTGAAACCATTTGCAACAAGATGGTTTGACAACTCATCATAGCCGGCTCTTGGAGCTTGATGCAATCCATATAGGACTTTTTTCAATTTATACACCCTATTAGGATACTCAGGATCTTCAAAACCTAGAGCTTGAGAGACATAAACCTCCTCATATATCTTTCCATTAAGGAAGGCTGATTTGACATCTAGCTAAAATAATGTTTTTGGATGTTGCATGTGCTAAGAAACTCTGATGCCTTCCAATCTAGCAACAGGTGCAAACACTTCTTCAAAATCAATACCTTCTTCTTTTAAACATTCAAGGGCTACCATTCTTGCTTTGCTTTTCATTCCGACTCCCCCTTCATTCCTCTTATTTGTGTAAACCCATTTAGTGCCTATTGCATACTATCCTCTTGTCTTATCAACAAGTTCCCATACATGCAAATATATAAACTGGACCAATTCTTCTTGTATGGATTCTACCCCACTGTTGTATTTCAATGCTTGAACAATGTCATTTGGTTCAATTTGAGATAGAAAGCAGGAACAGAGACAAATGTTTATAGTCCCAGAGTCACTTCTGGTTACTCTCTCATGCAGGTAACCAATGATGTTTTCAATAGGATAATTTCTTTTAACAGAAGAGGTTTGGATGATTGAATTTGTAGTTAGATCAGGATCTAAGTTTGAGTTATATAAATCAGGTTCTTCATTGATTTGATTTGAAGTGTTGGATATTGAAGCAACATTATTTGAGAAATTGATATTTCAAACATAGTTTGAATATCATGTTGAGGTTGTTCAACAGGAGATTCAGTTTGATCTTTAGTAGTTGCATTTTGATATGATTCCTGAGACTCAACATGTTGCTCATTTTCTTCATTTTCGGCTAAAATCTTTCTTTGTAAAGTAAACTCATTATTATCATTAGCAACTTTGGACCATAGTTTATCCAAATTAATTTCTTTCCAATAGTTGCTTCAGGAACACTTGTTCTGTATGCATTTTTTCAATATCTTATGGATATATTTTGAATGATTTGGTCAACTTCTCTAGATCAAACAACCAACTAGCAATATCCATTGTGTTAAATTGATATCACTAAAAATTATGTTATGTTATACAATCACACTCAAGTGATTTTTGACATATACTCTGTAGGCTTTGGAGTATGAAGAATATCCAACAAAGAAACAATCCAGTGATTTTGCTTGAAAGTTGTTCAAATAGTCATTAGTATTCGACAAGGAAGACTTGCAACCAAAAGGCTTAAGGAACTTGATATAGGGCTTCTTATTAAACAAAATCTCATAGGGAGTTTTGTTATGGCTTTTTTTGAGAAGCACCCTATTTAAAATATAGCAGGCTGTGTTTATTGATTCAGCCTAGAATTATACAGGTAGAAATGCATCAGATAACATGGTTCTTGCTGCTTCAATGAGTGTTCTATTTCTTTTTTCTGCAACCCCATTTTGTTCAGGAGTTCTAGTAACACTGAATTATTGAAGTATTCCTTTTTCAAGACAGAATTCAGTCATTACTCCATTATTAAACTTTGAACCATTAACACTTCTCATAACCTTCACTCTTTTATCAAGATGATTCTCAATCCTTTCAATACACCCTTTAATTAGTTCAGCAATTTCGTTTTTTGTACTCAAGAAAATATACCCAAGTGAACCTTGAATAATCATCAATTTCCCTTTTGACATGAGGAATAATTTTCATCAAGCTTGAACTCTCTTGTATGTAGACCAATCACATGTTCACCCTTAACTAGTTTGTTCATGTTCTTTAAGTTTACATGACATAATTTCTTATTACACTATTCTGTTTCATTTTCTGAAGCTTTAGACACAAAAATGTTCCACCTCCTCATGTGGCATCCTTCATTCTTAATTCATATAAGTTCTCATTTCTAGGAGCCATCATCATTATCATCTCAGGAGGTAACAAAAATTCAGGTTTCCAGTATAAATAGTGAGATTCATCAAATCCCACTTTATAACCTTGATCACACACTTATGATATGCTAAAAAGGTTATATTCAAGTCCTTTTACATGGAACACATTATCAGAGGACACCTTTCCATTTGTTAGGATTCGTTTTTCGACAATTTCCCTCCATTTTCATCACTTCCAAATGCAACTGGGCCTTCAAACTTTTCTTCATAATTCACCAGTGATTTTTTGTCACAAGTCATATGCCTAGAGCAACCACTGTCCATGAACCAAATGTCTAGCTCTGTGGATTAATCTTGCCTAATCGTAGCAAGATTTGATCAGTTTTGAGGTGAATCACAAGCTAAGCATGCTTCGTCTTCATAGGTCACAAAATCAATAGATGCAATTGGAATTGGATCTTCATAAACATTTTCACATGATTCATCTAAATCATAGTTATAATCATCAACTTTTCCCATGTATGTTACAATGCTCTTACATTCTTGTAACACATAAATTTCTCCTTTTAGGATGGTTCTTGGTGTTTCATCCTTTAGTTTCCACAGAAAAACCCTTGGCTCATATCCATTCTTTAACATAAACTTTTCATCACCATTAAGTTTACTTTCTTATCTCCTTTTGACAGCATTCTTTGTAATTTTTCTTTTCATTTCAAATGGTCTTGATTTGACATTCAATACTTCTTTCTTCACACCCACTCCTTCATCCTTCTACATCATGTAACATCCTAAGTTTCGTCGGTATTTAAAGTAATTGTGTTTAATTAAATTACAGGAGATAAATGCAATTATCTAAAGTAGGAGGGGAATAATTGTCATTAGATGAAAAGTTAAACATGAAACCCTACCCTCTCCCTATATATGTAGCCACCATCTCATTTATAATCACCTAGCCTCCAAACACATTCTTTAACAAATTCCCGTTTTTGAGAAAATAACCCGCAAAGACACAACGATTCTCGAAGATCTAACCGTCGGATTGGTCTCAAGTTTTAATTGAGTGTTTGTGGAGTATAAATGAGTATTTCCACCGACTAGATCCTTGATCAGTGGCCGGGAAGTCCGGATTTGATCAGCAAAACCGTAACAGGTAAAAATGGAGCTTTCAGGCCACTGTTCAGCTTTTCTGGTGACTGTAGCGGCGTTTTCTGATAAAGGCAAGCTGATGGGTTTGTATATCTAGGCGAGGAGGTTCCGTGGTCACTTGAATCACCCAATTCTGACTTCGTTTGATATGGTTTTGGTCTTTTCGAGTGATTTTGAACATAAACTCAAAGGTACATTTTTGTTAAAAAGGTTTACTTTTCATGTACGGATTTGCATAAAAATTGGTAGGATGATAGAAAGCTCCATTATTATTGATAAGGTAATGAACTTAACAGTAAAAGGGCTAGTTGGTTTGTTTCGGGTAAAACAAGTAGTGGTCGGTTCGTGAAAAGGACGGGTAAACGAAATCGGTTTTAAATGAAACTTGGTAGAAATCATTTATCTTAGCTGACCCAACATTTTAGAACCCGACACCGCAGCCCCGAGATGCCGAATGAGCCATTTGAGTCTAGATCTAGCTTTATTCGGGTGCTTAATCAACCAAAAACGATACCTCGATCGCTGATCAAGGCTTTCGGTACACCAAAACGAGAGAAAAGATTTCTCAAAAATCTCACTACAACTCGGGCGTCGTTAGTGGGCAAGGCTCTAGCTTCGACCCACTTCGAGACGTAATCAACAGCCACGAGTATGTACTTGTTCCCTCTAGAAGACCGGAACGGGCCCATAAAATCAATACCCCAAATGTCAAAGATCTCATGACAGTGGCTCAAAATTCGCCACCCCTCTTCAACATCTACGCATCTCCTCACCAGCTGATCAGCACCTATACGAAAAAGAAACGGGTCGTACCATATGTAGAACTTTACGTCAGCAAAGAACTTCTTCTTTTGCTGGTGAGACATCCTCTTAGGGAGGGAACCATCGACGAGGAAGTTAGCGAAATCGGCAAACCACGGGTAGCCATCATCCTATGCTCTAATAAACATGAGATTCTCTATCGGGAAATGGTCATTGATGATGACCTCAGAATCTCCAATCTCGGCTCTCTCAAGACGTGACAAATGATCGGCCACTACATTCTCGGCTCCCTTTTAATCACGGATTTCAATATCAAATTCCTGAAGCAGCAGGATCCAACGGATGAGACAAGGTTTAGCGTCCTGCTTGTTGAAAAGATAACGAATGGCAGCATGATCCGTGTAGACGATTGTTTTGGAAAGGACAAGATAGGACCTAAACTTATCGAACGCAAACACTACAGCTAATAAATCTTTCTCCGTGGTAGTGTAATTCTCCTGAGCACTGTTTAGGGTCCGGCTCGCATAGTAGATCGGGTGGACGTGCTTCTCCTTCCGCTGTCCAAGCACTGCTCCAATGGCATAGTCGCTCGCGTCGCACATCAATTCGAATTGTACAGACCAGTCGGGAGCAATCATGATCGGGGCGTTAACGAGTTTGTCTTTTAGAAGATCAAACGCCTCGATACACTGTTCAGAGAAGACAAATGGAGTGTCTTTCTCTAGTAGCTTGGTCATCGGTTTCGCGATTTTTGAGAAATCTTTAATGAACCGGCGATAGAAACCAGCATGACCAAAGAAGCTACGAATGGATCTCACAGAAGTGGGCGGGGGAAGATTAGAAATGGTTTCAATTTTAGCTCGATCGACCTCACTCCCCGCACTCGAGATCCTATGTCCTAGAACGATGCCCTCGCGTACCATGAAGTGACACTTCTCCCAGTTGAGGACTAGGTTGGTGTCGACGCAAAGAGCCATCATCCTATCAAGGTTAGAGAGACAATGATCGAAGGAATTCCCGAATACAGAAAAATCGTCCATGAAAACCTCCATGGAATCCTCGATCATGTCGTGAAATATCGCTACCATACATCGCTGGAAAGTAGCTGGAGCGTTACATAGTCCAAAGGGCATACGTTTGTAGGCAAACGTGCTGTAGGGGCAGGTGAATGTGGTTTTCTCTTGATTATCTGGAGAGATAGGGATTTGGAAATACCCGGAGAAACCATCCAGAAAACAGTAGTACTGCTGGCCCGCCAAACGCTCAAGCATCTGATCAATGAAGGGTAGAGGAAAGTGATCTTTCCTAGTGGCATCGTTCAGTCTGCGGTAATCGATACAGACTCTCCAACCGGTCATGGTCCTAGTGGGAATAAGCTCGTTCCGTTCATTGGTGACAACAGTCATGCCACCCTTCTTGGGAACCACTTGGACCGGACTCACCCAGGCGCTATCAGAGATGGGAAAAATGATTCCCGCATCAAGGAGTTTAATGATTTCTTTCTTAACAACCTCTAGCATTTTCGGATTAAGCCTCCGTTGAGGCTGAACGACGGATTTGAAATTATCCTCCATGAGGATTTTATGAGTGCAGAACGAGGGATTAATCCCTTTGATGTCGATAATCTTCCATGCTATCGCCTCCTTATGCGCTTTCAGCACCTCCAACAACTTCAATTTCTCGACCTCCGTCAAGGCAGACGCGATGATGACGGGTAACTTCCTCTCCTCATCCATGAATGCATACTCCAAATGATCGGGTAGATCCTTAAGTTCTAAGGAAGGAGGAGGGCTCTCAACGGAAGGTCGGTCTCTCGGATCGTCTCGCACGATCTCAACAGTTGACTCTGAATCTAGGGGTAGTGACACGGTGTCATCCATCAATGGTTGAGTGTTCATCGCAACCATCTCGACCTCTATAATCTCCCTATCGAGAATTTGTGGGTCCAAGGTAGGTCCTCCACAGATGTCAGTGAAAAACTCCCGCACATGCGATACGATGGTGTCAACGAAATACAGGGAGTTGTCCGCCGATTTGGGGTGTTTGAGTGATTGTCTTACGTCAAAGGTAACGTTATCATCCCCAATTTTCAGAATTAATTTTCCCTCACGAACGTCGATCAACGCCTGTGCGGTGGCAAGGAATGGTCGGCCTAAAATGAGCGGGACACTATCATCCTCATTCATATCCAAAATGACAAAGTCCACCGGGAAGATGAACTTGTCGATGCGAACAAGCATGTTCTCGACCACCCCTCGCGGGTATTTCACGGAATGATCAGCAAGTTGGATACTCATTCGGGTTGGCCTTGGTTCGCCAAGACCTAACTTACTGAAAACAGAATACGGCATAAGATTGATGCTGGCCCCAAGGTCGGCCAATGCATGTCGAACCGTATCGTCGCCTAAGATGCACGGAATCGTGAAACTCCCAGGATCGGCCATCTTTTCAGGTAACTTGCTCTGCAACACTGCAGAGCACCCAGCACTCAACGGAATAGAAGAGACCTCAGCTAGCTTCTCCTTATTTGAAAGAATGTCCTTGAGGAATTTAGCATATTTAGGCATCTGAGTGAGCGCCTCAAGGAAAGGAATGTTCAGGTGAAGCTGTTTGAGAAGTTTAAGGAACTTGGAGCTTTGCACCTCGTCTCTGTCCGATCGGAGTCTCCCAGGATAAGGCAATTTGGGTTTGTAGACTCTCAAAGGTGGGTTTGATGATGATGAAGGTTTTTCGACCGGCTTCTTAGTCGCTGGAATAGTCTGTTGGTGTGCCTCGGCCGGAGAAGGCTCCATCTGGATCTCCTCGTCCACCTGCTCTTCTTCATCAACTGCAGGTGTGACAACTCTCGAAGGACCGGCCTCTCTTTCTCTTCTAGCACCGCTCCTAGTAGTCACTGCTTTGGCGAACCCTCTCGGATTTTTCTCGGTGTTACTCAGTAGTGAACCCGGTGCTCTCTCAGATAACTGGCTGGCAATCTCTCCGACGTGACGCTCAAGATTAGCTAGAGACATGGCTTGGTTCTTCAACATAGCATCGTGTTCCGCAAATTTTGTCTCATTTGTCACTCTGTTCCTCTCATCTTGCTTCAGCAGCTCAGTCATCATCTCCTCTAGTGAGGCTTTCTTCTCCTCTCGCCCTACTTGTTCCGAACTCTCCTGACCTGAACTCCCCAGCCCGAATAAATTCTCTCGACCCTGGTTTTGGTATTTGGCTTGGTAGCCACTGGCTTGTCCCCCACAATAGTTATTCTGATTTCTCCAGCCAGTGTTCACGCCAAAGGCGGGGTTTTGATATCTCAAGGGGTTGTTAACGAAGTCAACTTCCTCCTGATTGCTACCCGGCTTAACAGGACAGTCAATGGTGTCGTGACCCCCTCGGCAAACCTCACACTTCGCGACGCTCTTAACGGTAAGATCTCTAACGAGTTTGTTCAAAGCATCAATCTGCGCCTGCATGCTAGTGTTCGAATCAACTTGAAGTACTCCTCTTGATAACGTGGAAGAAATTATGCCCCCGTGGCCCTCGTAGCTCGCTACTAGATCATCAAAAAGGACGACACACTCATCGGGATCTTTATTCTTAAGGAGGTTCCCGTTAGCAGTTTGGTTCAACATCTCTCTCACGTGCTGTGTGGCTCCATTATAGAATTTCTCTATGAGCATCCACTTGTCTAAACCGTGGTGAGGACAACTAAGAAGGAGGTCCTTGAATCTTTCCCAAACTTCCCCGAAAGACTCGTCGGACCTCATGCGGAATGAACAAATCTCCTCACGGAGTCGAGCGGATTTAGATGGCGGAAAGAATTTGGTCATGAATTTCTCTTGAAGGCCCGCCCAAGTGGTGATGGATCCAGCAGGTAGAGACTTCAGCCATTTGTAGGCTTTTCCAGAAAGTGAGAAGGGAAAGAGACGGAGATAGATGGCTTCATCGTTCATGTTGCCGATATTGAAAGTTTCGCAGATTTGAACAAACATGTCGATGTGGTTTGAAGGATCTTCGCTCTCTAGCCCTTCGAATTGGAGTGCGGTTTTGATGAGTTGCATGACGTGGGCATGAATGGACCAGTTGCCAGCGGCGGCACCGTTTGGTAAAGTGATGCTTGAATGAGGATTCGTTGTCGGCCTACCATAGTCAGCTACTACTCTCCTAGCCGGTTGGTCACCCATGTTCCTATCCCTAGAAGACGTGGAAAAAACAGAAGAAGAAGAAGAATCAGAACCTGTCGGTGAAACAGAACGCTCTCTCTCGGGCTGCACTTTCTCGGTATCGTCAGACATTTCAAACTTCGGTGGTCCTTGTGAACGGGTATGACGCATATGACTAAAAAGAAAATTAAACTAAAATTAAGTAAGCTAAAATTAATTAAAAACAAGTAAGCAAGTAAAAAGAAACAGGTAAGTCCCCAAACTCGGGTCGTTCTCTAATCGCCTCAAACCGTGTCCCCGGCAACGGCGCCAAAAACTTGATGTGCGAAAAAATATATATATATAATTAAAACACAAATCACAACTAAGCTTTAAAAACCAAACAATCTATCCTAGTTCACACAAACGGCAAGTGTACCGGTCGCGTATAGCAAAGATCAGGAAAGTCCGGATATCGAACTCGAAGACACGTGAGAACGGCTCAGATTATAAACCCCAATCCAAGTCCTACCTTAAAAATATTTAATTGATTTTATTATTATTATTTTTTTATTTTATTTTAATTAATTTAACTAACTTACTTAATTAACGAAATTAACGAGAAAATTTAACAATACGTAACGGCACTAGCGGAGCTCTCAAATATGATGAAGGTGAACCACCTAGGTAAGGTATCTTGACGACTATCAACGACGCTCGGGTGAAAACGAACACATAAAACCGGGTTCAAAAGATAAGCTAACTAGACAATAATAAGGGAAAATAGGTCCCCACGATCAGTTTTATTAAAGACCCATAAAAACGTCTAGAAAGAATAATAAAGCACGGTTGATTTTCTAAGTACCCAATTAATTTATTACTTGGTCCGTATCAAAATCACAAATTCCTCTAAAGCTCGTAATCGTAACAAACTTAGGGAATAAGGGGTAATTCAATAATAAAGATTAAATAATTTGGCTTACAAATTAACCTAATCAACAGCTAGAAAACCGCACGTGGTCTCGCAACGGCAAACTAAATTGAATAGACCAAAAAGATAAACCAACTCCTAATGTCTTGGTCCAACAAAAAGGAGATGAACCATTGATATAAACAATTTTAACCAATCAAAGCCTATGTTGACGTCTACCACAAACAACTAAAAACACCAAGTAATTAGTCTAACATGCAATCCTAAACAAAACACGAAACTAATTCATGTAAAGATAAAATCACACGAGGTTTAATTAATATAATATTGAACAACTCAATAGCAATCATAGAATAAAATCAATATAATAAGAACTTGACACTAGAAAATCAACTATATGTTCGTTACTTAACCTGAAACAATCATCAACACATCGTCCTTCAACCAAACCTAGGTAGTTCTAATAAATTTAGCTACTCATATTCAATGACAAACAAGAAAATAATATTATGCAAATCATGTTTTTAATCTTTGAAAATAACAAAACCATAAACATGAAACAATAACTATAATACGAGCAGCTTCTTACTTTGTTTCTTGATTCTGTGCTGCTGCTGCTACAAGTAATGTGAATCCGCTTCTCGTTGACCCTTCCAATCAAGAATATATATATTATTCTTCTTCTTTCCGCCGCCAAAGAGCACAAATAATAATAATCTCTCGTTGTTTGACTTTCTGCTTGCTTCCGTCACACCTCGAAACTCAGCCGCCAAAGAATATATTTATTGATGTCAGAACTCCCCTCTATCAATAATATATATATTAACCGTGCGCTGCTCTGACTTTTTCTACACACCAAAAACCCTCCAACTTATTGGCTTGAAAGACCCACTAATTGTTGTCTAGCCCACTAATTAATCAGCCCAAACTTTAAGATTATTAACCGAGCCTTAAACCATCCATGCATCCATATTTCTTTTCTTTATGTGCCCTTCATCACGTAGGCCTACAACAATAATAGTAATTCACGTGGACTCTGAAGTTGAGATGTACCATATATATTGAATAATAATAATGATAATATTCAACCAGATTATGTGACCAACTCTTTCATATTTTTTTCTTTTTGTTAAATAATAATATAACTAAGGAAAAGAAAAACAATGACAAATAAAATTTGTCAAAAGTTTGCTCGTTGGTTTAGTAAAACTGTTCCAGTTTAACTCGTTGACTCTTGAAACCATTAAAATTTGAATATGAGCCACATAGAAATGTTATTCAATAAAAACTAGCTCGAAACCAATTAAAAGTGTATGAAAGATTAATATTATTTATATATAATTTAGACCCCCTCATATATCTAGGATTAGAGTACTTTTGAACCTAAAACAAAAGCATACCTAAAAAGGAACAAAATAGAGTAGTTACCGTCACTCTTCAATGAAACAATAATCTACTTACGTCATTGTATTCAACATTAAATTAGCTCAAATCTACAAAAAACTTTACAATTAAATGTTTAAGCAACACACCGGTCTTCATTGAGCTAACACATCTCTGATACCACTTTTCAGGTTTAAATATTTCGAAACACAAATAACCCAATTGATAAGAACGATTACGAAACAATAATATGTGAAAACCCCATGATAATAGCCGGCGGAATCAGCTAGAATCACGATGTTGCTTAATATAGTATGCATACTAAAAGTGACAATCACACAATTAAGTAAAATTATTTCCATTAGAATATTCAGAAAATTACAATTTGAAATTCTTTAGGCCTTCAGGTGGTGCGGCTGCTTTTTCGTACAGAAAAATCAGTATGTCTAGAAAAGTGTGTAATTAGCCGTTATCATAACTGTAACCTAGTATTCTATTATTTAGGCACCTGATATTCCTTCTAGAAACCCTAATCATTGAACAAACATATTCAAAATAATTAGAAGTGTCAAGCAGGTATTATAGTAAACTTTTATCCCTGTTGAGTAGACCTGGTAATCTTCAAGTGTGCTTGGAGAGTTCCTTCGAGTAAACTTTTACTTAGAATATTTTTCTAAAAAAGTATTATTCAAGCAGGCTTCAATCTTCATGATATAACCCAACTTCGCTAGGAAATATCCCACGAGTAAACTAGTTCTTCATGATCTCTTCAGTCTTTTTCCTAAGACTTATTCTAGAAAACATAGTATACTCGGGTACTGTAGCTTGCTCGAGATTGAACTTTACTTGTAGAAGTTCTTATAATAAATTATTTTAACTTTTCAGAAGTATGCTTGAGATCTTCTTATTGTATCCTTGCTCGACCCACCAAATTACTTGTTGACTTGGCTTATGCTAGGATAAGTCAAGAGTATGATCTAACACAAACTTTGCTCGCCGGAAGAACAACTTTACTTGAGGAAGTGTAGCTTGCACGAAGCTCAACACTAAGAAGAATTCTTGAAGATAACCATACTCGAATATGATATCTTGATTGAATAAGTATAAACCTTGCTTGAAGTTCCTGGTTTGCTTGAGTTCCATACTTAGCATATTTATGAGAAAGTTGAGAAGATTCCAATTTTCCATGATCTTTATTTAAGCTCAAAAAAATTCTATTCCATACTTGAACCTAAGCCACAACAATACCCTAGTCTTATATTTTATTCAACCGCTGGGTAATTGGTGGAGATATAACCGGCTCGCAAGCTTTTTACTTTGTGTTCATTATTGGTATAGAGGGAAGAGAGATACTGGCACACTTTTTGATGTTCAAGATATGAAACCAAGAGGATACACACACACATATATATATATATATAGTAAGGTTATAATAAGAAGTAGATTTTTCCTAAAAAGTGTAGAAAGTGTGTTTTCATCTTTAGATCTAATAAAACACATCGCACAATAAACAAACTTTCCATATCCACCATCAGATCAACAAATCTAACGCACCAGATTACTTGTTACACTTCTTAGACATACATCACTTCTTATTTTAACTCCACTATATATATATATATATGTTGTATGTATGAGGGATGCGATCATGTGTCCCTTAATTGGATAAAAGTAAACTTGTTTGGGCGGTTCCATTATTTTTAAATGCAATAGACCCTCCGTAGTGGGATGCCTTCCTCCTTGATGGAACCCAAAGCGCCAGGGAACACCGCCCACGGGGCGCTTTGGAGGGGGTGCGCTCCCCACACAGCGACGGGCCATTTCTAAATTTCCTTGATTTTCCCATTTTGGTCAAAAGTATCAGTTAAATAACGGATACATTTTAAAAAAAAAATCAATTATTTTTCTATAGTATATAACAAAACATCTAAACTTTCTAAAGCAATCTCTACCAATTCCTCACACTTTTAAACTTTCTCTACAAACTTTCTATTCAAAACACCAACAAAATGTATTCTCTCTCCTCGTCCGACATAATCCATCGATCTTTTCAAAATAATGAGCAAACGGCCGAAGACGGGGAGGAGGAGGAGGTGATTACAAGTGCAGTTACTCTAGTGGAAAAGTATATTCAATCTATTTATTCTTGATGCGATAAAAGTAGTTATATAAAAATACGCTAATTTAGAAACTAAGTAATAATTTCTAGACTCTTAAACTTAACTATAACTTCTAACCGAAAAGTGTATGAGTCGACTCTAGTACATTTTAGTAAGTCCGGATATCGAACCCACAAGCTCTTTATATTACGTAAATCAACTAAACTAGACTCCACTAATGACGCGACTATTTATTTTTTATTATTAGGAGGGTTATACTAAAAAGCTAAATCTAAACTAATTAAACCTAACTAATAAAACTAGACACTACTTAGCTTAGATCCTGGACTTAATTCAGATGATAACAAACAAACACCTAGGCTAGAATCCCTAATGCATCAATTATCAAATGGTTAAAAAATGCTACATCATGGAACCGGGATCTTAAATTATTCACTTAAGGGGAAACCAAACAGGACCCTCAACCTTTCTCAATGAGATACCTATGGAATCCTAATAAGCTCTTAAAATTACTGGTTTTAATTAGACTCGCTTACGGTCACTAATTTCTTTTATGCCAAGTACCACTATAAGAAATACTACCATACAACGTGGAAATCAAAGGTAGTTTACAACGTTCACTCGACTAGATAAACAAGGCTGATAAACGAAACCTAGATGGACTCCGTACGAAGAACTAAATCTAGCAATTCAAACAACCAAGACTTATTATATAATCTATCACCTTACAGCTATTTAGATTAACAACAAACTTATGTCTACTTGATTTATTAATATTGTTCCTACGGTTTTATTGCAAGTCAACCATAAACTAGTTAAAAATACACAGTAGATGACCTAAGAGAATCCTATTATATGACAGACTATCAACAAATAATCTGTGAAACAATAAAACTCATCAAACAATTTGTGACATTCATGACAAAACGATATACACCTTATTCACTACGTAATGAGTAAACAATTAATTGGTTAATTCGTAACGATTAATTGAGTAACCGAACGATACCGGTTATGACCCATATATATACTGGGAGTGGGGGTTATATATACGCTGTGAACTTAAACTTGATCGTATGTACCAAACAAGCATTATATCATCTGTCAAGCCGGTAAGTCTATAATTGTTCACCAAATAGTCTGAAATTGTTCCCTCATCCTAAAAGACCAACCATTGCTTATTGATTTACTCCACGTAGAAGTAGAAAGTTTTGATATGATAGTTGGTATGGACTGGATGTCTAAGCATAAGGAAGAAATCGTTTGTAAGAATCAATTGTTAGAATTCCCCTTTCGGATGATGAAACAAACATTGTACAAGGAGAGAAATCTGGTAACGTATTGCCTCTCGTATCCCAACTCAAATTACTTAAGTACTTGCGCCAAGGTTGTAAGGTATACATGGCAAGTGTAACAACTAAGAACCTTGATGAAAAACATATAGAAGACATCCCAATGGTACACGATTATTCAGATGTGTTTCTCGATAAGTTTCCTACTTTACCACCAACCCGACAAGTTGAATTCAGTATTAACCTAATACCACGATCAGATCCCATTGCTAAGGAACCTTACCGTCTGACACCTTCTGAAATGCACGAACTATCCAATCAATTGCAAGAGTTACTAGATAGAGGTTTTATACAACATAGCTATTCGCAATGGGGAGCACCTGTTTTGTTTTTGAAAAAGAAAGAAATAAGTTTTCGAATGTGCATTAATTACTGGGAAATGAACAAAGTTACTATCAAGAACATATACCCCTTACCTCGAATTGATGACTTATTTGACCAGCTTCCGGGGGAAGTATTTTTCAAAAGTTGATCCTTGATCCGGTTATCACCAGGTGTAAATTCAAGAAGAATATATTCCAAAAACAACTTTTCGACCTTGGTACGTTCACCATGATTTCTTAGTTATGCCTTCCGGGTTAACTAATGCACCGACGGTATTTATGGATCTTATGAACCAAGTCTGCAAACCTTACCTTGACAAGTTTGTAATAGTATTCATTGATGACATTTTGATATTCTCAAAGAGTAAGGAGGAACATGCGCAACACTTAGGGGTAATTCTGGAGTTGTTAAGGCAGGAGAAACTGTATGCAAAGTTGTCCAAGTGTGAACTTTGGCAACAAGAAGTGCAATTTTTAGGACACATTTTAAACCGACAAGGAATTCAAGTCCCAGTAAATAGAAGTTATTAAGAATTGGCAAGCCCTAAGTCACCAAAAGAAATCTGCCAAAATCTGGGATTAGCTGGGTATTACCGACATTTCATTGAAATCTTTTCTAGTATTGCCCAACCTTTAACCCTATTAACTTAGAAAAACCGAACATTGAATGGCGAGAAGAAGAAGAAATGGCCTTCCAAACATTAAAACAAAAACTACGTGAAGCTCCAATATTAAGTATTCTAAAAAGTACTGATGCCTTAGCATTCCATTGTGACGCATCTGGTAAAGGTTTAGGATGCATAGTGATGAAAAGGAACAAGGTGATAGAATATGCCTCCTGACAGTTAAGAGTACATGAGAAGAATTATACAACTCACGACATGGAATTGGGAGCAGTTATCTTTGCACTTAAGATTTCGAGACATTACTTGTAGGTACCAAGTGCACAATTTATACGGACCACAAAATCTTACAACACATATTTGTTCAAAAAGAGCTGAACATGAGGCGAAGAAGACAGGTAGAAATGTTAAATGACCATGATTGTGAAATTAAATACCATCCGGGTAAGGCCAATATAGTAGCTAATGCATTGAGTCGGAAGGAACGAATTAAACTCCTAAGAGTACGGGCACTAGGAATGATTGTCCAGAGTAGCCTCGTCGAGCTGATTCGTATCGCCCAGAATGAAGCCTTAAAAGATAATCTCTTAGTAAAAGAAGACATGCACGGGAACAAAATGAATTTTGAAAAGAAAATTGATGAAATATATTATTTCAAAAACCGAGTATGAATTTTGACGAAGCGCACAAGTCCAAGTACTCTATTCATCCAGGTACCGATAAGATGTATAAAGATGTTAAAGAATTCAACCGGTGTCCTGGTAAGAAGAAGGATATAGTCATGTATGTAACTAAACTGCGACTTGTGTTCGTGTTAAGGCCGAATACCAAAAAGCTTTGCGAATATTGCAATAACCTAAATTACCTTGTAACATCCTACTTTTGATAATAATAAATTAAAGGAATTTTGGTTTATTTAATAGAGTGTCATTATTTAGTTAAGTTTAATAAATTGATAGAGTGTGGGCTTGGTATATAAAAGATGAAATAAGGGATGGTGATGGGCCTTATGTCCATGGATTTAAGGGTATATAAACCCCTTAAACTTCCCTAAAGCCCTAAATCCGCATTCTGATCTTCTAGCCTCCTTACACACTCAAAAACACACACGAACACTCCTCTATCCTTCACGAATCATTTTTGAATCCGAACCAAGGAGGTTTGTGCTAGATCGTCTTCATACAAACAATAAAAACGTCCTTAGTCACATGTCGAGGCTAACTCGTAGCCGTGATAAGCTAAAAAGGTACATTTTTAAAGTAAAGGTTACGTTTTTAAGGTCGATTTGCCCTAAGGTTTGATACAAAGGCAAATCGGGCCTTATAATGTAGGAAAGTTATGAACTAGGATGTAAAAGAGGTGTTTTTGAACGAAACGAGACAAACGGGTGACGTTTGGACCATTCTAACGCAAGGAAACGATGTCATTATAGACCAAGGCTCGTTCCTTATGAAAAACGGGCTAAACGAGTCGAAAGAAAAGGCTGGGAAGTGATGAAAATATAACCCATATTCAAAGCGGGTCCATAATAAACCTGATTCAAAAGAAATGTAATCGAATCGAATGGCCAGAAAAGTGATCGAATCGAATGGGGGGAAGTAATCGAATCCAATGGTGAATCGATTCGAATAGAAAGTCCATTTGATTAGAAAGTTCATTCGAATAGAAAGTCCATTTGATTAGAAAGTCCATTCTAATACAACTAGGAATTCGATTAGATCAGTCCAGACTTAGAAATTTCGAATGAATTTATAGTAAAGGGTTGTTAATAAAAATATAATTTTTCTAAGCTAACCTGGGAGCTCAACACAAGGCAGGAGCTCTACCCCTTGGACCATGCTAGGGGCTTCTGCCCCTAGATCCCCCGTTACCCCCGGACCCCCGTAGCTAGGGGTTACAATAACTTAGGAGTATTATATAATTAGAAGTAGTTAATTGATACTACAATTGTTACACAGTTAGCTGTGCATAGCTTAGGAGGGATATCACAGTTAAATTTGAGAAGCAAAGGATACATGGGAGTTTCTAGACCCATTTCCTTGTCATGTTTTCGGGGCTGTGTGTATACTCGATGTGATTAGTTAATACACTTACCCTAAGTGGCAAGTGTATGATATGTGAAAGTTGTGATGTTGTATGTATAATATATGAATGTTTTATAAATTATATTTGAATGATATTGAAGGTAAAAGAACTAAAAGTATATAAGTAAAGGTATATAAATGCATGTATGGTTATGGTATGGTTGGTCTAAGAACAAGAGGGAACATGACCATAATAATATATGAAGTAAGAGGGAACCGGACCCTAATAATATTCTAAACAAGAGGGAAGCGGACCCTAACAATATTCAAGGAAAGAGGGAACCAGACCCTAGCAATATCCAAGGCAAGAGGGAGCCGGGCCCTCATAATACTCGAGGAAGTAGGACGAAATGCTCTTTAAAACGTATAAGTATGTATATAAAGAAAGATAATATATGTAAGTATGAAAGTAAGGAAGTAACGATGAAGGTATATTCTTATGTGTGTATGAAGGAAAGTAAAGCAGGTTAAGTATGTAGTATATGAACGTATTGTATGTTGCCTGATTAACTAGAACTCACTCAGAGTAGGTGACTTTTAGAATGCACGATGGTGAGTATGAGACAGCTAGCTTGAGGGGGGGGGGGGGCACATGGCAGAAAAATAAAGAAGCTGAAATCTGAAAACTTTATTTTAGATGTTTAAACTAAGAGACATGTTTATTATTATTTTAAATATTAAGACTTATGTAATGGATGGTTGACATTTTTCTATTATGTGAAAATTTTATTTAACTATGATGTTTTGAACTGTGTTTATGTAAATTCAACATCCAATGTAGGGCACCGGGACTGGGGCCTTACATACCTCAGTGGAAATGAGAAAAAATTACCATTGACTTCATGACGCACCTTCCCAAAACCTACCGAGGACATAATGCAATTTGGATGATAGTTGACTGATTAACCAAATCTGCACACTTCATTCCGATTCATAACTACACTACTGAAAAACTCGCCCAAATTTACATTGATGATATCGTGTCTCGACACGGTGTACCACTTTCGATTATTTCGGACCGGGATAGTCATTTTACTTCTCATTCCTGGAAAGCTGTACAAGAAGCTATGGGAACCCGTTTAGATTTATGTATCGTTTACCACCCTCAAACAGATGGCCAATCCAAAAGAACTATTGAAACCTTAAAAGATTTGCTTCGCGCTTGTGTACTAGATTTTAAAAGGAATTGGGATCAACACCTCCCACTCATTGAATTCTCTTACAATAATAGTTATCACAATAGTATAAAAGAAGCACCATATGAAGCATCATACATTCATACGGTCGAAAATGTAGGTTGCCACTTTGTTGGACAGACGTAGGCGATACTCATATTACAAGATGCGATTTGATCCAGGATACAACCGATAAGATTCATAAGATCAAACGTAAACTGAAAGTCACACGTGACCGACAAAGTGTTTCTTAAAGTGTACCCATGGAAATGTGTTATAAGGTTTGGAACTACCTGTAAATTAGCCCCGTGATACATTGGACCTTTCGAGATTATTGCTAAAATTGGTCCCGTAGCCTACCGACTGAAACTACCCTTGGAACTGAGCACTATTCCCGATGTGTTTCACTTGTCGAACCCAAAAATGTGTCCTAGTGATGAAACAGCGATAGTATCACTGGAATATTTACAGGTAAACAAAAAGCTAAACTTTGTAGAGGAACCTGTAAAAGTAGTAGATGGGAAAACTAAACAATTACGACACGAAAATATCTCATTAGTAAAAGTTCGGTGGAACTCACAACGAGGACCCGAATTTACTTGGGAAAGAAAAGATGAATTACGAAAGAAATGCCCACACCTATTTCCTAACAATAAAACCGCTGGAACATCGAATTTCGGGGACGAAATTTATTAATAGGGAGATAATGTGACATTCGTGACAAAACGAGGTACACCTCATTTACTACGTAACGAGTAAATAATTAATAATTTAATTCATAACGATTAAACGAGTAACCGAACAATACTGGTTATGACCCGTATATATAATGGGGGTTATATATGAGTGATATATACATTATAGTGTCTAACATGTTGATATTAAGACCCCAGTATGTACGAAACCAATTAAACGAAAAGATTATCGTTTAACTATACGCTGTGAACTTAAACTCGATCGTATGTACCAAAACAAGCATTGTATCATCTGTAAAGCGGAAAAAGATTTATAGAATACTTATATATGATGTTTTAAGCAATCCGTGAAAATATTTTTGAATTTTACAATGAGTTAGGATGTTTTCCTTATTTTACAAAATTGAGTCGAAAAATACTCGTTTTTGCATTGTTTGTCGAACCCGAACTATTTTTCGCATAAAAAACTGAACTTGAATTAATTTATACTCGGGAATTCACATTGGCATGCAAAACGAGGTAGCTAGTGGCCAAATGAGTGGCCCATGGGGACCCCCATATGGCTGCCTAAAAAAGGGAACCTACCCCCCTTTTCGTACATATTAAACTTCAAATATTTTCATAACCCATTTCACACCTAAACATTACACACACATCTGTCCAGCTCTTTTCTTCAATTTAGTGCAAAAAACCTTGAGGTAAACATCAAGACTTTACAGTTTAAAAGTTCAGTTTGAAACCCTGACCGAAACCTAAAGTAACAAGGCTTGTTAATTGATGTTGAATGCTTGGTTTTGTTGTACATGATGTGTAGATATACTATCTATCTAATTAAGAACACAGAAACACGAGAAAAGGGCTTAAACAACCGAAAAAACGCAAAGGTAATAACGAAAACACTCGTTTAGGGGTTGTTTGTGCTTCAATTGTGACGTGCTATTTTTTACACTATGACACATTTAAGGGACATCAGGGATCATACGAATGAGTCCCTCCCAAAATTTGATAATTTTTCGATTATCGGAGAATATTTGGCAAATTTATTACCGTTTATTAGCGATTTATTATGAAAATTATTTAAGCTGCTGGAAAATTGTGAAATTTTGCGGAGAACTTGGAAATTTCAGTTTTAGATCACACTAAATATTTGGGATCAATTTTAGGAGTCTAAGTGTAGTTCGTGCATTTTCTTTTAATCGAGTTTAAACAGCCGAATTATGAACAAAAAGGTATATTTGACAAAGAGTTAAGTTCTAGAAGTTTTACAGGGGTTATTTGATAATATTTTAACCATTCAGAAAATTTATCGGATTATTCAGGTGTAACAACTCGGGTTTTCCAAATCTTTACTACCCGACCCGTTTTCAGTTTCGGGAAAATTTAATTAATAAACGTCCCCTTTATCGAGTTAGTTTTATTTTATTATTATTATTATTATTTATTATATATATTTAATTTAACTATAATAACTTTAATGTATATACAAAAAATGACCTTAAACAATAGTTTTAACCCTATATGTTTCCAACTTCATACAACAAGGACTAAACTGCAACTTTATGAGTTATAACCCATATTTACCATGATCTGATCCAGCCCTAACCCAAACCCAATATTCTATTCACAAACCCGGTTAACAGTTGGAATGTCTTGGTCCTTAATTCTTGCTAGAAACATGGAAATTGAATCAATATACGCGTTATACCTTCCTATTGCGGCCTAACCGGCGACTTAATTTAGTATTTTGATGTTGTGTGTGATAGAAGCCGATTCGAGATGGCTAATCTCCCAAGATAGTGACCCTTTGAGCGGGTTAGACTCCAAAGAACATAGACGAGAGAGAAGGCGACATTGCTGCCAATTTTCAATATTTTCATTCATAACAAAACATTAAACAAGCTTGACTACTTATAGGTTAAAAACATATAACTTAACCAACCCACTAGTCTAGTAATTAGGAACAACAATAAAAGAGCATAAAAATGAAGTTATAAAAACTAAAGGAAAACATGCAGAGAAGCCAAGCCCACGTTTTCTATCATGTATATGCATAGTTGGATTGCATGGTAACGTGGGTACGTATCAATACTCCCGCCCTAAAAAACGTCCTTGTCCTCAAAGACGGAATCCTCGATCCATGGCGGCCTCCACTCGCGTCTTTCGGTAGCGCTATGTTTAGTGTAAATGGGGAGCCACGATGGTCGCCATTCGAGTCGGACAACCACATATGGGGAGGTGTTAACGGGTTGCCATGGTAGTTGCCATTCACGTGTTCCGGTTCCATTTGGTTTATCTTTATTCAAAGTAGAACTTGGACGTTGTGTAGGTTTTTGTGATGGTGAGTTTTGGTATGCTCAAGTATGGTTTTGAGGGCTTGTTTATGGTTGTTATGAGAGAATACGTTGGGTAAGGTTTTTTGTTCCAAGGTTTTGAGTGGTGTTGCTTGTTTGTGATGCTTGCTTGGGGTAGTTTTAGTTCAGGCGTTGAAGGCGGCAGTGCTTGTTGTAAGGCCCCCTTTCCGGTAGCCCTACTTTAGCGTCGGATTTCCTCATAAACACAGTTCTATAAATCAGAATTTTTTAAAACTTCGCGGAATATAAAAACTTTAATCATTCGGTACAAAATATTAATCTTTTCTTTAAAACCATAGCATAAAACATTACTTTTAAAACATCATTTCTTTCATCTTCATATGCCAGCCGTTCAGTCCATGCCACGTGCCATCTTCACGCTAACTCTTCAGCCTGATCACCTGCGAGCAAACTAAAAGTCAGCTATGCTGAGTGAGTTCTAGTTAATCAGGTAACGTACAATTCATACACATATCATACATACTTACATATCCGAAGATACATACTTAACCAGTTACCTTTCTTTCATACATACATACATACATGCATACTAATACTTACCTCAGCCCACCGAGAGTACGTTCATAGTCCGCCATCTATACCTGTACTCAAGGTCGTGAACACGTAAAAGGTCCGCAGTCCTTACCTATGTTCACTGATTATGGTACGTGCAAGGTCCACAGTCCTTCCCTATACCATCCCATATTAACAACACGTACAAGGTCCTCAGCCCTTCCCTATGTTGCAACCTAAACCATAGCACGTACAAAGTCCGCAGTCCTCGCCTATGCTACCACAACACAAATACAACATGTATAAGTTCCACAGTCCTTTCCTATGCTGAAGCTTATCTATAATACGTATAAGGTCCGTAGTCCTTATCTACGTTGACATCTATTATCTATAACACGTATAAGGCTCACCGTCCCTATCTACGTTTACATCTATCATCTATATCACGTATAAGGCCCGCAGTCCTTAACTACGCCATCACCTGCCAAGTCTATGTCCAACAGAAGTTAGAGGAATTCGCCATCCTAACTTACTACGTCGGAGGTAGAACTCACATATCATTCTTTTACTTGTATACACATAGTTCACGTATACAATAATTACATTATAGCATAAGAACACTCTATGCGTTCTTTACATCATTCATTTAACAATCATACTCCTTGTCGGTACGTGTAATATCCGAAGATCGTTCACGCCCCGAGAAGCATTCAATCATAACGATCATACATCATCCATATATAACATTCATATATTTTGTTACAACCTAATAGTACGCGCAATATCCGAAGATCATTCGCGTACCGACAATCAATCATTCATATCTATCACATATATCATATATGGCATACACTTACCACTTAAGTAAGTGTATTAACTAATCACATCGAGTATTCACATAGCCCCGAAAAATATAACAAGGAATGGGGCTAGAAACTCACCTGAATGTGGTTACGTTCACCGTTTATGGTAATCCCTTTCTTGAGCTGTGCACGACTAACTGTATAACAATTACTCGTATGAATTAACTATCACTACCCATATCATCTTTCTAGTTCAATTATTACCCATTAACTGTCTTAACACATTTTTCATTAGAATTTTAAATTATTTTTCTAATTCGTTACTCACTCATCATAACGAATTAAGTCTGATTCGCTATCTGATTCGTTACGTTTTATCTATGAGCGGACATAAATGTAAGCGAACATACACGTTAAGCGAACTTAACTTAAGCGATATTTGCTGTATGCGAACTTAGCATTAAGCGAACATGGTAGCAGGCGAACATGAATGAGGCGAACTTAACATTAGCAAACTTAGCATTAAACGAACTTATCATCAGGCGAACATATTGGTAAGCGAAGTTATCTACTTGCGAACATATTAGTAAGAGAACTTAATTAGCAGCGAACTTAACCCGCAACGAACTTAATCGGGAGGCTCGCTGCAGTGAGCTGCTGCTGTCAGGGTTCGTTTTAGCACGCATTTCATGACCTTAATTCGCTTATTTAGATTCGGCCTTAGCCCCAACCATCCCCTTGACCGATTTCGGCCTAAACATGACCCGAACGAATCATAAAGTTTGATCTTTTAAGCTAAAAACGTTCAATAGTAGATCTAAGATTTATTTTAAACGAGTCGTACCTTGTTCATAGGTCTGTTATGTTCGTTTTAGCATCAAGTTTACAACTTTACGTTTCGTTTATACCCGATCTATCCTCGTTTTAAATTTCAAGGCTAACCGTTCATAAAAATGTAAACTTTAAGATCAAGAATATACCTTTGTGTGTTCGTTTGGTCTTGGTTAGCTTGCTTATGAACCTTAAACCTCGGATCTATCTATATCTAACCTTGAATCTCGCTCCTTCTTCACTTTCTTTCTCTCGGTCGATATTTAGCTAGTGTGTCGGTGTTTTGGGTGTGTATAGAGATTATGGAAAGATGGAATGAGGAGTTAGGGTTTTAGGATGGTTTAAGGGGGTATTTATATCCCTTAAAGCCCATGGACCTAAGGCCCATCCCACCATCTTAATCCATTTTGATTACCCAAGTCCATAATTCTTTCTATATTTAATATTAATTAAATATTAACACTCGTTTTTAAATCATAGACTTCTTTTATTTATTATAATAAAATTCGGGATGTTACAAGTCTTCCCTCCTTAAAGAGGTTTTGTCCCTGAAACCTAGCTTATTCCTTTGAAAGGAACATTACCTGTATTCACGCACTTTATTGGATCATATTTGCTTTCTGGGTTATCCTTCTTACTCCTGACTTTACAGTCATCGAGTGGTGGTCATGTGTTTTAGCTATTAAGGTAGCTTGTCCATGAGCCCCTCGACGTACCAAGTCTTGTCTCGTCCTTCCAAGGGACCTTGTTTCATACTATTAACACTATTGTTTAAAATGACATTCTATCCTAACATAAACAATCATTCATAACCAAGCTCAATATATTACACGTCATAAACCAACATAAGTTTTAAACCTTAAAACAAAACAATTTCTTAGGCAATCAAAATTAAAAACAAAATAAAACTATTGCATAAGCAATTATTCCTTCATCAAGTGTTCCTCTCTTCAGTTTTCCCAAGTCTTTACCCTTTTGCACCTCCCGCCTCTAATTCTTTACATCCCTAGCCATGTGGTCCGCTTTTCCGCATTTAAAGCACTTCAGGCGATCAGGGCATTCTTGAGAGTAATGCCCACTCTTTCCACACCGATAACACCTGTCTGTCCCAGTCTTGCATTCTCCCTGGTGCACTTGCCCACACGTCTTACATGCATCCTTGTTTCCAACCTTGGCACTCTTCTCATCAGTCGTTGTCACCATATCGCCAGACCGCTTAGCAGAGGTAGCCCATTTATTCTCCTTAATTTGCTCCACCACCACATTGTCCTCAGCCAGGTCAGCATAAACCACTTGTGCAAGCTCAACAACAGAGTCAAAAGGAGCAAGTTTATTTGCCCTGACTAACATGCAGACTTTTTGTGGAAATCCCCTCACATAACATTTGATTCTTTTAACCTCAGTGTCAACCATAACAGGAACCAACCTAGACAGTCGGTTGAATTCAGTAGTATACTCATGATGCGTCATCTTACCGACCTTCAAATTCAGGAACTTCATCTCCGTCCTTTCAACTTCGGCATCCGCACAAAACTTCTTCATCACCAATTCCTTCAGATCGTCCCATCTCAAAGCCTTGACCTCATCCCTAGTCTTTCTCTGCTCCACGCTTTACCACCAATACATAGCTTCTTCTCCAAATGACTGAGTAGCATAACCCACCGCTTGGTCGGGACGACATTCGCTGATGTGGATATTTTATCCATGACGGTTAACCATTGAAGAGTAGCGATTGCGTCTCCCAGACCAGTCAGCTTTGGCGGGTCACAACCTTTGAAGAATTTGTAGTTGCACCCACATTGGCCCTT
The DNA here is from genome assembly GCF_021521415.1 of Bidens hawaiensis. NCBI lineage: Eukaryota > Viridiplantae > Streptophyta > Magnoliopsida > Asterales > Asteraceae > Bidens > Bidens hawaiensis. The sequence continues at coordinate 58,343 of NW_027492878.1, forward strand.
TCTCCTATCTTCCTCCTTCACGGACTTATCCACACTCGATTCCTCCTTCTCTCTTTCATCATCTTTCTTACCATTTCCTATTGACCCTTCAGCAGTTCTCCCATGGCTTCCAGCAGATCTCTCGAGATTCTGGTGCTTCACAGCAGCGTCTACAACTTGAAAAATAGCTTCTTGAATCGCAGGGGTTAAGTTGAACCCCTTCGTTGTTGCTTGGGTTTCGTCCAACAGTACTTTCTTCTCCCCCGGCGTTAGCAGCCGATTCAACAGAGGATTCTCGGACCACCCGTGGCCAACGACGACGCCCCGTACATCCTCATGTTCCAGCAATCTCTCTTGCTACAGCTATCGTATTCTAAAAGGGAAAACACAAACGTCATCACTCAAGGAATTATTTAGCACGTGATTCGTAAGATAAGTAGCTAATGACATTGCTCAAATGTAATTAACTATTTTCATTACTCATCAGGTTCTACATACTTCCCTCCGTGATTTCACTTGTGCTAGTTTCTACTTTTAAACAGTTAATCAATCAAACAATTAAGCGAACATCGTTATACATTATTTAACATGTTTTACCGTTACTGAGCTTGCTTGAGTGACACATGGCTATCTTGAACTGGCATCTTCTCTCTTTTCTTACTAAAATCCCATTCTCTGTTCGAGTCTAAGCATGTATGATGCTTAAATCACTCGAACTTTGCTCTGATACCAACTTGTAAGGCCCCGTTCCCTGTAGCCCTACTTTAGCGTCGGATTTACTAAAAAATATAGTTCTACCAATCAGAGTTTATTAAAACTTTGCGGAATATAAAAACTTAAATCATTCGGTACAAAATATTAATCTTTTCTTTAAAACCATTGCATAAAACATTACTTTTAAAACATCATGTCTTTCATCTTCAGATGCCAGCCGTTCAGTCCATGCCACGTGCCATCCTCACTCTAACTCTTCAGCATGATCACCTTTGTGGGCACTAAAAGTCAGCTACGCTGAGTGAGTTCTAGTTAATCAGGTAACGTACAATACATAAACATATCATACATACTTACATATCCAAAGATACATACTTAACCAGTTAACTTTCTGTCATAGATACATACATACATACTAATACTTAACTCAGTCCACTGAGAGTACGTTCATAGTCCGCCGACTATACCTGTACTCAAGGTCGTGAACACGTAAAAGGTCCGCAATCCTTACCTATGTTCACAGATTATGGTACATGCAAGGTCCACAGTTTTTCACTATACCATCCCATATTAACAACACGTACATGGTCCTCAGCCCTTCCCTATGTTGCAACCTAAACAATAGCACGTACAAAGTCCGCAGTCCTCTCCTATGCTACCACAACACAAATACAGCACGAATAAGGTTTACAGTCCTTTCCTATGTTGATGCCTATATATAATACTTGTAAGGTCCGCAGTCCTTATCTACGTTGACATCTATTTTCTATAACACGTATAAGGCCCACCGTCCCTATCTACGTTTACATCTATCATCTATATCACGTATAAGGCCCGCAGTCCTTAACTACGCCATCACCTGCCAAGTCTATGTCCAATAGAAGTTAGAGGAACTCACAATCCTAACTTACTACATCGGAGGTAGAACTCACATGCCATTCCTTTACCTGTTTACACATACTTCACGTATACAATAATTACATTATAGCATAAGAAGACTCTAGGCGTTCTTTACATCATTCATTTAATAATCATACTCCATATCGGTACGTGCAATATCCAAAGATCGTTCACACCCCGACAAGCATTCATTCAAAACGATCATACATCATCCATATATAACATTCGTATCTTTATTTACAACCTGACAGTACGCGCAATGTCCGAAGATCGTTCGCGTAACGAGAATCAATCATTCATATCTATCACATATATAATATATGGCATACACTTACCACATAAGTAAGTGTATAACTAATCACATCGAGTATGCACACAGCCCCGAAAAACATAACAAGGAATGGGGCTAGAAATTCACCTGAATGCGGTTACGTTCACCGTTTATGGTAATCCCTTTCTTGAGCTGTGCACGACTAACTGTATAACAATTACACGTATGAATTAACTATCACTACCCATATCGTTTTTCTACTTCAATTATTACCCATTAACTGTCTAAACACATTTTTCAGTAGAATTTTAAATTATTTTTCTAATTCGTTACTCATTCATCATAACGAATTAAGTCTGATTCGCTATCTGATTCGTTACGTTTTATCTATGCGCGGACATAAATGTAAGCAAACATACACGTTAAGCGAACTTAACTTAAGCGAACTTAGCTATATGCGAACTTAGCATTAAGCGAACATGGTAGCAGGCGAACTTGAATGATGCGAACTTAACATTAGCGAACTTAGCATTAAACGAACTTATCATCAGGGGAACATATTGGTAAGCGAAGTTACCTACTGGGGAACATATTAGTAAGCGAACTTAATCAGCAGCGAACTTAACCAGCAGCGAACTTAATTATGAAGCTCGCTGCAGTGAGCTGCTACTATGAGGGTTTGTTTTAGCATGCATTTCATGACCTTAATTCGCTTATTTAGATTCGACCTTAGCCCCAACAGTCCCCTAGACCGATTGCGGCCTAAACTTGACCCGAACGAATCATAAAGTTTGATCTTTTAAGCTAAAAACGTTCAATACTAGATCTAAGGTTTATTTTAAACGAGTCGTAACTTGTTCATAGGTCTATTATGTTCGTTTTAGCATCAAGTTTACAACTTTACGTTTCGTTTATACCCGATCTATCCTCGTTTTAAATTTCAAGGCTAACCGTTCATAAAAATGTAAACTTTAAGATCAAGAACATACCTTTGTGTGTTCGTTTGGTCTTGGTTAGCTTGCTTGTGAACCTTAAACCTCAGATCTATCTATATCTAACCTTGAATCTCGCTCCTTCTTCTCTTTCTTTCTCTCGGCCGATATTTAGCTAGTGTGTGTGTGTTTTGGGTGTGTGTAGAGATTGGAAAGATGGAATGAGAAGTTAGGGTTTTAGGATGGTTTAAGGGGGGGGGGGGGTTTATATCCCTTAAATCCCATGGACCTAAGGCCCATCCCACCATCTTAATCCATTTTGATTACCCAAGTCCATAATTCTTTCTATATTTAATATTAATTAAATATTAACACTCGTTTTTAAATCATAGACTTCTTTTATTTATTATAATAAAATTCGGGATGTTACAAGTCTTCCCTCCTTAAAGAGGTTTTGTCCCCGAAACCTAGCTTATTCCTTTGAAAGGAACATTACCTGTATTCACGCACTTTATTGGATCATATTTGCTTTCTGGGTTATCCTTCTTACTCTTGACTTTACAGTCATCGAGTGGTGGTCATGTGTTTTAGCTATTAAGGTAGCTTGTCCATGAGCCCCTCGACGTACCAAATCTTGTCTCGTCCTTCCAAGGGACCTTGTTTCATACTATTAACACTATTGTTTAAAACGACATTCTATCCTAACATAAACAATCATTCATAACCAAGCTCAATATATTACATGTCATAAACCAACATAAGTTTTAAATCATAGACTTCTTTTATTTATTATAAAAAAATTTAGGATTTTACACTTGTTGTGATGGTTTAATCAGTTCAAGTAAAGGTTCCGGTTTAGCAAAGGTTGGTTTGCTCAAGTTGAGCCGCTTGGGCATCGCCAAAGGCAGTGATGAAGGCATCCAATTTGGAGGAAAACTTCTTCATAGCAGCCGCTTGTTCAGATACGGCATCGACAAAGGAAGCCGTGGTTTGTTTAAGAGTTTGTGTTTCATGGTAGGAAGGCATAGGGTTCGAGAATGAAAGCATCATTGATAGAAGCTGATTTGAGATAGCTAATTTCCCAAGATAGTGACCCTTTGAGCGGGTTAGACTCCAAAGAACATAGACGACAGAGAATGCGACATTGCTGCCAAATTTCTATATTTTCATTCATAACAAAACGTTAAACAAGCTTGACTACTTATAGGTTGAAAAACAAATAACTTAACCAACCCACTACTCTAGTAATTAGGAACAATAATATAATAGAATAAAAAGGAAGTTATAAAAACTAAAGGAAAACATGCAGAGGAGCCAAGCCCACGTTTTCTATCATGTATATGCATAGTTGGATTGCATGGGAACGTGGGTACATATCAATACTCCCGACCTAAAAACGTCCTTGTCCTCAAGGACGGAATCCTCGATCCATGGCGGCCTCCACTCGCGTCTTTCGGTAGCGCTATGTTTAGTGTAAATGGGGCGCCACGGTGGTCTCCATTCGAGTCGGACAACCACATACGAGGCAGTGTTAACGGGTTGACATGGCAGTTGTCATTCACGTGTTCGGGTTCCATTTGGTTTATCTTTATTCAAAGAAGAAACTTGGACGTTGTGTGGGTTTTGTGATGGTGTGTTTTGGTATGCTCAAGTGTGGTTTTGAGGGCTTGTTTATGGTTGCTATGAGAGAATACGTTGGGTAAGGTTTTTGGTTCCAAGGTTTTGAGTGGTGTTGCTTGTTTGTGATGCTTGCTTGGGGTAGTTTTTAGTTCAGGCATTGAAGGCGGCGGTGCTTGTTGTGATGGTAAAATCGGTTCAAGTGAATGTTCCGTTTAGCGAGGGTAGTGAGGAATAATTTGGTGAACGATAATATGAGGCTGGTTTGCTCAAGTTGAGCAGCTTGGGCATCGGCAAAGGATGTGATGAAGGCATCCAATTTGGAGGAAAACTTCTTCATAGCAGCCGCTTGTTCGGATACGGCATCGGCACAGGAAGCTGTGGTTTGTTTAAGAGTTTGTGTTTCATGGTAGGAAGGCATAGGGTTCGAGAATGAAAGCACTATTGATAGAAGCCGATTCAAGATGGCTAATCTCCCAATATAGTGACCCTTTGAGCGGATTAGACTCCAAAGAACATAGACGAGAGAGAAAGCGACATTGCTGCCAATTTTCTATATTTTCATTCATAACAAAACATTAAACAAGCTTGACTACTTATAGGTTAAAAACAAATAACTTAACCAACCCACTACTCTAGCAATTAGGAACAATAATATAATAGCATAAAAAGAAAGTTATAAAAACTAAAGGAAAACATGCAGAGGAGCCAAGCCCACGTTTTCTATCGTGTATATGCATAGTTGGATTGCATGGGAACGTGGGTACGTATCAGTGTGATTCGTTTTTCTTATTTCGTCTAGCCAACACTAGGTCGATCTTATATACATATATTACGACCATAATAATTCGATTAAAGGTGCATAATCAATCCTCATTGCATCGCCAAAAATAACCCCATATCTCATTAGATTATCATTCTTGTTTGCATCGTGTTCTTGCCTCACTTCTGGCCGCCCATAGTTCGTTTGATTTGACCCGTGTTACGGCAGCGTACGAAGTAATTAAACAGTTGGTTATGATCGCGAGATGATGCTGATCAAAAGCCCTATGGTTGTTTTGAATAATTTCATCGGGTTGGATCATATCAAATCAAATTGTTAGGGTTTATGTTCTAATCTGAGTTGTTTCTGTTATTGCTTATAATTAAATGAAAAGAATTTTTAATGCATCTGCTGCTTAGCCCAACTGGTTAATTCATCGGTTACGGTGTGGCATGTTGCGGGTTCGAGTCCCTGCCACCCTGTTTTTGGTTATATTTCTTTTTCTTTAAGATATATTTGAATATTATATATAATAAATCAGTAATTAGCGTATATTTTTATAAAACTGACAAATATACTTGCGTTTCTCCCGCATCTTTGTTTCGCCCATGTTTATATGTATATGTATATACTACCACGAAAACTAATATTTATGATTTAGGTAAACCTTATATATATATATATAATAAACTTATGGTTTTTAAAGATGTGTTATATTCATATAATATTTTTATATATTATATTAAATATTATAATACTTTTAAAAGGATTGATAAACTAATAATATTGGTAAAATGAGTTTTACTTATACAATATTATAATATATAATAAAGTATTATAGTATAAATTATTTGTAATTTAACAAAACTAATAACTTTTCATATAAAACCTTTAAATAAAATAAAAGGGTTTAATAGTACAACATCACTTTCTAACACTATTGATATGTTCTTGGCGTAACAGCCAAACCCCAGACTAGATATACAGCCAAATTTAGTTTAAAAACTGTACTAGTATTAACAATGCAATACCGATTATAGGATACGAGCTATCATCGAGGCATAATACATATTGCACGTGAAACGGATCGATACTACTATAAGGTGAGTTTCATGACCCCACTTTTTAAACTGTTTTACGAAAATTTGGGGTGGAAAACATGTTTATGTATACCTATTTATTTGGAAACATTGTATGATGTGAATTATCTAAGTGTTAACTCTTGAAAGCCCCCCCCCCCCACACACACAAGTGATTAACTTCGAGCCCATGGCGTGTGAATAGTACTATTGGTTTGACAAACCCAATTGACAGCACCTGTGGGGTATGCCGGAACATATTTTACAATTGCACATGACCATATGAATCATTTGTAACATGCTTTGTGGAAACACGTGGGTACTGGAGGCCACGTAGGATAACGTGTCAATGATTCACTTGAGTCTTAGTATAATTACATCGTATACATACTTACATACATACATATTGTATACTACGATTACGTATATTGATCTCGTACAAACTTATGAAACTCACCGACTCTTTGTAGTTGACCTGTTTTATCATGCTTTTTAGGTAAGCCGAAGTTGGAATAATTTGCATATGTGTTTTGTGCTAGGAGTGAGACTAACATGCTGTAAATAGATGAAAGTATACTAATACATAATAAACGGTCAGGAGAACCGGTTATGTGTATTTCATCTAGTTTGTAAACTTAGTATAGAAGAATGTAAAATGATGTAAACTAGTTTTCTAATATTCTTTATAACAATGTGGTTATGCCAGTGGTCTCTATTGCATTCTCGTATCATGCTTCCGCATTAACCTAGTCGGGGTGTGACACAATCCTAAGCACAAATAAGCTAATGAACGTAATCGGAAAAAGTCCTCAGCAACGGCGCCAAAAACTTGATGTGCTAAAAGTAGTCAAATAATTATTAACTATATTATGCTAATCTAGGCACTAAGTAATAAATTCTAAAATCTTAAACTTAACTAAAACTATTAAACGACAAGTATACCGGTCGACTCTAGTACATTTTAGTAAGTCCGGATATCGAATCCACAAAATCATTAAATTACATTAACTAGCTAAATTAGACCCTACAAACTGACACGACTAATTATTTAATATAAAAAAATGGGGTTTCATTAAAAAAACTAAATTTAAACTGATTAAAACTAATAAAAAACTAGACACGACTTAACTCTAGACTCATATTTAATTCAAATAAATGACAAACAAATATCTAGGCTAGAATCCCTAATGCATCAATTATCAAATGGTTGAAAAATGTTACGTTATGGAACCGGGATCTTAAATTATCACCTTAAGGGGAAACCAAACAGGACCCTCAACCCTCTCAAGGAGACACCTATGGAATCCTAATAAGCTATTAAAATTACAAGTTTAATTAGACTCACTTACGTTTACTAATTTAATTTATGAGAATGACCTCTATAAGAAATCCTACCTTACATCGTGGAAATCAAAGGTAGTTTAAAACATTCACTCGACTAGATAAACAAGGTTAATAAACCAAACCTAGAGGGACTCCTTACGAAGAACTAAATATAGCAATTCAAACAACCTTATCATATAATCTATCACCTTAGAGCTATTTAGATTAGCAGCACAATTAGGTCTACTTAATTTATTTATATTGTTCCTATGGTTTTGTTACAAATCAACCATAAATTAGTCAAAAACACACTATAGATGACCTTAGAATCCTATTAGATGACATACAATTACCAAAGAATCTGTGAACTAATAAAACTCGTCAAACAATCCCTAGCAAACATAATCTAATGAATGCAATCGCCAAGAGTCCCCGACAACAGCGCAAAAAACTTGATGTCCTAAAAGTAGTTAAATAATTATCAACTAAATTATGCTAATCTAGACACTAAGTAATAAATTCTAAACTCTTAAACTTAACTAAAACTACTAACCTGCAATTGTACCAGTCGACTCTAGTAAAATTTAGTAAGTCCGGATATCGATCCCACAGACTTTTTCAATTACGTTAACTAGCTAAATTAGACCTTACTAACTGAAAAGAATATTTATGAACTATTAAAAAGAGGGTTTTACTAAAAAGCTAAAGTTAAACTTATTAAAACTAGACGCGACTTAACTCTAGGCTTAGATTAAATTCAAATAATGAAAAACAAACACCTAGGCTAGAATCTCTAATGCTTTAATTATCAAATGGTTGGAAAATGCTACGTAATGGAGCCGGGATCTTAAATTATTCACTTTAAGGGAAACCAAATAGGACCCTCAACCCTTCTCAAGGAGACACCTACGTAATCCTAATAAGCTATTAAAATTACCAGTTTAATTAGACTCGCTTACGATCACTAATTTATTTTATGACAATTAACTCTATAAGAAATCCTGCTTTACAGTGTGGAAATCAAAGGTAGTTTACAACATTCACTCGACTGGATAAATAAGGCTGATAAACCAAACCAAGACGGACTCCTTACGAATAACTAAATCTAGCAATTCAAACAACCAAGACTTATCATATAATCTATCACCTTACAGCTATTTAGTTTAATAGCACACTTAGGTCTAGTTGATTTATTAATATTGTTCCTATGGTTTTATTGTAAATCAACCAAAGACAAATAAAAAACACACTGTAGATGATCTAACAGAATCCTATTATATGACAGACAATCACTAAAGAAACCGTGAAACAATAAAACTTGTCAAAGAATCCTTAGCACACATAAGCTAATGAACGCAATCGCCAAAAGTCCCCGACAACGACGCCAAAAAATTGATGTCCTAAAAGTAGTCAAATAAATATTAACTAAATTACGCTAATTTAGACACTAATTAATAAATTCTAGACTCATAAAGTTAACTAAACCTACTAACCGGCAAGTGTACAGGTCGACTCTAGTACACGTTAGTAAGTCTGGATACCGAACCCACAGACTCTTTAAATTACGTTTACTAGATAAATTAGACCCTACTAACTGATAAGACTATTTATTAATTATTAAAAATGGGGTTTTACTAAAAAGCTAAAGTTAAACTAATTAAAACTGATAAATGAATAATTAACTTTAGCTTATGTGTGCTTAGGATTACCGGTTTAATTAGACTACCTTACAATCACTAATTCATTTTATGACAAGTACCTCTATAGTAAATCCTACCTTATAAAGCGGAAATCAAAGGTAGTTTACAACATTCACTCGACTAGATAAACAAGGCTGATAAACCAAACCTAGACATAGTCCTTACGAAGAACTAATTCTAGTTTAGTAGAACACTTAGTTCTACTAGATTTAATAATATTTTTCCTATGGTTTTATTGCAATCAACCTTAAACTAGTCAAAAGAAACTGTGAAACAATAAAACTCGTCAAACAATCCTAAGCACACATAAGCTAATGAACGCAATTGCAAAAGTCCCCGGCAACAGCGCCAAAAACTCGATGTGCTTAAAGTAGTCAAATAATTATTAACTAAATTACACTAATATAAACACTAAGTAATAAATTCTAGACTCTTAAACTTAACTAAAACTACTAACCAGAAGGTGTACCGTCGACTCTAGTACAGTTTAGTGAGTCCGGATATCGAACCCATGGACTCTTTAAATTACGTTAACTAGCTATATTTGACCACACTAACTGACACGGCTATTTATTTATTATCAGTAGGGGTTTTACTAAAAGCTATATATAAGCTCATTAAAACTAATAAATAAAAACTATACGTGACTTAACTCTAGACTCAAATTTAATTCAAATAAATGACAAACAAACATCTAGGCTAGAATCCATAATCCATCAATTATCAAATGGTTGGAAAATGCTACGTTATGGAACCTGGATCTTAAATTATTCCCTTAAGGGGAAACCAAACAGGACCCTCAACCCTTCTCAAGGAGACACCTCTAGTATCCTAATCAGCTATTAAAATTACCGGTTTAATTAGACTCGCTCACATTCACTAATGTATTTTATGACATGTACCTCTATAAGAAATTCTACTTTATAAGGTTGATAAACCATAGATTCTTTAAATTACGTTTACTAGATAAATTAGACCCTACTAACTGACACGACTATTTATTAATTATTAAAAAAGGGTTTTACTAAAAAGCTAAAGTTAAACTAATTAAAAAGTAGACCCGACTTAACTCTAGACTCAGATTTAATTCAAATAATGACAAACAAACACCTAGGGTAGAATACCTAATGCATCAATTATCATGTGGTTGGAAAATGCTACGTTATGGAGCTAGGATCTTAAATTATTTACTTAATGGGAAACCAAACAAGACACTCAACCCTTCTCAATGAGACACCTATAGAATCCTAATAAGCTATTAAAATTACTGGTTTAATTAGACTTGCTTACGATCACCAATTTATTTTATGACAAGTACCTCTATAAGAAATTCTACCTTACGTCACAGAAATCAAAGGTAGTTTACAACATTCACTCGACTAGATAAACAAGGCCGATAAACCAAACCTAGACGGACTCCGTACGAAAAATTAAATCTAGCAATTCAAACAACCAAGACTTATCATATAATCTATTATCTTACAACTATCTAGTTTAGCAGCATACTTAGGTCTACTTGATTTATTGATATTGTTCTTATGGTTTGCAAATCAACCGTAAACTAGTCAAAAATATATAGTAGATGACTTAACATAATTCTATTATATGACAGACAATCGCCAAAGAAACTTTAAAACAATAAAACTTGCCAAACAATCCTAAGCACACATAAGCTAATGAACGCAATCGCCAAAAGTTCCCGGCAATGGCGCAAAAACTTGATGTGCCAAAAGTAGTTAGATAATTACGTTTACTTAATTATGCGAATCTAGACACTAAGTAATAAATTCTAGACTTTTAAACTTAACTAAAACTACAAGCCGGTAAATGTACTAATCGACTCTAGTACAATTTAGTAAGTACTGATTTCGAATCCACAGACTCTTAAATCACGTTAACTTGCTAAATTAGACCCTACTAACTGACACAACTATTTATTTATTATTAAAAGGGGGTTTTACTAAAAAGCTAAATTTAAACTCATTAAAACTAATAAATAAAAACTAGACGCGACTTAACTCTAAACTCAGATTTAATATGAATAATGACAAAAAAACACCTAGGATAGAACCCCTAATGCATCAATTATCAGATGGTTGGAAAATGCTACGTTATTGGACAGGGATCTTAAAATATTCACTTAAGGGGAAACCAAACAGGACTCTCAACCATTATCAAGGAGACACCTATGGAATCTTTAGGTAAACAAGGCTGACAAACCAAACCTAGACGGACTCCTGACGAATACCTAAATCTAGCAATTCAAACAACAAAGACTTATCATATAATCTATCACTTTACAACTATTTAGATTAGCAACACACTTAGGTCTACTTGATTTATTTATAATGTTCATGTGGTTTTATTGCAAATCAACCATAAAAAAGTAAAAAACACACATTTGATGACCTAACGGAATCCTATTATATGGCAGACAATCACCAAAGAAACCGTGAAACAATAAAACTCGTTAAACAATCCTAAGCACACATAAGCTAATGAACGCAATTGCCAAAAGTTCCTGGCAACGGCGCCAAAAACATGATGTTCTAAAAGTAGTCAAATAATTATTAACTAAATTACGCTAATCTAGACACTAAGTAATAAATTATAGACTCTTAAACTAAACTAAAACTACCAACCGGAAAGTGTATCGGTCGACTCTAGTACAGTTTATGTAGGTCCCTCTCTATCCCTAGGATAACTCACTAAATCACTGTCAAATCCAAACACCTAAGTGTCGAAAAGAAGGTTAACGACACTACTATACCGTGAAGAACACTAGAGTATAAATGGCGGAAATACTAACAATCTAATCGTTGCAGACTGAACACTAAAGTAACAAACACAACCAATAACTCAAAATATTTCCATTTAATATTGCGAAAGACACAAACGAAAATCAATTAGGGTATAAAGGTGGAATGTCAAGATCTTTAGCAGATTTTCGTACAAGATATGGTCTGCTGTCAATCACAATATATGCGAGTTTTAGGTGTGTCATAGACATGCCCTAAAATATTCCTTTTATACGCCTAGCCCTGACATCTGACATTCCACTTTTAGAAACCCTAACCATTGGAACATAATCAAACGTATTACAATAAATGCTAAGTGTAAAACAGGTCTTCGGGCAAGCTTTGCAGCATGTTTCTTTGTCGAGCAGACCTGATAACCATGAAGTGTGCTGGGAAACAGTTCTCAGGGCAGACTTTACTTAGAATATTTCCGTTAGAAAATATTCACCTAGCAGACTTCAATCCTTTTGACCATATCAAACTTTGCTCAATATAGTCCCACTAGCAAACTTGTTCTTCAGGAATCCTTTTAACCATTTGTTAAAGTTAACTTATTGACCAACCAAAGTGTGCTGGTAACACTTTAGCCTACTCGGAGTTGAACCTTGCTCCGCAGTAGTCTTCAAGTTGTTTCTTGATCAACTTCCTTCAAGCTTGCCAGGATCACTGTTTATTAAGGATAAACCTCGCTAGATTTGGTTTCAGCTTGGTTTTAGTCAAGAGCTTGCTAAGAAACAAACCTTGCTAGACTTAGAAGAACAACCTGCTAGACAAAGTCAACCTTGCTCGGTTTAACACTTAAGATGAATTCTAAAATATAACTGTTGAGTCAAGATTTGACCTAAAACTTATCATGTTGAATAACGGAATCTTCTCAACCTCCTCAGAAATGACTAAGTATGGAACCGGGCACACCTTAGACATCCGAACAAGCTTTTACTTAGCCGGGCATGATATCTTGCCTTTCGGGCAAGGTTATCTTCAAGAAGTCTTCTTTAGTGGCTATCCGGGCAGGGTTCACACTTTGGTGCATATCCGGGCAGGATTCACTAGTTAGTGTATACCCGGGCAAGGTTCACTATGTCAAGAAGGTTTGTTCTTCATAGCCGAGTAAGGTCTACTTCAGAGTAAGATCTTGACTAAACAAGCTCAGGAAACCAAGTGATTGGAAGATCGGGCAAGTTATTCTTTAATAATACAGTGGTCCGAGTAAACTTGATGTATAAAGAAATATCTAAAAGAATATCGGGCAAGGTTCAACTCAAGCAGTGTACAATGCTCCCAAGCACACTTTGCTAATAAGCTAATTCCATGCAAGGAGTTGATGGGACCATTGAAGAACAAGGTTGCTTGTTGGTTATGTCGGGCCTATAAAAGGAATATTTAGGGCACACCTGAGGAAAAAGAGATAGACACGGAAAGAATAGGCGGCTGAATACGATAATAGAAAGAATATTTGTTAAGTATCGTCTGCTCTTTCCATCAAGAAACCCTAGAAAAGATTATCATTTGTATGATTTGATATTATATAGATGGAAATCTTTTGAGTGAATCTTGTGTGTGTTTGTTATCATTGATTAAATACTCGGTAACCAAATCGTTTGTTATTGATTCCGCCTTTATCAAACGGTTTTCTTTCTAAATATAACAACCCGTCATTAACTCTCTTGCCAACACATCTTTGTGTGAGTTATGACTTGATTTTGTAAAGATCTACCATAAATCGGGGACCTGACAATAACCTTGCTGGGAAAGCAAAATACCTTGCTAGGATAAGTAAAAGCTTGTTGGGAAGCCTGAGCTTGCTCGGTTTCCATACTTAGCCGTATTTAGAGACGCTGAGAAGTTTCCAATCTTCCTTTGGACTTTTCACATCCCAACAATCTCCCCTAGATTGGAACAGCCTCAGCTGGACCAAAACACCTCTAAGGTTACATAAACTTAGCCAAAATACACATTAAAATTTCAAAATAGAAACTAAATATCATAATAAAAAAATATTACAAGTTGGAATTCTATCCCATGGACATTACAAAGTAAGCCTAAGCTAGAAAAATAATCTCATCTCCTTGAGCTTGAGGCTTCCATTCTTCTTTCCAACCTAACAATTGCGGCACTTTCTTTAAAAATGAATAACTGGTTGTGGTTAGGATGCTGAAAGAGAAGAGTTCATCTGATTGTATCCTCTAGATCCTCCACATGCGAAAATTCTAGGTCAGTGTCTTTCTTGATGATTCCCAAGGCCAGTCCATCTGAATTTCAAAGAATGAAGGATCCATCTTTAGATTCATAGTCAATTTGAGTTATCCTTCCATTCCTTTGGACTTCATAGTTGGGTCTTGTCATCTGCCGCCTCATACTTATACACTTATCATATTGGAAAGAGGGATTTTGCTTTTGGTCATTGACTTGTAGGTATCTTCAATGTACCTGATCTCCCTCATCCTCTTCACCCTTTTATTCCGTTCAAATTCAGAGAGTTCCCACTTCCTCTTCTTATTCAGCATGGGGATTCCCTTCCTAGCTTGATCCCTAAGATGTTTAGATGGTTCATTTTTTTGTCTTCCAACAAACCTATGTCTGTTATGATAGTCATACAGATTCAAGGTTGCCATCTGAGCTAGCTGCTCCCTTTGGAGGACCAAAAGGTCATCTTTAAAATTTCTTCTTTCAATTCACCACTAGTCATAATCTCTTTTATTGAGTCAGTTAGTGCATCAAAGAATAACCTCTTTGGTAGGACACTTCAGAAGCTGGCCTTTGTTGTCTCTCTGTTGTGAGGCTCTTGTTGTTGGAGTTAGGAGACTTACAACTTAGGGCCTAGAAGTATATTTCTTTTTGGGAATAGTGGCCCTCACATGCCCAGTTTTCTTTTACGGCAGTTATCATTTCTTTAGGCAACATTATCAACTCCAAAAAGTTTTCTCCTTCTTTAGCTAGTGTTGTGATCATGCCCATAATTTCCTCATTAGTTTGACCTGCAGGAATATATCTTTCACCCGTGGGTCAACATTGAAAATTCATCAGATTTCTCTGTTCAGCCTCTAACTTTTCCCACTCAGCCTTCTTATTATAGAATAGTTCTTTCAATTGATCTTCTCCGAGGTTGTCAAATTCTCCTTCAGCCATACCTTTACTAAGCATCAAGCCTTTGAGGGTCTTGATCTTGTTTTCGTCTTCCCATGGCTCAACATTTTCCACTGGTTCCTCCTTCACAAACACCAACGGAGGAGCCTTAGGAGATTTTGATGATACAGTCTTTTCATGATAGAATTTACCTTTTTCAGACTTATACATGGCTAGTTTTTCCTCCTTGCTCAAAGTTTTCATTTCATCACCTCTGCCTCTCGCCTCCATCAACCTATCAAATAGCTTTATCTGCTCCACTTCCCACTGCAACTTCTCCTTCTCTGCGATAGTTACAATTCTTGGCCTTTTAGTTGAAGCTTCAAATTGCATTTTTCTTGATATTCTTCTAAAGTGTATCTCGACCTGTTCCCTGCTCAAACTATCAACAAGTTCAATTGAATATTCTTGTTCAATAAGCAGTTTACATTTTCCTTCAAACTTAGCATATAATCTTTCAAGTCTTTCATTTTGGGTACCAGCCTTCTTCATTCTTTCTAACTCATCTATTTTGAAAGTTTCAACAGTGACATTGTAGGCTTCTTCCAATTCACTGAACTTCATGTGGCTAAGCTGTTTTTCAGAATGCCCATGTAATCTCAAATAAGCCCTGAATTTTTGAGAATCTCGATTCTTCTGCTCCATCTTCTTTTTAATATCCTCAACTTCTTCATCCAATAATTTCTCCAACTCCTCATTAGACATAGGAATCAAAGTTTCATACTTGTAACCATGATTGATTAACCCCAAGATTTTCGGATCATTTCTCCTAGCCTTATTCAACATACTTTGACTGTTTTCCCTGTGTTCATTAGTCATATCAACGAATAGGGAATCCACAGTATTATCCTCTTCTTCTTCTTCTTCAGATAAGTTATCAAGGGCATCAATCCGTGGCTCACTTGCTTGAGGTTCATTCACGATATCATCAGGTCTGATAATTTGAAGGGGTACTGAAAATATAGGAACATCCTTGATAGGACATTTCAACTTCGGTTCATCATCATCAGTTTTACCATCCCTCTTCCTCTTCCTAGTATACTTATTACCAAATTTATCTTCAACATCCCTTTCCCAACCATCCTTATTTTTTGAAGATCTTCAGCATACTTTACCCATTTCTTAGATAAATTTTTGGTTAAAGTCTCTCCAGCGTCATCAGTAACCAACTGCTTGTTTGAATCATCTTTAATATTTTCAGCAGTTGTAGGGATTGTTCCCTTTTGTTCAGACTTGCTTGATTCGTCTTGTTTCAAATTAAAAATTACAAGAGCCATGGAGTTGTCCACTTATTCAATTAGTTTCAGTTCAATAAGACTTTCAATCACCTACTAGTCCAACTCCCCCTCTTCATTCAAGGTTTTATTAATCTGAGCCTCCTCAATCAGAATTTCTTGCTGTTCAATATCCTGCTCAGTAAAGGATCTTGTAATCCTTTCTCTTTCTATCATCTCTTCCAAGATATTGTCATGCCTTTTGGCAGCTTGTGCAATACTTTTATCAACATCCAATATGTCATCGATGGATTTTGTATTTTGAGCTTTTAGGGGAAGCAATTGCTCTTCATTTTCAGCAATTGATTTTCCCTTATTCTTCCTCCTCATTAGTTTCCATCACCACATCTGGTTCACTGGGAAAATTGTCAATCTCAGCAAAGAGGTCTTCCAGATCATCCACAGATTTATCTACATGTTCATCTGTTAAGACAATCTCCTCTGTATCTGCACCTTCATCAACTATCACATATTTTTGAGGTTCTGTAGCTATAGAATCAGTTTCTATGGCTTCAGTCATCACAACATTATTTTCATTATCAGCCACATTCACATCAGCCTCTCCATCCTCCTCATTCACCTTCTCAACTACCTCCTTCTCTACTACCACATCTTCAACATCATACTCCTGTTCACCTCCATTTGATTCATCAGCATCATAATCACTATCATCAATTCTCCTCTCTTCATCACTCACATCCTCACTACTTCCATATACATTACATAAATATTTCAGTGCATCCTCCCTCACTACAGCAACATCCTCCTCCATAATATCATCCTTATTTACTACAGACGGATTCTCCCCCTGTTTTGGTGCAGATGAGGTCTTCTCAACCTCAACTACCAGGGTTTGAATCTTTTGTTGTGCCTGAGGCAGCAAAGATTCCAATACAGCATTCCTTTTTTCAACTCTTCATTATTGCTCCTGAAATCAACATTTTCGATCACAACATCCATGTATCATCCAAATAAATGGGCATTAGGGGAAGGGGATATGGTAGGTGGATCTGAGAAAGGGTCAGGGATATTGGTTTGTGGTGGGATGGGTTCATGAATAGGGATTTCAATGATGTTTTTACTAGTGGAGGGTAATGGGTTTAAAGTTCTAATGTTAGGAATATAAGTGTGTATAATTTCAAAGGTTGGTGAATCTGTTGTTTGGGATTGGGTCGGGGAATGATATGGTGTGTTTGGCTGGTTTATTAGGTGGGCATGAACATGTTGAGTAGGTTCATGGATAAGCTGGTCTTGGGTTTGGGTTTGGGTTTGGGTTAAAGGTTGGTTTATGATTTTGGTTTGGGTTTGATCTAAGTTTTGGTATGGAATTGGTGATTAGGTAGGTGTTTGAGTAAGGATTGGGGATTGGATAGGGATTTGGGTTTGAGGTGGGCTTTGGGTAAGGATCTAATGTGAAGTTTGTTGGGATGGGATATATGGTTCTTTGTGTTGGTATTGGGGTGGGGATATGGCTTGGGGTGGTGATATTGATTGGTTTAATGATTGGTTTTGGGGTGAGGTTGGTGGTGTAGGAATATGTTGGTTTAAAATCTCCCCATGTGCCTCTGCATCAATGTTTTCATTAACAATTTCAACACAATCACCTCCTCCATCATGTTCACCATCTCCTCCTTCATCACCTCCATCATCTTCTCCATAATCACTTGTGTCATCACCATCATCAGATTCATCTTCTTTATTATCACTCTCCTCCTCCTCAAAAGTCACACGTGGTGATTCTGGTACAACCATGATTTACATATCATTGTTCAACAACCATGGTAGAATATAAAAATCCACATCTGGATTGAAGTTGCTGGTTGCAGCCAATTTTGCTATCCTCTTGTAGACATTAGGATCTTGCAATAAGTGTGTTGTGCCAATGGTTGGCAAATAGGGTAGAACCAGATTGAATATAATCTGCAGGAATCTTGGGTAGACCAAGAATTTGTCTCTATTAGTTTTCCACAAGTTTGCAGCCATTCCATCATAAATCATCTTGGAAAAGTTAAATGGCTGTTGGAATACAACAGCCACTGTGGCATTGGCAAGATCATCACTCATCAAAGTCCATGACCCCTTTCGTGGTGCATAACCTTGTAAAATATGGTGTATCAAGAACCTCTAAAGGTTAGGGAACATGCCCTTTTTGAATTGGCCTTCATGTAAATCACCTTGAAAAATAGTTAGTAAATGGTTTGTGGAGAAATGGATTGGGGCTTCAACAACGTCATTCAATTCAAGACTAGCCCTTATAAGTTATTCGGTGATCACAATCTCCTGCCTGGCAATGGTAGACTCTATCCGCCTACCTCCTGCATCAACAAATAGTTGTGCAGAGTGCCAGAAATCCAGTTGATGATATCTGTAAATGACCAGGCACTCTGTCAATGAAAATCATAGATTTGACCGTTAAAGCCATCTAATCATCACTGCGACCAGTTTATTATCATGAGTTATTTGGAGCAGAGTGCACATATTGTGTTTCTTCTCAAATGGATACGTTGCCATAACTGTCAAACACCAAAAACACATTCAAAGTAGGAATTAGTCATAAAGTTCAAAACTTTGACATGTATTAAGTAACAATTTAAAGAAGAAAAGAAACAATTTCCTTTTGAACCTGTTCTTTGACAAATTGTAAACCTACATATAAAAACAGAGAAGTTAGTTAAGATGAAAATTAAAGCCCCAATTCCGTATAATCAGTGTCGGAAAACAATCAATTGAAGCTTACCGAGTCGGAATTTGTGGGCTGACAAATATAGGGTTGGAAATTTGAAGAACGTTCGAGATTCTAGAACGAGTTGTACAGGCAATAATGCAATAGTTGGAAGAGAGAGAAGTGAAATGTGAAAATTTCTCTAAGTCCCTCTTATATACCTTTTGAAAGTGGGTTTTAAATGCATGTTGTCATTTTGTTCTTTAATAGTGCCAAAAATTCATTTTTAAATGTATTAGCATAAAGCTTTCTCGATTATGTTTATTTTACAAAGATTACTAGGAAAGGTTTATTTTTCAAAGCTTGCTAGGTAAAGTCCATTTGCAAAGCTTGCTCGTTCCAGAATTGTTCAGATATTTAAAGTAATTAAAAATAATACTAAGTGGATAAGATGAAGGAAGGTTACTCGAATATACAAGATTGATCGAGAAATAAACCATAATACATATAATCAAGTATAATACATCAAATAGGAAACCTTGCTAGGAATCAATAAAGAATCCACAAATAATAACTTAGAGATATTTCTAATAGTCAACCTTGGTCGAATATCTGAATTTCACAAACCTTACTTGATATACTTATAAAATTAACAAATATTCATTCAAGTACACTTTAAAACAAAAGTGTTCCCGAAAATGCTTTAAAAGTGCAAAGTGTGCTAGTGTAGACTTATTTATCCTTTGATATACAAGTATGCTCTAAACACTAAGTGTAACCGAAAAGTGAAGTTTGCTGGGAATTTTCTAGAAGTTTAGAAGTATGCTGGGAGAACAATAGGAATGATCCAACATTTGACAAGTGTCCTTAAGCATAAAGTTTGCTCGGTAAACAAAGTTTACTAGAAAACCCTTGTAATATCAAAAAATAACACTAAAACTATGAAGTATGCTAAACAAATACAAATTCCAATTAAAACACTTAACTTTACTTGAAATAGTTTTGTAAAGCATATTCATTCATGTATCACATAATTATCAAGTGTGCTAGACAAGCATATAACCTTCTTAACATCCAAGTTTACTCGAAAGAATAAACTTTTCAAAGTCTACCCGATAATACATGAATAATTCATTTAAGTACAAATAATCATCAAGCTTGCTCGAATGTCTTAAGCATTCAATCAAAACAGCTAAGCTTGCTAGAATAGTCCAAAAACATCAAAGCTTGCTAGATATAACAAATTCAAACAAATTCAAGTGTAAAGCTTGCTAGAATGAGTTAAACATCCAATAAAACAACTAAGTTTGCTAGAAAGTTCAAAAAATCATTAAATCTGGCTAGAATTGACATATTTAGAAATTTTCAAGTGTAAAACTTGCTAGAATGAGTTAAACATCCTATAAAACAACTAAGTTTGCTAGAAAGTTCAAAAGTATTTAAAGTTTGCTAGAATTGACATATTCAGACATTTTCATGGTTAATATGCAACTCTTTTTATCTTAAACCATTTTTCACATAGTTTTATCATTAAAATTCAATGTTTAAGAGCAAATGGTGCATTAAGAGATCAAATTTCAGTTATACGTTTCCATCTCTTTTTCTGAAAAGATCTCAACATGCGATCATATTGGTTAAGTCACCTCTAAATATTTCATTCTCAACATTATTATGACATATCAGACAGGTTAACAACAAGTCTAGACTTAGCATGATTTTCATTACATTTTGGTGATATGCTTAAGGTTCAATTAATTTTTCATAATACGAAAATGGATAACACTTATTGTGTTATGATGTCTCATATCTCCTCTCAAAGCTTATTTGGCTTTCCCCAGGTCACCACAATTTGATTTCAACCCCCTGATATTTGGTCAAAATATTTTGTATGACATAACTTATAAATTTTTATGAATATTTCATTTCAAAGCATTCAAACATATTGAGGTTGAACGTTGGACTTACATGCCACGCAATACGGACTTACATGCCTTTAATTCAAGATGTGACAGGACTTATTTTTGTGCCCCCATCTCTGTAGTTCTTTAATTAACCCTCAAGTTCGCATTCTTCTCAAAATTTGTGAACAACTCAACTTTTGGTTGATAAAAATAAACATATTGCTCACATTAGTTCTTTTTCATATGTATAAAATGTTTTATTTTTGGTGACCAAATGCCAACAGGCTCGTGTATGACTGGGTAATCACTTTTCTGCCTATCATTTGGAGAGATTTATTTTGAAACATGCATATTCAACAATGTATCTCCACATTATGATTAGCATTTTCATTATATTTATATCACCTCAATTTTTACACATCATGAAAAGCAACCATACGTATTAATGACTGTTCTAATAGTCTTTTTAGCCTATTAAATTCATATAATCGACATAAATAACCAATGTAATCTCATTTCCCAAATGTTGGATCATTTTTTTATAACCTTTTAAGCTTCTGCAAATCTTTGAACTGAATAATCTTATCATATCTCTGCAGCATACAACTTGCTCACTTTGTCAAAAACAATTTTCTTGGAAAATTTCTTTTGCAAAATATTCATTTTAGCATACAAGTTTGACACAAAAACTTAGTTTTGACACATGCAGTATGTAACATATTCAGGAATAATCAGAACATCAATGACACATTTAAAAACAAGCAGACTTAACATAATGTACATCCAAGACAGATTATGTAAAGAGTATCCTATCCTAAACACATCATCAGTTAAAAATATCCAAGTAATCAGAATATCAGATAAGGACATAGATTCATCATTTCGAATCACATTCAAACAAACTTATCATGATTTTACACACATACACTGAATTTAAGAAACCTAAGGATAAAAAACACATAAGTCACACAAATAATCATTTAAAGCACATATTAGTTAAACATGCAAATAAACACTATTTTCACTCACAAGACCATCAAAGTTAATCGGTTAGCACAGTAAGCACACATCATTAATCAGACCTCATCAGAATTGATCATTCCTAATACTTTCAGGAGAAAGTTGAATTTGGTTTTATCTAGTGGCTTGGTGAATAGGTCATCCAGTTGTCACTAGTGTCAACTCATTTCATTTCAATCAGTCCTTTCTAATTACAATCTCTAATGAAATGATGTCTAATTTCATTGTGCTTGGTCATAGAGTGTTGGACTGAGTTCCTAACAATAAATAAAGCAACAATATTGTCAATAATGATAAGGTTGTTCAAGAAATTCAAACCATAGTCCAGTAGCTGATTTTGAATCCAAAGAACTTGTGCATAGCATGCAGATGCAGCAATGTACTCAGCTTCAATAGTTGAGATTGACACAGTAGTTTGTTTCTTGCACTGCCATGACACCAGGCTGTCTCCCAAAAATGACCTCCACCAGATGTAGACTTTCTACTCATGTTGCAGCCATCATAGTCACTTTCAGTAAAGAAATTAGATTAAAGGAATGGTTCTTTGGATACCATATCCCTAAATCTGGTTTTCCTTTCAAGTATCTAAAGATCCTCTTTACATCGGCCATGTGAGACAACTTTGGACTTGACTGAATTCTTGCACATACACATACAGCAAACATAATATCTAGTCTAGAAGCAGTCAGATAAATCAGTGAACCAATCTTTGCCCTGCATTCATGTTCAACAACAGGCTCCCCCTTTTCATCTGCAATCACCTTTTCATGAGTGTCCATTGGAGTTGAAGCAGTCTTGAGATCTTGACACTTGAACTTGTTCAGAATTTCCTGCACATACTTTGATTGGGTAAAGTATGCTCAGAGTAAATCTTTTCCTCTCCTCTTGTAGAAAAGGGCCTTGTCAATTGCTCCCCTTTGAAAGCCATTAACAAGCAAGTGGTTTGATAATTCATCATACCAAACCCTTGGAGGTTGATGTAATCCATATAGAGCTTTGCCAAGTTATACACTCTATTTGGAAACTCAGGATCCTCAAAGCCTGGAGGTTGAGCCACAAACACCTCCTCTTCAATTTTTCCACTTAGAAAGGCAGATTTAACATCCAATTGAAACACTTTGATATTATTTGAAGCAACAAAGGCTAGAAATATTCTTACTGCTTCTAGCCTTTCCACTGGTGCAAACACATCCTCAATGTCAATACCTTCTTCTTGTAAGCAGCCTAGTGCAACTAGTCTTGCTTTGTTCTTTATAACAATCCCTCTTTCATCCCTTTTGTTTCTAAAAACCCATTTGGTTCCAATGGCATACTTGTTTCTTGGCTTATCTACAAGTTCCCACACTTGCAGGTCTATGAATTGAGCCAACTCCTCTTGCATTGCTTCTACCTAAATATTGTCTTTTAAGGCTTGAACAATGTTCTTGGGTTCAGATTGGTATAGGAAGCAGGAGTACAAATAGATGTTTGCAGATTTATATGCACTTCTTGTAACTCTTTCATTAATATCTGATCCCCAATGATGTTTCAGGTGGATGATTTCTTTCAATAAAGGAAGTTTGCACAATCAAATTAGTAGACACATTAGAATCAAGATTTGTGTCATTGAGATCAGGTTCCTCAATGATCAAATTTGCAGTTGCATAATGAAATTCAATTGAATCTTCAGCAAACTTCTGTTAAGATGAAGCAACATTGTTTCCAATATTCAATCTTTGAAACAAAGTCTCAAAGTCTGGATGTCTTTCAGCTTGATTTTGAACAAACAAGTCATCAGGTTGCCCTTCATTGTTGACAGTTTGCTCTTGAGCATTTTGATCATTTGTTTACTCATGTATCATGATAGGTTGTTCTTAAACAGGTGATTGCTCAAGATTGTCAGTTTGATCAACATCTACTTCATGATCAGAAGAAGTCTTGTTAAAGGAATATTCGGTATTTTTGTTTACAACTTTTGACCATAACATGTCCAAATCAATCTTCTTTTCTAACTTTTCTTCTTGGACACTTGTTCTATACAAAGCTTCATCAAAGTCTTCAGTATATATCTTGAAAGATTTGATTAACTTCTCAAGATCAAATAGCCATGATGCTCCATCAACTGTATTGAACTGGTTTTCATTGAATATCACATCAGAAGATTCAATCACACTCAAGTGATCCTTCACATATGTAAGCCTTTGAGTGTGCGGAATATCAGAAACAATCTAAAGATTTTGATTGAAACTTGTTCAAGTAGTCTTTAGTATTCAATAATGAGCACTTTCATCCAAATGTCTTGAGAAACTTGATGTAGGGTTTTCTTTTAAACAAATTCTCATAAGGAGTTTTGTCTTGGATTTTGTTGAGAAGAACCCTGTTCTGAACATATCAGGCAATGTTGATTTCTTCTGCCCAAAAACTAATAGGAAAATAAGCATCTGTTAACATGGTTCTTGCAGCTTCAGTGAGTGTTCTTTTTCTTCTTTCAGCTACACCATTTTGTTCAGGAGTTCTAGGAGCACTGATTTGTTGTAGAATTCCTTTTGCAGGACAAAATTCAGTCATTAGTCCATTCTTGAACTCAGTTCCATTGTCACTTCTCATCACTTTCACCCTTACATCAAGTTGGTTCTCCATCCTTGTAATACAACTCTTGATCATTTCAACAGCTTCATCTTGGTTTTCTATAATTTAAACCCAAGTATATATTGTAAAATCATCAATGATCACTAAGCAATACCTTTTCTTCCCTATACTAGGAACACTCACATGACCAAAGAGATCCATATGAAGCATTTCCAGTATATTTTCAATTGAGTTCACAAGTTTTGCTTTGTGAGATGACTTGTGCTGCTTACCCTTTTGACATGAAATGCATTTGTCATCAAGCTTGAACTCCCTTGTAGGTAAACCAATTACATGTTCACCTTTAACAAGTTTGTTCATGTTCTTTAAATTAACATGACAAAGCTTTCTGTTCCACAATTTGTTTTCATTTTCAGTGGCCTTTGAAACAAAACAAGTTCCACCCCTAGAAACTGCATCCTTCATCTTCAATTCATACAGGTTTCCATTTCTAGGATCCATCATCATAATCATATCTGGAGGAATCACAAATTCAGTTTTGAGGATGAAATAGTGACAATCATCAAATCCAACCTTATAACCTTTATCACACATATGAGATATGCTCAAAAGGTTATATTGAAATCCTTACATAAAATATATTATCAAATAACACTTTGCCATTGGTCAGAATACCCTTCCCCACTATCTTCACTCCATTTTCATCACTCCGGAATGCAACAGGTCCTTCAAATTTTTCTTCATAGTTCACTAGAGACCTCTTGTCACATGTCATGTGCCTGGAACATCCACTGTCCATATACCATACATCATTGATTGGTGTTGATTGTTCCTGCACAAATCAAAAAAAATTGATCAGTTAAGTGATGATGCACAAGCTACATTAACTTGTAAATCATCAGTGACATGAACAACTGTTGCATTGGGTTCAGGGTCTTTGTACACAACTTCACAAGAGTCATCTGAATCATCAGATTGATAGCCAGTTTCATATGATATGTTCACATATGGAACTATACTCATGCATTCTTCAATGACATAATCTCTCTTCACACTAGTTTCAATTATTTCAGAAGTCACATTTGTCTCCCTTGTCACAAGAATCTCACTTCTTGGTTTCCAAATAAATCATTGGGGCTCAACCCCATGTTTCAATAAAAAATTTTCATCACCATTCAACTCCCTTGATTTGTTTCTTCTAACCATCTCCTTCTTAACCTTTACTTCACCCTCTGTTGGCCTCCTATGATCAACATGTTTCTCCTTTTTATCAACCTTATCAGGGATTATTCTGATTGGTTGTGTCATTTTTGGAACCTTCTTCTCTTCAACTACTCTCTTATCTTTCTTATCTATGATCTTAGTTCTCTTCTTGTTGTTTCTTTATTCCCTCTATCAGTATTAACAGATGGCTTTTTTTCCTTTTTCTAAATTCTCATCATACTTCTTCTTGTAAAAACCAAAATCTTTCCCAAACTTGGTAGTATCTGGTACATGAAATGGTTTGAATGTAAATCTTTCATGACATGAATCAGTATGATGTCCATACACATCACAATGCTTTCACCAAACCTTTCCTTTAAAACTCTCACTTGCTTTTTCCCTTCTTAAATCTTTCACTTAGCCTTAAGGGTTCAATTCCAATGGTCCTTTGATTCTTGAGTCCATTAAAGTCCATTGAGAAAGGCACAAATTCTTCAATCCTGATTTCTTATCTTTCAACTGAACTTTTGACAAAATTTATTCTTTCCAGATTGGTTGGTATATCAATTGAGTTGTCTCTAAACCGTGATTGCCTTCTTTCATATTCTTCCATAGTCTCTACTTCTCCAACATCAAATAGTTCTTGATTTGAGAAAACAGGGTAAACATGAATAAACTGATCACTATCCAAAGTGTCTTCAGTCTTCTTCTTATTCTTAACCCTTTTCTCCTTGAATGCTTCTTTGCTTGGTGGTCTTACTGCGTTATATTTACCCTGTGATCCACCACATATGTCAACTGACACATGTTCCCTTCTCATCTATTCATGATGTTTTCTCATCTTAGGTGTGATATTTGGTAATATAGGAATATTTCTTGGTGGACGTGACTTGCCACTTTTTTTATCCTTTGAACCATCTTCACTTAAGTATTGATCACTAGAATCACTTAAGTAATATTTGTTCAAGCAATCTTCATTAAAAATAATCTTCTGATACTTGTATACCAACAGAAGTTTCACCATTCTTCTCTTGGTGAAACTTACCTCAACCCTTTCATAATTTTCAATAAACTCTTTCTTTTTCTTGAACACCTCTCTAAATTGATCAAGGTATGCCTCTCCTTTCTCCTTGTCAACCTTCAATGAGTAATTGTCATTGAAAAGTGGAGGAACAGTCTTGTATTTGTCTTCTTCCTTGATCTTGTTAAGTTTCCCACAAATGTTTCCTGTTGAGACTAGATTTTTCAGAAAATCATTCTCAACCTGAAGTGCAGTGTTCTTCAATTTTTCATCCAGAAACATCTTTTTCAACCCTTCAACTTCAGTGATGTATATAGATTACACCATGTAACTATCCATACAGTCTTGTTCTAGACTCTTAATTCTTTTTTCATAGGTTAAGTCACTTGCCTCATACACATTTATCATGCTTTTTTATTGAAGCATTCCTTTTGTAGCTTACTAACTGTCATTCTCAGGGATTCATTTAATTCAAGTAGTTCAAGCTTTCAAATATCTGAATGTACCTGAGATGAAGAAGATCCAGCTTCATTCTCCATTTTGGCCATGAATGCAACATTTGCTTTCTCAATCTCACTTGCATGATTGCTCCAGTCAAAATTTCCTTCTTGTTCAGCAGCGAGTGCAACATTTCCGTGGTTTCTAGGATTGTTAGTGTTGTTTATGTTGGGGTTTATAGGTGCTTGTGGAGGGTTTTGATTATTTCTTTGAAAGTTCTGGTTTTGGGGAACTACTTGCTGGTGATTCTGCTGATTGTTGTAGTTGTTGTTGAAATTTCTTTGTTGGCCTTGGTTCTGGTTCTGGTACTGATACTAGTTTCTTGGTTATGAAAACTGATTGTTTTGGAAATTTCTTGGTTGATTGCATTCCCTTGCAAAGTGTCCTGGCAATTAATAGTTGTAGAAAATTTCCTTTGATTTATCAAATGATAAGTAGTCTTTTATGCTATGTTATTGGATAAAAATTGCAGTTTTTAGAGATTATTTGATGCCGAAAAGATGTATATTTATATGTACATCACAAACACCTAAACGTCGACAAGAAGGTTAACGACACTACTGTACAGTGAAGAACACTAGAGTATTAATGGCGAAAACACTAACACTCTAATCGTTGCACACTGAACACTAAAGTAACAAACACAACCAATAACTTAAAAGATTTTCATTTAATATTGCGAAAGATACAAACGAAAATCAATGAGGGTATAAAGGTGGAATGTCAGGATCTTTAGCAGATTTTCGTATAGGATATAGTCTGCTGACAATCACAATATTTGCGAGTGTCAGGTGTGTCATAGACATGCCCTAAAATATTCCTTTTATAGGCCTAGCCCTGAAATCTGACATTCCACTTTTAGAAACCCTAATCATTGGAACATAATCAAACGTATTACAATAAATTTTAAGTGTAAAACAGGTCTTCGGACAAGCTTTGCAGCATGTTTCTTTCTCGAGAAGACCTGGTAACCATGAAGTGTGCTGGGAAACAATTCTCTAGACAGACTTTACTTAGAATATTTCTCTTGAAAATATTCACCTAGCAGACTTCAATCCTCTAGACCATATCAAACTTTGCTCGATATAGTCCCACTAGCAAACTTGTTCTTCAGGAATACCTTCAATCCTTTGTTAAAGTTAACTTATTGAGCAAACCAAAGTGTGCTGGTAACACTGTAGCCTGCTCAGATTTGAACCTTGCTCGGCAGAAGTCTTCAAGTTGTTTCTTGATCAACTTCCTTCAAGCTTGTTTGGATCACTGTTTATTAAGAATAAACCTTGCTAGATTTGGTTTCAACTTGGTTTTTGTCAAAAGCTTGCTAGGAAACAAACATTGCTTGACTTAGAAGAATAACCTTTCTAGATAGAGTGAACCTTGCTCAGTTTAACACAAAAGAGGAATTCTAGAAGATAACCTTTCTAGGAAAGCAAAATACCTTGCTAGGATAAGTAAAAGCTTGCTGGGAAGCCTGAGCTTTCTCAGTTTCCATACTTAGCCGTTTACAGAGAGGCTGAGAAGTTTCCAATCTTCCTTTGTACTTTTCACATCCCAACAGTTTAGTAAGTTTGGATATCGAACCCACTGACACTTTAAATTACGGTAACTAGTTAAACTAGACCCTACTAACTGACACGACTATTTATTTATTATTACAGAGGGGGTTTAACTAATAAGCTAAATATAAACTCATTTAAACTAATAAATAAAAACTAGACGTGACTTAACTCTAGACTCAGATTAATTAAAATAATGACAAACAAACAAACACTTAGGCTAGAATCCCTAATGCATCAATTATCAAATGGTCGGAAAATGTTACGTTATGGAACCGGGATATTAAATTATTCACTTAAGGGGAAACAAAATAGGACCCTCAACCCTTCTCAAGAAGACACTTATGGAATCCTAATAAGCTATTAAAACTACCGGTTTAATTAGACTCGCTTACGATCACTAATTTATTTTATGACAAGTACCTCTATAAGAAATCCTACATTGCAGCGTTGAAATCAAAGGTAGTTTACAGCATTTACTCGGCTAGGTAAACAAGGCTAATAAACCATATCTTGATGGACTCCTGACGAAGAACTAAATCTAGCAATTCAAACAACCAAGAATTATCAAATAATCTATCACCTTACATCTATTTTTATTAGCAGCACACTTAGGACTACATGATTTTTTAATACTGTTCTTGTGGTTTTCTTGCAAATCAACCATAAACTAGCCAAAAGCACACAGTAGATGACCTAACAGAATCCTATTATATGACAGACAATCACCAAAGAAACTGAGAACTCATCAAACGATCACGAGCACACATAAGCTAATGAACGCAATGACCAAAAGTCACCGGCTATGGAGCCAAAAACTTGATGTGCTAAAAGTAGTCAAATAATTATTAACTAAATTACGATAATCTAGACACAAATTAATAAATTCTGGACTCTTAAACTTAAATAGACCTACTAACCGGCAAGTGTACCGATTAACTCTTGTACAGTTTAGTAAGTTCAGATATTGTAAGGTCCAGGACAGATCTTTCAATTATGATATCAACGAATCTAGATGTTGGTGCGAAAATCCAACACTATATGATTCAAGAACATAGAATACAAACATGTATAACATAAGAAATTGCTTCAAAACACACGTTATATTTAAATGTTGGGTGCTTAAGCACTATGATTACAACCTCGTCTAAACAACCTTAGATGGCCAAAACTACCAACTGAATGAACAACTCAAACCCTATACAATAAGTAAACTATATATAGAGTAGTCAACATGCTAGCCAACCATAGCCCAAAGCCCACCGAGATCCATAAGGATCTCGGTTTACGTAAGTAGCCCAACAATAACATTAACTAAGTACAAACCATTAAGTATAGGCCCAACAATCTCCCCCTTGGTTTGTAGCTTCGTTCTTAATCATGTTCCATGTAATCAATGTCAGTGTCCTTCAAAGCACCTGCCCAAAATCTAGTCCTGATAATGGAGGCTGCCATGCTTGTATATTCTTTTGCAGCCGCTTCAAAGATCGGGTCAGCTATTATTTGAAAAGTACTAAGGGTCTTGATATCTTTCTCCCCAACCTTTAGAAAATCTCTTGGATCAACGAATTTGAACTGCCCTTTGCGCTTCTGTAACCGTACAACAACGGTGGCAGTATCACTATCATACATCCAAAATCTCATGTTATCCAGAGTTCCATCTGGAATAGATTTAGGCATAGGAATATGAGTAGCCTTATTTGTGGCAGGCCACATAACGTTGACCATGGTCTTTCTTGTATTTGGACCCTTGACCCCCTTTGCTTTCTTCAAAAAGGATTCTGCAGTAGTCATGTTTGGAAAGCCTTTATCAATTTGGTTCCTCAGAAA
Source organism: Bidens hawaiensis (assembly GCF_021521415.1). Lineage (NCBI taxonomy): Eukaryota > Viridiplantae > Streptophyta > Magnoliopsida > Asterales > Asteraceae > Bidens > Bidens hawaiensis. The sequence continues at coordinate 89,078 of NW_027492878.1, forward strand.
GTTCCAGAAGTCAATACCTAGTTTATCTTTTGTTGGGTGGTGGAATGGAGAGTTTATCAGGTCACTGAGATCCACCTTAGTCCAAGATCCAAAATCTTTCATCTTCTTATAGTACTCACTGGCCTCGGACTTCCGTTTAACCCACAACATGTTCTTTTCAGCGTCAAAACCCCATGACACAACTCCATAGTGATCTCTATATTTGTCTGAAAATCCCTTTGGAAAGGTGACAACGAACCTTTCTGGGTGATCGGATGATTCAACGTTCTGATTGGAGTTCTTCATCACTAGAAGCCTTTTCTGAATGCGATCAGATTTCTCTTTTGACATTGGAGGAGCAGACATATATTGTTCCAGCGTCTCAGATTCATTTATGGTGACAGTTGGACGACCGCTGGAACTGCCTCCTTGATTCACCATCTTTGAAGTTACATCATCACTACTCTTGAATTCATCTCCAAACTTCTGAACAACTTTTTGTTGGGGGTCTAGATAAATAGCATTTAGTTCTCCCATGTTGGACTAAAGCTCTTTGATCTTGGAATCTTTATCGGAGTTACCAGCTTCAAGTTCTTGGATGCGTACATCTTTGACAACAGAGTCTTGTTCGAGTTCAATGACTCGACGTTGAAGAGCTTGTACATCGATGAGAGCATCCTCAAGTACAACTCCCTTACCTTTGTTCTGTACATAATTTTCTTGCGTGGCAAGAATCTGAGCAATCTTCTCAGATACACCAGAACTTGACTTACCCTGATTGATTGGGTCAGATGATCCAGAAGAAGCATCAGTGTATGGAATATGAGCCTCATCAGTGTGTGGAATGTCTGCCTCAAAATCAAACTCACGAGCAACGTCATCAAAGATTTGATCTTGAGTATAAGGCTCGACGGAGGATGGATTTGGATCAACATGAGTCTCAGGAACATTCGACTCAGGTTGATAAGGTTGTTGTTGTGGGCTAGTTATTGGTGTTGTTGTAGTTGTTGGTGCATCTTCAGAGGCCAGCACACCAGATCTCGGATCTCTCTTCCTTCATTTTCCTGGAATGAGATTGGCGGCTAGTTCTTTAACAAAGTCTTCATCATGATTTTAAGCAACTGTCTGAGGAGGCTTCAAGGCAGTTGACTGAAGTAATTCATTAAACTTTTCAAACTCTTGTAACTGTTCAGTAGTCCGAACAGTCTCCGAGTCACGGTGTTCATCTTCCAAATGTGGCACATTATGTTCCTCATCTTCATCATCTGAGCTGATTTCATGTGTAGCAGTGCGCCTTGGAATTGGTGCCACGTGCTCCTCAGCAACTTGAGCAACGACTTGTACTGTTGTTGTTTCAGCAAACCGGTCGAATTTAACCAAAGCATGAAGGCCATGATAAAAGATCTTAGATCCTTTCCTGGATTGCTTCATTAAACCAAAAGTGTTGGTTTCCATCGACTTCATATCTAATGTTTCGACAGATTTGACAATGTCAGCGTAATGTGAGTCAAAAATCATTTGTAAAAAACTAGGATACATAAGAAACATCTCTTTTACAGCCTATGATAAATGGTGAGTTAGGAAGATAAAGAAAGAATGTGAATACAGAAAGTAATCCTTTTACAAGGGCTAAGAAGGTTTCGAGGACTCAACCTCTTATAAGGTGGGTAGACTTGTAACATCCCAAATTTAGTTTAATATTTAAATGAAGCGGGGTTTAAATGAAATATTGAAGATAAATGTAATTTTCTAAAGTATGAGGGGAATAAGTGTCATTACATGAAAAGTTAAACATGAAACCCTACCATCTTCCTATAAATGTAGCCGCCATCTCATTCATACCCATCCTAGCCTCCAAACACATTCTATAACAAATTCTCGTTTTAGAGAAAATAACCCACCAAGACACGATGATTCCTGGATTTCTAACCGTCAGATCGGTCTCAAATTTTAACTGAGTGTTCATAGTATATAAATGAATATTTTCATCAATCTGATCTTCTATTAGTGGTCGGGAAGTCCGAATTTTATCAGCAAAACCGTAACAGCAAAAATGGAGTTTTTTCAGCAATTGTTTCAGTTTTCCGGAAACTGTAGCAACAGCCTCCAGTGGCGGAAGTTGGTGGCGTTGGTAGATCTCGGAGATGCGATTCCGTGGCCACTTGAATCACTCACTTCCGAGTTCGTTTGATATGGTTTTGGTATATTCGAGTGATTTCAAACATAAACCTAAAGGTACGTATTCGTTAAAAAGGTTTACTTTTCGTGCACGTATTTGCATGAAAATTGGTCGGATGATAGAACGGGCCACGATTATTGATAAAATAATTAACTTGCAAGTATCTGGGTTAGTCGGTTTGGTTCGGGTGAAACGAGTAGTGTTCGGTTTGTTAAAAGGACGGGTAAACAAAGGCGGTTTTACATGAAACTTGGTGGGATAGTAAATCGAACCTTATTATGTGAGAAAAATGTAAACTTGAACATAAGAAGTTGTTTGGAACGAAACAGGTTAAACGGGCGCATATGTTTGGACGCATATGACGTTAGAGTATAGGTGTGTGTATCTGTATAAGTCTAAGAAGCGCATAAGTAGAAGAGACCATATAAGTATGTAACCTATATGTGTAGCGTATATGTATGCATGCACCGTGTATGTATATAAACGTATATGTATATATGTAGCGTATATGTATGCATGCACCGGGTATGTATATGAACGTACATGTATATATGTAGTGTGTATGTATATAAACGTATATGTATACATGTACCGTGTATATATATATGGAGAAAGTGAGTACCTGACTGTTGTAACATCCCTAAATTTCTGGAATATAATATTAATTATATTATTTAATATTGGCGAGAAATTTTACTCGGTTTAGTGGAGAAATAATAAATAAAGTTGGAGTTATTACGAGTCGGGCTTGTGTTAGATTAAATGGATATGGGTTATGGACTTGGGTTATGAAGGAAAGAGGAAAAGACCATGGGCTTAAGCCCATGGTCCATAATTATATAAGCCTTAATTATCCATTTATCATTCATTTTACACATATTCCATACACCACCCAAAACACACACTTAAGCTCTTTCTCTAGTTTCTCTCTTTTCCTTAGCCGAACCAAGATAGAAAAATCGATTTCCGACCTGAGGAAATGATAGTAAGATGTTGTATGAACTCAGCCCGTTAGATTTAGTCACGAAACGACGAGCCGATACCGTTAAACCGTTAAAGTCATGAGATCCGGGTGGAATCGGGTATAAATCGAACCTAAGATGATCTTATGGGTCACCCTAGGTCAGATCTGGATCGAACGGAACGAAAAACGATGAAAACAGTGCTGGAATACGTTTTTCCGGCCACCGCCCGTTTTTCCGGCGATGGCGGCGCCGGAGAAGGTGTGTACGACGAAAGGGAATGTCAGAGAATGTTCCTGACATTCTTTGACCTAACCTTAATTCGTTAACGAGGAGTTAATGAACTAGGGGTAATTTGTCTGATGATTCGTTAAGGAGGGTTAACAAACTAGCCTTAGTTGTATCCAATTCGCTAAGGAAAAAGATAACGAACTAACCTCAGTTCGCTATGATCATTCGTTAAAGGAGATAACGAATCAGAAGTTCCAGTTCGTTACATGACCTGATTCGTTATATGGACTGGTTCGTTATGTGGACTGATTCGTCAATGGTCCAATTCGTTACAAGGACTAGTTCGTAAGAGGGTCCAGTTCGTTACAAGACCAGTTCGTTATAATAGTCAGTTCGTTACTCGCCCAGTTTGTTATGCTAAGATAACGAATCAGGCTATGTTCTGATTAACAAATTAAGTTTGAAGGATTGACATATAGGTCCCTGGACTTAGACAAGAATGGTTTAATTACATAATAGCTCTTGGACTTTAATAATTTATGAAAGATACCTTTAAAGGTTAACAAGTAACAATTAACCAATCGGGTAATGATTCAATGAAGTAAAACCGGCTTAGACACGTAAGACTAATTAAGTAGCAAAGAGAATGGCCAGAGTAGTATTTGATATTCAATTATTAAACAGTTAGACGCGCACAACTCGAGAAGGAATAACCATTAACGGAAGAAGTAACCGAGTTCAGGTGAGTTTCTAGCCCCACTTCTTTGTTATGTTTTCGGGGATGTTTGCATACTCGTTGTGAAGTGTGAATACACTTACCTTAAGTGGTAAGTGTATGCTATAGATGTTATACAAGTAGCTAATATATAATGCTTGCCGGTGCGTGAACGATCTTTGGATATTGCACGTGTCGCCAAGGATAGTGACTGTCAAGTGGTTATTAGTGTGTATGATTGTTATGATGTGACTTGCTTATTATGTAAATAATGTACTGGTAGGAAATGGGTTATAGACAAGTAGATGTAGAGTGAGATATAAGTGGAAAGGGGTCTAGTAATAGTGTTAGGGGCATAACGTGAGCACGTGGTAGAGTGAGTGTATGTGTGCCTTCGTTATTAAAGTGGTATAAAATGGAATAAGTTGCTAAGATGTAGCGGTAATTAAGTGGCTAAACAGTAGGGGTAATTAAGTGGTTAAGCAGTAACAGGTTAGACAGTGGACTATGTGTCTTCGGATACATATATAATGTTTGTAGTGGTTGTGTGATAAGTTTCTTGATTAACTAGAACTCTTTCAATGTAGCTGACTTTTAGTATGCACGCAGGTGAGCAGATTAAAGAGCTAGCATGAGGATGGCACATGGCATGGATTGAATAGCTGGCAACTGAAGATGGAAGAAATGATGTTTTAAATATAATGTTTTATGTTATGGTTTTAAAGAAAAGACTAATGTTTTGTATCGAATGATTAAAGTTAAGGCTTCCGCAAAAGTTTTAATTAACTCTGATTTGTATGAAATGTGTTTATGAGTAAATCCGACGTTAAAGTAGGGCTACCGGGTTCGGGGCCTTACAAGTTAGTATCAGAGCAAAGTTCGAGAAATTTAAGCTTCTTACATGCTTAGACTCGAACAGAGAATGGGATTTCAGTATGAAAATAAAGAAGATGTCAATTCAAGATAGCCTTTGTAATAAGTTATGATGATCTAATACAATTATATCATGATATTGTTGTAGTTATTTTTTCTCATTGGTTGAACATAATTTTTTGCTGCAACATCTAAATTTCATAAAAAAAAAAAGTTTAGTCTGCTGCTCAATTTCACAATTTAGACCCATGCCAATATATTTTCTTGAACTATTTTGTAATCAATTTAGTAATTCTCATAATATCTAAGCCATTATATGAAAAGATCAACAAATGTACTTGAATTAGTTTACTTCTTTAACTACTCAACGAAGTTCCACAAAAACAAAAATGCATAGCTATCAATTTATATTCTTTATGTATAATTTATAATCTTTCAATTTAGTTAATCAAATAAATCATAAAAACACTTTCACAACTAGAATCAAACCTGCTATTTCAATACATCTTAAAATTTCAAAGTTTAGAATCAATTCATGTTTTAATAAAAAATAAACCTACTGTAAAACGACTTCAAGTATTGCAAATAATATTAAAAAAATCTGAAAAACAATTAATCTTAAAAAAAAAAGGTGATTCTTCGAGTTGCTTCACATGTCATCCTTCTCTTTCTTGTAAAGCCTTGTCCTTCTGAAAAAAAATAATCCAAGTATTACGCTTCCAAAATTATATGTGTCTTTAATACTAAAATATATTACTCTTACCTTCCTTTTGGGACATCCGCTTATGTATTGATCCAATTCCTTACAGTAAGAACCAGTTCTCTTTTTTGGTGCTTCAAGAGAATATTTGATTGTTGTTTCATTTTTAGGACGACCTTTAGTATTAGTAGGAGCTAATGGGTCGCGAACAGAAATTTGAGGCATCATGTTTACTTATGAACTTTCAACATTAAACTCTTGTGGTGCACTTTCTAGTTGATTGGAATTTGCTCAGATTATTTTTCTTCTAAAAATTTCACCAACAGGTTATTTAATCTTTTTATCTCATATGGAGAGTCTCGTGCATGCTCAAATGTTTTTTTCTAAAACTTTACTGAACACACCATAATGTTAATGCACTAACTCCTTTTTCTCTATGCATATCTTCGAGCTCGGTACCGCAATTACCCGACTTATACCTAGCATCAAGTGTCCACCTAGATAAAATGTAATGATCAGGAAGAGTTTCAACATTCCTCTTCTTCAAGACATATAAAATATGCTTGCACAGTATCCCATGTGTTTCAAACTTTGCACACGAACATGTGACATCTATCTTTTTTGAGGATGAAAATTAACATTTCTCAAGTATATTCTATCAATACCCAATTGCCCAACCTTATATTTGATCTCTTTTAAGCTTTTGGTTATCGTCACATGAGTTAAGTTTAATGTAGCTTCAGTCCATTCTTTTTTGAATAAATCAAAGAGATTTTTAGTGTAACGTGCACCTTCTTTTGCCCCTATCGGGTTAATAGAAGAAAGATTTGGATATGAGTCCATGGTTCTGAAGTCTTCATCTTCTTCGGCGGCCCTTCGAGCCTCAACAGGTTTATAGTACTGTATTACAAACTCATTCAACATGGTCTTTGAATTCACATATCCATCAAAATAGGAATGAATGCTTTCGCTTCTTACGCTTGATGTCATGCCAGCAAAAAAACAATCTTTTAAGAAAGCTTTTGCCCAATGTTTACGTTGATTATACATCTCCGTTATCTAGCTGCCACTTTGGAAATTGTACTTGCCACATAAAAATTCCCAACGACTTTCAAATTCTGTAACCGTATTACTATTTACCCATTGTTTGTGTAACTCTTGAAAATCACTGCAACTAACCTTAAGAGATCGAAGATGGTCGATCTCATGTTTCTTAATATGCCATTAACAATAACGATGGCTACTTTTGGGGAAAACACTTTTGATTGCATTTCCAATAGCTTTATCTTGATCAGTAATTATTGCTAATGGATACTTGTCAAACATGCAATTTAAGAACTTTTTAAATAACCATTCAAAGGTTTCTTGTTTCTCATTCTCCAATAGTGCACCGCCAAATAATATAGATTGACGATGATGATTCACCCCGACAAATGGAGCAAACGGCATCTTAAATTTGTTGGTCATGCACGTGACATCAAACACAAGAACGTCACCAAATTTTACATACGAGTCTCTTGATCTCCCGTCAGCCCAGAATATATTTCTTGGACACCCATCATCAAATAAATCGACAACAAAATAAAGGTTATGATCTTATAATATTTTATCTTGAAAATGCTTATTGAGCCCATAAAACTCCTTACCTTTGTATTGTTTTCGTTCCTTAGCTAATATATCAGCACATTGTTTTGATGTAAGATCATTTTCAGTATTTATAACCTTCTTAATTTGACAAGGTTTCAACCCGGATTGTGTAAGTTTTGACATTAGAGATTTGCAAGCCATTGAGCGGTGAAAGTTCCCATGAGAACGGTATTTCATTACTTTGGTTGGAGTAAGAATTAGCTCATGATAGTGTACATCATTAAACATATCCACTATCCATTTTTCTTCTTTACTTTTTGAAATCCGAATAAATGCTTCACATCCGGTCCTTAAATCCCTACGACGTTTCTTAACTTCCCCACTAGAGCTTTTAGACTTTCAATCTTTAAAACCCTCTTTGTTGCATACATATATCCTCCGATAAGGCTCACCCGTTGTCTTATTTTTAAAAGTTGTATGAATACGTATTCCAAGTCCATGTAAAAGGGCGTAACGATTGTAGAACTCATATGCGTCGTCAGGACTATCAAAAACCATTCCCCTCACATTATCTTCTTCATCTTTATCAAACCCGGGATCGATTGTCACATTATTATTTTCCTATATTTCAATATTTAACCCGATAGTTAGATCTTTTTAAGCAACATCCTCCTCTTGTTGAGGTTGTAAATCTACAGTTTGTATATCCTATTTCAAAAAAAAAATACATATATAAATACCAATTACTTGTTGATAGAACAATTGATATTTGATTTATTAAATAGGTTTACTGTGTGGTATTTGATGAAAGAATTTTATCTATACTTTAGTATAATGAAATAATTGATATTAAAATAGTTCTAATAGTGACTGCCCATATACTAAATTATAAAAAGCTTTGTCGGCACTTTAGAATGATGAAATAATTGTTGAAGAATAATGAAATAATTGATCAAACATTAAAGGTTTAATCATACATGTGAATTCATGAAGACGTTTGGAGCAAAATTGGGATCGAAAGGAGTATGGGATCTAGGTGTATTTGTTAAAGATAAAAAATGGAATTTAAAATTAGGTTTTAATTGGATATGATTCAAGACTACGTAGTTTTGGGGGGTTTTGCATATAAGGTTAGATGCCTACCAGCCACATACTCACTTTCCCATATATATATATATATATATAGGGGATGGTTCATGCGAGAAGTGATATTATAGCGAGAAGTGCGAGATGTGAATCTAAACCATTGATTGTGTTTAATCAATGGTCTACAAAAGAAAAGGAAAATTCATAATTACAAACACATATTATGACATATAAAAAATTAAAAAGGGTGCATATGTCTTTTGTAATATTGCTCTCATTAAGCCAGACATTAATGTTATTCAACAGTTTCATTTTTTTACGCCTAGTGAATGGTCATGGAGTCATATATGAGTATTAGTATTTTAAATATTGTGTAGGATTTGTAGAGTTTTAAATTAGATTTCCATAAAAGTTGCCAGCACTTAAATAAAATGTCCTACACTATTATATTAACTTGTGTAAATTTTTATAGTGTGTGGGTATCGTGAATATGTATGAAAATATTTTATAATCATAGGTTATTAGCATGATCTTATTTATTACATGTAGTCTAATGAAAAAAAAAAGTTTAATTTGTACATTGTAGTTGGTATTTCGAATTGTGTATGTGTAAACTTTATCCTGTGTAGGTTTATGTATGTACCGTGTAGGTGATATTTGAATTGTGTATGTTTAAATTTTTCCATGTGTAGGTTTATATATGTACTGTGTAGGTGGTATTTCGAGATGTGTAAACTTTATCGTGTGTAGATTCATATAAGTACTGTGTGGGTGATACTTTGAATTGTGTGTTGTTAATTTTAGTATGTGTACGTTCATATATGTACCATCTAGGTGGTATATCAAATTGTATATGTGTAAATTTTATCATGTGTAGAATCATTTATGTACTATGTAGGTAGTTTTACGAATTCGATATAAATTTGAAAATCTTTCTAAATTTGTTTATATGTAAAAGTTTTGTGAATGATTATTCAAAGAGGAAGATATAGTTTTGTCTAGGAAATAAGGTAATTGTAAAGTAATCCAAGATTTCAAGTCATGTAAAACACATGCTCTGTTGATCGTATGTACATGTATATGAATGTGTTAAATTATATAATATGATGTAATAATGTTTAATATATTTAACTTATTTTTATTAGTTATGAACGGACTTGTTGGTAACACCAAGATAAAATCTTGAGAATTGTAAAAGGAAGAGATGATGAAAAATTAAAAATCAAAAGAATAAAAGTAAATAGAAAAACTATGATATGAAACCCCTACGACATTTATTGGTTACCAAAAACAAAACCTGAATATTTTACTATTATACCCATTTGATTAATTAAATATAAAATAAAAAGAAAAATCTTGATTGGTACAAATGTCTTTTCGCACTTCTCACGCTAAAAAAACACTTCCAAATGAACCTAATCCTATATATATATATATAACGTAGATGTATGTATGGGCGTATATCTATGTGGGTGTATATGTACGTATGCCCGTATATGTATATAAAACGTATATGTAAGACTTACGCGTTAGACGACTTATACACTAGAACGCCAATACGGACTTACACGTTAAAATGATTTTCAAAATAAATGAAAGATAAACATCGTATACGTACGTAAACGACAGATATGGACTTATATGATATACGAAGATAAGTAATTCATTAATAAGGAAAGGTAACATTTATAAAATGGGAAGTATAATATAATTAGGGGTAGTTAAGTGAGACTTGTTAATTGATACACAATTAGCCGTAAACAGCTTAAGAAGGGCATAACCGTAAATTCAAAAAGGAATCGCTTACAGGTGAGTTTCTAGCCTCTTTTCTCTGTTATGTTTTTCAAGGCTGTGTGCATACTCCTATGTGTTAGTTAGTAAACTTACCTTAAGTGGTAAGTGTATGCTATATGAATGTCTTAGGAAGGATATATGAATGATATTGAAATGATGAAAGAATGTAGAAAAGGTTAGGAGTATATATGTAGATGTTTTTGAATATATGTATGTATGTATGTATGTATGTGTGCGTGTGTGTGTGTGTATGTATGTATGTCTGTGTGTGTGTGTGTATGTATGTACGTACGTACGTACGTATGTATGTATGTATATCTAATGCGTGTACGGCAAAGAATGTATGGTTGTACGGTAAGGAATGTATTGTTGAATGGAACGCGAAGAAGGGACCAGACCCTAATAATATATTAAATAGAACAGACCAAACCCCACTAATATCTGAGACAGAAGGGAACAAACCCTTATAATATCTGAGACAGAAAGGGAATGGATCAGACCCTGATAATATATGAGATAGTAAAGATAGTTATGCATGTAGTATGAAAGTATGAAAGAACATATGTATGTAAGAAGGAATGTATGAATGTATGTAACTATGTATCTATGTATGAAAGGAAGGTAAACAGGTTAAGTATATATTATGTATCTTCAGATGCATATATGTAAGTATGTGTATGAAATGTATGTTTCCTTATTAACTAGAACTCACTCAGCGTAGCGGACTTTTAATACGCATGTAGGCAAATAGGATGAAAGAGCTGGCTTGAGGGAAACACATGGCGTGGATTAAGCTGACCTGCATCAAGTGAAGAAAAGTTATGATGTTTTATGATAAGATAATTTGAAAGTTTAAAACAAGTTTTTATTATTTTGTAATGAATGTTTTATGTTTTTATATTCCACGAAAAATTTTAATCCACTCTGATATTTAGAACTGTGTTTATGAGTATATCCAATGCCAAAGTAAGACACCTGGACAGGGGTCTTACACCTAAATATTATTGGACTTTTGTCCTATGTATTACCAAAGAAAATATTCATCGACTAAAAAACTTTGAGCCCCAATAGTGTGTCCTCATAGTCACCATCCCCTTGGTGACACGTAAACTCTCAGTCCCGTCTAGTATGTGCACTTTGGCCTATTTTTCTATTTTGAGAATGATTCTTTGACATTTTACAATACATAACTTTTCTCATTCACTTTGTTTGCTTTTCAGACCAATTCTTGGAATACGCTTATTCCAAGCTCGTATAAAATTGGAAACGGTTTGGTGCCACCACTCTTTATTTATGTTCATAAAATGGAGTACCGTTCTAATTTACAGTGCATTCAATTCTCACCACCTTAGGGTAATAAGCTTATGGTAATACTCCTTATGCCTTATCGAATTTCATGTAACATCCCGAAATTTCTAGAATTATAGTTAGTATATTATTTTTCGTTGGGTGAAATAAATGAGTTAGTGGAACGATAATAATAATAATAAAATATGAAAAAGTACGTAGAATAATTAGATGGGATTAGTTATGGACCAAAAAGGGAAGTTGGGCCTTAGATCCATGGGCTTAAGGGAGTATAAAAACCCCCTTAAACCCTAATCCTTTCCATTTCCATTCATCTTATCCACCTTATTCTCTACACACTCAAAAACACACACAAGCCTCCCTATGGACGTGAGAAGAAGAAGAAGATCCGTGTCACACCCCGACTAGGTAGTTGCGGAAGCGTAATACGGGAATGTAACAGATAAAACTGGTATCAACAACATTGTTTATAAAGAAATTCATAAACTAATTTACATCATAATACATGGGTTGGTACTAAGTTTACAAACTAGATGAGAAAAACACATAACCGGTTTACGAGCTTCTTATACAGTATTATATCAGCGTCTATTCACAGCTATTCAACTTTCTTCCTAACACCAAGCATGTAAGCAAATCATTCCACTTTTGCTTTACCTGAAAAGCATGTTAAAACGGGTCAACTACGTCTAGTTGGTGAGTTTCAAGTTTCACGAGTATCAATGAAATCAGTTCACGAGTTCGTAAAGTTTACAGTGTGAATGTATGTATGTCTGTGTATGATGCATTATACTAAGCCACAAGTGAAACCGAAACGAGCTATACTGCATGGCCTCTCCTGCCCATGCACTCCTGTTGGCATTTAACAGCCAATTTGCCCCATGTATGTACTATGTCTAACACCACATAGCAGTATGTAAATATATAATGACAATGTGCAACTGGTTTTTACATATGTTCCGGCTTACCCCACCGGCTCTGTCACAGTTGGGTTTGTCAAACCGATAGTACTATCCACACGCCACCGGCACGAAGTTAATCACTTGTGTTTGTGGGGACTTGTCAAGTGTTAGTACTTAGATAATCCACATCATCACACGTTTTCAAGTATATCAGTATATGTAAACATGCTTTTCACCCCAAAAGTTCGTAAAACAGTTTAGAAAGTGGGGGTCGTGAAACTCACCTTATCGTAGTTCGCACAGAAATCACGTATCAAATAGTCAGATGTCTCGTTTATAGCCTGATTCCTATAAACGGTATCGTATTGTTATTACTAGTACAGTGTTTAAGCTAAGTCGGGCTGTATAGATAATCTGGGTATAGCTGTTAGGCCCAGAACATGACCATAGTCTTAGATTGTGACGTTGTGTACTATGAAATGTTTAAAACTGGATTTGGCTCAGTTTCACCGTTTTCCGAGCCTAGCTCAGTTGATCGTTTATACGTTTCGGGATTAGGTAAGATCACATAAAACTTAAGTAAATATATTGATTGATAAAATGATTTGATTTATGAAAGAATTTTAAAGTTTCGGTGTCTGGTTTGATTGCAGGGTTCGTTTCCGTTTTTACACGGTTTTGATTATACAAAACGCGCACAATTCACCCGAATTGTCCGGAGTTTTCGTAAAAAGTTCGTTTTTATCAATATCATTCAAAAAATATGATATTTGACTACTTTTGATATTTTGACATACCAGTCAGTCCGTTAAACACAAAACTGCCGGTTTCGTTAAAACAATTATAATTTAAATCTTTGATAAATCATAACTAAATATGTAATTATATATAAATTATGTAAATTTTTGTAAAAATACATTAAGACATGGAGAATTTAATAAAAATATTTCCAGAAATTTTATGATTATTTATTTATTTATAGAAATTCATTTAATAGGTTATAATCATGTAATAAATGGCCCGTTTATATCAAACGACCTCCGAAAAATCCCATAATTTTTACCAATGGCCTCAATGTCATTACATAGCCCCTGCAAAATTTCCAGAACCTAACTCTTTTGACAAAATGCCTTTTTGTGCGTTTTTCGGCTGTTAAAATTCGGTTAAGCCATGATCGCACAAACCATACTTAGACATTTCCAATGATTCCCAAACTTTACCAGTGATCTTACCATCCCATATCAAACTCCAAAACCAAGTTTCATAATTTTTCAATATGTTTAGCTATTTTTCCCAAATAAACGCTCATAAACGGGAATAAATTCACCAAATATTCTCCGTTTATCGAAAAATTACCAAATTTGAACAGGGACTCATTTATATGATCCCTAATGTCCCTGAAAATTTTCACAAGCTAACAACAAGCACGTCACAACCTAATACTAAACAGCCCCTAAACGAGTATTACGGGTTTACCTTGTCGGTTTTCGATGAATTTTGCTAGCTTAAACGATTCTCCGGGTCTCGGGTTGCAAACTCAGTATATCTACATATCATATAACATCAAACCAAGCATAAATCATCCATGTAACAGCCTTGAAAATTAGGGTTTCGGTTTTGGATTCAAACCGAACTTTCTAACCGTAAAAACGTTGTATTCATGTTCTAATCCGCGTTTTTGACCAAAAAAGTATATGTTCCTGGTTTGTAAACATGTTTAACATCAAAACATAATTTTACTTGATTTTTAGGGTTTTTGGATGGTTAATCATGTTTAAAACTAACTAAAACATGTTTATAAGATTATAACTTAGTTAAAGGATGGTTAAAAATCCATGTAAATGCAACTTACTTGAGGGTTTTGGGCAAGGGTTTGGAAGGACAGAACTAGAGCTGCTGGACTTCAAAACTTATATGTTATAATGAATAATAAGAGCTTAAGGGTGAAGTTATAAAAAGGTGTGTAGTTTGGTACCAATAATTCCGATCGGAATTCTTTAAATGGCCCTTAATGGGCTGTTTTGGCCCATTACTCCAATCACACAAGCCCAAACATGAAAAGCCCACTTCAAGTTTAGTTCGGGTTCGGTTTTTCGCAAGAAAATTAATTCGGGTGTGAGAGATAGCGTAAAAACGAGTGTTTTTCAGCTTATTTTTGTAAAATAAGAAAAACGTACTGACTCGTTGTAAAATTCCAAAATATTTCACGGATTGCTTAGAACATGTCATATAAGTGTTTTATAAATCTTTTTCGGCTTAACGGATGCTACAATGCTTGTTTTGATATTAACGATTGCGTTTAAGCTTATAGCGTATCGATAAACGAAACCTTTTTCGTTTAAAGAGTTTTAAACGTACCGGGGCCTAAATATCAACATGTTAGCCTCTATAATATATATATAACTCGTATATGACCCCTCAGTATGTATACGGGTCATATTTAGTATCGGTCGGTTACTCGTTTAAGCACTACGAATTAACCGATTTATCGTTTACTTGTTACGTAAAGAATATAGTGTACCTCGTTTTGTCATGAATGTCACATTCTCCCCCCGTTAAGAAATTTCGTCCCCGAAATTTAATGTGTCATCGGTTTTCTAGGGAACAGGTGTGGGTATTTCTTTCGGAATTCGTCCTTTCGTTCCCAAGTATATTCGGGTCCTTGTTTTGAATTCCACCGAACTTTTACCAATGAAATTTTGTTGTGTCGTAACTGTTTGGTTTTCCCGTCTACAATTTCTACCGGTTCCTCTACGAAGTTGAGTTTTTCGTTGATCTGAACATCTTCCAGTGGTACTATTGTCGTTTCATCAGTCAAACACTTTTTCAGATTCGATACATGAAACACGTCGTGAATAGTGCTCAGTTCTAAGGGTAGTTTTAATCGGTAAGCTACGGGACCAATTTTTGCAACAATGTCAAAAGGTCCGATGTATCTCGGGGCTAGTTTACCAGTCTTTCCAAATCTTATAACACCCTTCCATGGCGATACTTTTAAGAATACCTTATCACCTATTTCAAAAGATAACGGTTTTCTGCGAACATCGGCATAACTCTTTTGTCGGTCACGGGCAGCTTTCAATTTTTGTTTAACCTGGTGGATCTTATCGGTGGTTTCCTGAATTAAATCGGATCTTGAAATTTGAGTATCACCCACTTCTGTCCAACATAGTGGTGATCTACATTTTCGCCCGTATAGAGCTTCATAAGGTGCTGCTTGTATACTACTGTGATAACTGTTATTGTAAGAGAATTCAATGAGCGGGAGGTGTTGATCCCAATTCCCTTTGAAGTCCAGTACACAAGCACGAAGTAAATCTTCTAAGGTTTGGATGGTTCGTTCAGATTGACCATCGGTTTGGGGGTGGTAAGCCGTACTTAAGTCGATTCGGGTTCCTAAGGCTTCTTGTACTGCTTGCCAGAAATGTGAAGTAAAGTGACTGTCTCGATCGGAAATAATCGAAAGAGGTACTCCGTGTCGAGATACTATTTCATCGATGTAAATTTGAGCAAGTTTTTCGGTGGTGTAGTTGTTACGGATGGGAATAAAGTGTGCGGATTTGGTTAATCGGTCCACAATTACCCAAATTGCGTTGTGTCCTCTAGAGGTTTTAGGAAGGTGTGTCACAAAGTCCATGGTAATTTGTTCCCATTTCCATTGTGGGATTTCGGGTTGTTGTAACATTCCCGAAGGTTCTTGGTATTCCGCCTTTACCCTTGCACATGTTGCACATTTACTTACATACACGGCTATATCCTTTTTCATACCAGGCCACCAGTAAAATTCTTTAACATCCTTATACATCTTATCAGTACCTGGATGAATAGAATATTTGGATTTGTGTGCTTCATCAAGAATCAACTTTCGGAGTTTATGAAGTGTTGGAATCCAGACCCGGTTTTTGTAATAATATACTTCATCGGTTCTCTTCTCAAAATTCTTTTCATTTCCATGTAGTTCTTCTTTTTCTAGCTGATCTGCCTTCAAGGCCTCATCTTGTGCAATGCGAACTTGTTCGGTTAGGCTACTTTGAACAATCATTCCGAGTGCTCGTACCCTTAATGGTCTGATTCTGTCTTTTCGGCTTAAAGCATCAGCTACTACGTTGGCTTTACCCGGATGGTATTTAATCTCACAATCATAATCATTTAACAGTTCTACCCATCTCCTTTGTCTCATGTTTAGCTCTTTCTGATCGAATATGTGTTGTAGGCTTTTGTGATCAGTATAGATGGTACATTTAGTGCCATACAAGTAATGTCTCCAAATCTTCAATGCAAAGATAACTGCTCCCAATTCCAAATCATGGGTCGTATAATTCTTTTCATGCACTTTTAATTGTCGGGAAGCATATGCTATTACTTTCTTTCTTTGCATCAGTACACATCCTAAACCTTTACGAGATGCGTCACAATATACCACCAATTCATCAGTTCCATCTGGAAGGCTTAATATTGGAGCCTCACATAACTTCTGTTTTAACGTTTGGAAGGCCATTTCTTGTTCTTCTCCCCATTCATATACTCGATCTTTTTGAGTTAGGAGGGTTAGAGGTTGTGCAATACTTGAAAAGTTTTCAATAAATCTTCTATAATACCCGGCTAGTCCTAAGAATTGACGAATTTCTCTTGGTGACTTAGGCACTTGCCAATTCTTAATGGCCTCAATTTTACTTGGGTCTACTTGGATCCCTTGATGGTTCACAATGTGTCCCAAAAACTGTACTTCTTGTAGCCAAAACTCACATTTGGACAATTTTGCGTATAACTTCTCTTGCCTCAATAATTTTAAGATTTCCCGCAAATGTTGTTCGTGTTCCTCCTTACTTCTCGAATATATCAAAATGTCATCGATAAACACTATAACGAACTTGTCAAGGTAAGGTTTGCAAACTCGGTTCATGAGGTCCATAAACACTGCAGGTGCATTTGTCAACCCAAACGGCATAACCAAAAATTCATAGTGACCATACCGAGTTCGGAAGGCTGTTTTTGGTACGTCTTCTTCCTGAATTATCACTTGATGATAACCAGATCTAAGATCAATTTTTGAAAAATACTTCGCACCTTGGAGTTGATCAAACAAGTCATCAATTCGAGGTAAGGGGTATCTATTCTTTACAGTCACTTTATTCAATTCCCGGTAATCAATACACATTCGAAAACTCCCATCCTTCTTCTTTACAAACAACACTGGTGCTCCCCACGGTGAGTAACTAGGGCGAATAAAACCCCTGTCCAGTAATTCTTGTAACTGGTTGGACAGTTCTTGCATTTCAGAAGGCGCAAGTCTATAAGGTGCCTTAGCAATGGGTGCTGCTCCCGGTATCAAGTCAATACGGAATTCAACTTGTCGGGTCGGTGGTAAACCAGGCAACTCATCGGGGAATACATCTGAATACTCGTGTACCACTGGGATGTCTTCTATTCGTTTTTCCTCGGGTTCCTTAACTGTTACACTCGCCAAGTATAACGTACAACCTTGGCGTAAATATCTCAATGCCTTAAGTTGAGATATGAGAGGCAGTACCGTACCAGATTTCTCACCTTGAACAATCATAGCTTCATCATTCGAAAGAGGTATTCTAACGGTCTTATCCTTACAGACAATTTCAGCTTTATACTTAGATAGCAAGTCCATACCGACTATAATATCGAAACTTCCCAGTTCCACTGGAAGTAAATCAATAAGGAATGGGTGGTCGTTTAGGATAAGGGAACAGTCTCGGACTATTCGGTTAACAAGTATAGACTTACCGTTAGCAAGTTCTATAGTATATGGTTTTGTTAGTTCACTAACCGGCATATTTTCTAAAGGTAAGAAATTAACAGATACGAAACTTCTATCGGCGCCCGTATCAAACAAAACTGAAGCATACTGACCCGAAACTAAGAATGTACCTGTCACCACATTCGGATCTTGACGCTCTTCACCCGGTCCTAATACAAACGCGCGTCCCTTAGCTGTGTTGGAGGTTGATGCTTGTGCTTGGTTCTGCCTTCTCACTGTACTCGGGTTCAAATTAGGGCAGTATCTCCGAAAATGTTCCGTACTGCCACATTCATAGCATGCACGGAGGTTCGTGGTAGGTGGGGTTTGTTGGTTGAGTTGTGGGCGGGTTGGTTGAGGTCGAGGGAGTTGAGTTGATTGCGGTGGACGGTTAACAGTGCTGGTGGGGGTTCTACAGTTGGGGGCATAGTGTCCCGTTCTTCCACACTTTTGACAGATTATCGGTTTGCAATCACCCACATGATGAAAGTTACATCTTCTGCACTTCGGTAACGTCCCTTTATAGGTCTCTTGTTTTACATTAGAACTGGTCATGGCATAACTTCGGGTATTTGGACGAGTCCGCTTATTTTGAGGGTTTCCTTGTATTCTTGTCCCATAATCAGTTCGTTTTAAACTTGTTGTTTCACCTGGCATCCTTATCACTCCACTTCTCATCAGGTCAAAAGTAACGACACCCGTTTGAGATACAGCACTTTCTAATGTCGGGTGGGCAACTGAATTCACTATACTTCTCACAGCAGGGGTCAGTCCCCAGATATAACGTTCAATTCGTTTCGCTTCCGGTGTAACTAACCACGGAACTAAGCGGGACAGTTCGTTAAAATGATTCGTGTATCCCACATGGTCTGCTCCTTTCATTTCCAGATTCCATAACTCGTGTTCCAACCTCTGAATCTCACTTTTAGGACAAAAATGCTCTAGCATGAGGGTTTTTAATTCAGTCCATGACATACGATTAATAGCATCTTGTCCCCTTATTTGGACTACCGTGTTCCACCACATCAGCGCTTGGTCTAGAAACATACTGGTAGCATATTTGACCACGCGGTTCGGTGGACACTCACTGATATTAATTACTGATTCGGTCTTTTCTATCCATTTGACCAGTCCGCTAGGTCCTTCAATACCCTTAAACTCAATCGGTTTACATGATGTAAATTGTTTGTATGAGTACTCCTGACGCGGGGGTTCTCGGTTATTATTATTGTTATTATCGGTATTGGTCTGAGTATTATCATTGTTAGTTGTGTTAGCAACCGGTACAGGGTTCGGGATATTATCAGGGTGCACAACAGGTTCTGGGTTCCCAGTGACATTCATAGTTGGGAGAGTGTTATTATTATTTATGACATTATCAGTATTCACCGGGATAGTAACACCCGGGGCTACATTAGTGTCCGGCGGAGGTGTATTAACAGTGGCCGTGGTGGTGCTCGTAGGTTGATTAACAGTATTGTTAGCACGTATGCCTGCAGTGACTTGGGCTACAATTGTTGGTATCACTGCTTGTAGTTGACGAGCAATCATTGCGGCCACTTCCGCCTCAGACAAAGTGTTTGTTTTCTTCGGGGCCATTCTATAGAATAATCAATTATAATAATCAATATCGTTTCACTATAATCAACACAACTTTACAATATTTCAATTTCACAACACATAACTATGCCAAAGAAAACACGTTTGTATTAATTATAATCATTACTGTACATATGCATCCAAAATTAGCGCATAAGCTTAACCTGGTATAGGCCAGCGCTTGTATATGCGTATCAAAAGTTGTCACCAAGTGACATGTAGACTTAACCCGATAAGGGCCAGTGCTTGAGATAGTACTAAACCACAAACAACTCCCAAGTCAGCCCAACATGCTGTAACAAAATGCTGCTTGGGATATCAAAAGACTATATACATAAGATCAGACTACGATGTCCTATCCATTCTTTGCGACATGGAACCACAACCAAACAAAAGCAGCCACTAGGGCCGTATTAACCGCTAAACACGCCCCCAGTAGTATCATCGCTCGATCCTGACGCCCGTGGCTGTGAGCACTGGATCTTTGTACAATTCTGATTTCCTGCTGCATATACCTCATGTGATCATACATATCGTGTCTATACCGGTTTAGGCTATTTATCGTATGTGAGTGTTCTAAGAGCTGATCAGTTGCTAAACCAAACCATGCTGAATCAGAATGACGAGGTGGCTCGGGTACCGAGGCGGGTAAACCCCAAGTAGGAATAGGTATCTCTGTTACCCGGACACGCGATGTTTCTCCCCTATGGTACGTAGATCGAGGTGGGGGAAAAGTGTGCTCAGGTGGACGCACTGAAATGCGAGCAGTCTGACGGTTTCTAATGGTAGGTGGGGGTACTGGTGCATGCTGTACAGGTGGAGTAGGGGATCTGGGTGCTCTAACAGGTGAACGATAAGCACTAGTAGCTCCCTGTTCTACTACATTCCTAGGGGATTCCCTAGGGGGATAGGTGTCACAACGATAACCCGATAAGTCGGGTTGATCTGGGGGTACCTCGCGAGGAATTACCGCGTTTGCACCTTCTCCTATCTCCTCTGGTTCCTCCTCAGTTTCTTCTTCCGGATCCTCCTCCTCCTCCTCAGGCCTTGCTGGTAGGGCATTAGGTACACGATCAGTAGATCTTGACATCTTCCTGCACAATGGTTAGTGATAAGAATAATATCCTTCTATATTAATTATAGTAAAATACATGTAGGTATTATATACATAAGCACAAATAATCATTTATATACACAAATATTTATTTATTATTATATTTTATACACATATGTTGCTGTTTTTACCTACTCGATTGTTTATCGACTTCCTCTCGAATTCCCTCGTACAAACAAGTCTGTTATTACGTTCCGGACCATAATAACCCACTTGTCCATTCGCGTTCATCACGAGAATCATTGGTGTATATTAATTAATATTATTTTATTCCCAGTTAATCGAGCCTACGGTTATCTTAGGGTATCTTAAGGGACATCCTAATTCTTTATAACCAATGGCTCTGATACCAACTTCTGTCACACCCCGACTAGGTAGTTGCGGAAGCGTAATACGGGAATGTAACAGATAAAACTGGTATCAACAACATTGTTTATAAAGAAATTCATAAACTAATTTACATCATAATACATGGGTTGGTACTAAGTTTACAAACTAGATGAGAAAAACACATAACCGGTTTACGAGCTTCTTATACAGTATTATATCAGCGTCTATTCACAGCTATTCAACTTTCTTCCTAACACCAAGCATGTAAGCAAATCATTCCACTTTTGCTTTACCTGAAAAGCATGTTAAAACGGGTCAACTACGTCTAGTTGGTGAGTTTCAAGTTTCGCGAGTATCAATGAAATCAGTTCACGAGTTCGTAAAGTTTACAGTGTGAATGTATGTATGTCTGTGTATGATGCATTATACTAAGCCACAAGTGAAACCGAAACGAGCTATACTGCATGGCCTCTCCTGCCCATGCACTCCTGTTGGCATTTAACAGCCAATTTGCCCCATGTATGTACTATGTCTAACACCACATAGCAGTATGTAAATATATAATGACAATGTGCAACTGGTTTTTACATATGTTCCGGCTTACCCCACCGGCTCTGTCACAGTTGGGTTTGTCAAACCGATAGTACTATCCACACGCCACCGGCACGAAGTTAATCACTTGTGTTTGTGGGGACTTGTCAAGTGTTAGTACTTAGATAATCCACATCATCACACGTTTTCAAGTATATCAGTATATGTAAACATGCTTTTCACCCCAAAAGTTCGTAAAACAGTTTAGAAAGTGGGGGTCGTGAAACTCACCTTATCGTAGTTCGCACAGAAATCACGTATCAAATAGTCAGATGTCTCGTTTATAGCCTGATTCCTATAAACGGTATCGTATTGTTATTACTAGTACAGTGTTTAAGCTAAGTCGGGCTGTATAGATAATCTGGGTATAGCTGTTAGGCCCAGAACATGACCATAGTCTTAGATTGTGACGTTGTGTACTATGAAATGTTTAAAACTGGATTTGGCTCAGTTTCACCGTTTTCCGAGCCTAGCTCAGTTGATCGTTTATACGTTTCGGGATTAGGTAAGATCACATAAAACTTAAGTAAATATATTGATTGATAAAATGATTTGATTTATGAAAGAATTTTAAAGTTTCGGTGTCTGGTTTGATTGCAGGGTTCGTTTCCGTTTTTACACGGTTTTGATTATACAAAACGCGCACAATTCACCCGAATTGTCCGGAGTTTTCGTAAAAAGTTCGTTTTTATCAATATCATTCAAAAAATATGATATTTGACTACTTTTGATATTTTGACATACCAGTCAGTCCGTTAAACACAAAACTGCCGGTTTCGTTAAAACAATTATAATTTAAATCTTTGATAAATCATAACTAAATATGTAATTATATATAAATTATGTAAATTTTTGTAAAAATACATTAAGACATGGAGAATTTAATAAAAATATTTCCAGAAATATTATGATTATTTATTTATTTATAGAAATTCATTTAATAGGTTATAATCATGTAATAAATGGCCCGTTTATATCAAACGACCTCTGAAAAATCCCATAATTTTTACCAATGGCCTCAATGTCATTACATAGCCCCTGCAAAATTTCCAGAACCTAACTCTTTTGACAAAATGCCTTTTTGTGCGTTTTTCGGCTGTTAAAATTCGGTTAAGCCATGATCGCACAAACCATACTTAGACATTTCCAATGATTCCCAAACTTTACCAGTGATCTTACCATCCCATATCAAACTCCAAAACCAAGTTTCATAATTTTTCAATATGTTTAGCTATTTTTCCCAAATAAACGCTCATAAACGGGAATAAATTCACCAAATATTCTCCGTTTATCGAAAAATTACCAAATTTGAACAGGGACTCATTTATATGATCCCTAATGTCCCTGAAAATTTTCACAAGCTAACAACAAGCACGTCACAACCTAATACTAAACAGCCCCTAAACGAGTATTACGGGTTTACCTTGTCGGTTTTCGATGAATTTTGCTAGCTTAAACGATTCTCCGGGTCTCGGGTTGCAAACTCAGTATATCTACATATCATATAACATCAAACCAAGCATAAATCATCCATGTAACAGCCTTGAAAATTAGGGTTTCGGTTTTGGATTCAAACCGAACTTTCTAACCGTAAAAACGTTGTATTCATGTTCTAATCCGCGTTTTTGACCAAAAAAGTATATGTTCCTGGTTTGTAAACATGTTTAACATCAAAACATAATTTTACTTGATTTTTAGGGTTTTTGGATGGTTAATCATGTTTAAAACTAACTAAAACATGTTTATAAGATTATAACTTAGTTAAAGGATGGTTAAAAATCCATGTAAATGCAACTTACTTGAGGGTTTTGGGCAAGGGTTTGGAAGGACAGAACTAGAGCTGCTGGACTTCAAAACTTATATGTTATAATGAATAATAAGAGCTTAAGGGTGAAGTTATAAAAAGGTGTGTAGTTTGGTACCAATAATTCCGATCGGAATTCTTTAAATGGCCCTTAATGGGCTGTTTTGGCCCATTACTCCAATCACACAAGCCCAAACATGAAAAGCCCACTTCAAGTTTAGTTCGGGTTCGGTTTTTCGCAAGAAAATTAATTCGGGTGTGAGAGATAGCGTAAAAACGAGTGTTTTTCAGCTTATTTTTGTAAAATAAGAAAAACGTACTGACTCGTTGTAAAATTCCAAAATATTTTCACGGATTGCTTAGAACATGTCATATAAGTGTTTTATAAATCTTTTTCGGCTTAACGGATGCTACAATGCTTGTTTTGATATTAACGATTGCGTTTAAGCTTATAGCGTATCGATAAACGAAACCTTTTTCGTTTAAAGAGTTTTAAACGTACCGGGGCCTAAATATCAACATGTTAGCCTCTATAATATATATATAACTCGTATATGACCCCTCAGTATGTATACGGGTCATATTTAGTATCGGTCGGTTACTCGTTTAAGCACTACGAATTAACCGATTTATCGTTTACTTGTTACGTAAAGAATACAGTGTACCTCGTTTTGTCATGAATGTCACAATCCGAGATCGATTCTAGCCTAAATCTTTGATATACAATTAAGATACAAGATTGTAGTTCATAACCAATCTAAGTCATGACCTAAAAACGGGTAAAGGTACGTTCTTTATCGTTAAAGGTTAGGTTTTATGAACGGTTGCTATGAAACTTGAACCTAGAATAGATCGGGTATGAACGGGTATTAAAGTAGCAAACTTGATGTTAAAATGAACCTGACGAATCCATGGCTATGTACGGCTCGTCTAATATAAACCTTAGATCTAGTTTTGAACGTTTTAAGCCTAAAGGTCCAAACTTTATGGCTCCCCGGTTAAGACTTATCCAGTTATGGTTGTGGGAACGTTTACGGGAATGGTTAATTTCATATCAAAGGTTTAAATGTTGTTAAAACCAAACCCGTAGCTGCTGCACGTTAAGTTCGCTTACTGAATAAGTTCGCCTGATGGTTAACTTCGCCCACTGATAAGTTCCCTGATGGTTAAGTTCGCCTCATCCAAGTTCGCATGCTACCATGTTCGCTGACATGCAGGTTCGCCTTAGTCTAAGTTCGCTTACATATATCTAAGTTCGCTTATATATCTAAGTTCGCTTATATATCTAAGTTCGCTTGTGTATCTAAGTTCGCTTATATATCTAAGTTCGCTTATATATCTAAGTTCGCTTGTGTATCTAAGTTCGCTTATATATCTGAGTTCGCTTATATTGAGACCCGGATACCTGGCAACCTGCGTATGTAAACATATATGTGTACACACGTGATGGTATGCATTGTAAGGACTTAGGAGAAATAATGCAAGAAAGTTAAAATAAAGGAAGGACCATAAAATGCTAAGAAAGCTAATACTAAACCACTAGATTAGATCAGACAAGTATTGATACGTGTGACTTATATATAGTTAGCAGAGCTCAACTAAAGAAAGGATTAACTATTAATGGAGAAAGGAATAGAGTTCAGCTGAGTTTCTAGCCCCATTTTCCTTGTTATGTTTTCGGGGTTGTGTGCATACTCTATGTGAAGTTTGAATACACTTACCTTAAGTGGTAAGTGTATGCTATAGATGTTATACGAGGTAGTTATTATATAATTCTTGTCGGTGCGTAAACGATCTTCGGATTTTGCATGTATCGTCAAGGATAGTGACTGTCTAGTGGTTATTAGTGGGTATAAATGCTATGATGTAACTTGCTTATTATGTGAATAATGAACTGATAGGAAGTGTGTTATAGACAAGTAGAAGTAGAGTGTGATAGAAGTGGATAGGGGTCTAGTAAGAGTGTTAAAGTGGCAAAGTGGCATAACGTTATTCGTCATTAAAGTGGCAATGTGGCATAACGTTATTCGTTATTAAAGTGGCATAACGTGATTCGTTATTAAAGTGGCATAACGTGATTCGTTATTAAAGTGGCATAACGTTAATCGTTATTAAAGTGGCATAACGTAATTCGTTATTAAAGTGGCTAAGCTGTTGGGCAAATAAGAGGTTAAGTGGTAACGTGAGCAGGTCAGATAGTGGGCTATGTGTCTTCGGATACGTATATAATGCAAGAAGTGGTTGTATGATAAGTTGCTTGATTAACTAGAACTCACTCAGCATAGCTGACTTTAAGTATGCACGCAGGTGAGCAAACTAAAGAGCTAGAATGAGGATGTCACATGGCATGGATTGAGTGGCTGGCATATGAAGATGGAAGAAATGATGTTTTAATATAATGTTTAGTGATATGGTTTTTAAAGAAAAGACTAATGTTTTGTATCGAATGAGTTAAGTTAACGTTTCCGCGAAAGTTTTTAATTAACTCTGATTTGTAAGAACTGTGTTTTTTAGTA
Source organism: Bidens hawaiensis (assembly GCF_021521415.1). Lineage (NCBI taxonomy): Eukaryota > Viridiplantae > Streptophyta > Magnoliopsida > Asterales > Asteraceae > Bidens > Bidens hawaiensis. The sequence goes on from NW_027492878.1 coordinate 115,118, forward strand.
AATCCAATGCTAAAGTAAGGCACCGGTATCGGGGCTTTACATTTCATTTTCACGGTCCCCCTTAGGATGAGAACCCGCAAAATCTAAGATTAATTAGGTTTATTAAGAATATGCAACGGGAAACCTTACAAAACTAGTTGGGCCTACCGACACATCCCAAGCTTATTACGTTTTCTTTATCATTATCTCTTATTATTAGTAGTTTGAAAGATCAATCCCCGATTTTACTACCATTTTCCACTATTTTCAAAAAAGATGTTTATAATTCAAGGGGCATTTTTTAATGCTTTTATTTCCAATTTATTTTTATTTTTTTATTATTTTTATTTTTGCTGAAAAACTTTAATTTCCCAGCAAAAACTTGATGTGCTAAAAGTAGTCAAATATTAATTAACTAAATTACTTTAAACTAGACACTAAGTAATAAATTCTAGAGTCTTAAACATAACTAAGTTCGGATATCGAACCCACAGACTCTTTAAATTACGTTAACTAGCTAAATTAGACCCTACTAACTGACAAGACTATTTATGTATTATTAAAAAGGGGGGTTTAGTAAAAATATAAATTTAAACTAATTAAAACTAATAACTAAAAACTAGACCTGACTTAACTTATGACTCTTATTTAATTCAAATAATGACTAACAACCACATTGACTAGAATCCCTAAAGCGTCAATTATCAAATGGTTGGAAAATGTTAAGTTATGGAGCTGAGATCTTAAATTATTCACATAAGGGGAAACCAAAAAGGACCCTCAACCATTCTCAAGGAGACACCTATGGAATCCTAATAAGCTATTAAAACCACCGGTTTAAGTATACTCGCTTAAGATCACTAATTTATTATATGACAGATACCTCCATAGGAAATCCTACCTAACATCGTCTAAATCAAAGGTAGTTTACAACATTCACTCGACTAGATAAAAAGCTTGATAAACCAAACCTAGACATAATACTTACGAAGAACAAAATCTAGCAATTCAAATAACAAATACTTATCATATAATCTATCACCTTACAGCTATATAGATTAGCAGCACACTTAGGTCTACTTGATTTATTAATGTTGTTCCTATGGTTTTATTGCAATTCATCTCCTAGAAAAAATAATTAAACTCTTGATTTTATATGACACTTTATGCGGAGACTTTTTCTTCAAGTCAAAGGTTCAAATCTTTTCTTTTTTTTCTCGTGGCTTTGTAAACAAGATTTCCAACACTTTGAACTTTCTTTTATTTCTGTATTAAACAAACATAAAAGTGTTGTAATATATTCATAATTTAAAATTCATATGCAAATAATTAATCTACTTTAAAAGATTGCATGATATTACTACTTTTATTTTTTAATTAAAGTATATAATAATATTAATACTAATAATATCTAGGAATATATAAAATATCGCTTCAACTTTAGTAAAATTACTTCAATTTAGCTTATTATCTCTCAAAACATTGAAAACATAAATATGAGCCACTTGAGTAATATTCAATAAAAACCTAGCTCAAAGTTCTTAAAAATGTAAGAAATATTTAGATAACAATATGTATATTTTATACCACATCAAATATCACAACACTTGAACTTTTTTCGTCCCTGAAAAAGCTATTTGCAATGGAATCGAAATCGGAAAATATGATCTTAAAAATATGTAGGTTATCTTAAAGCTCATATAAATGTAAAAACCGTGATTGTTGATATTGTTATCCACTTAAACCCAGCCACCAGTATATCAAGCACCAAGACACATTAAGCATTTAAGTTTAAGTGATATAAAAAACCTATGGGTCTCACACATTCATAGTTAAGATCCACCTAACACATCCCAAGCATAAAATGACAATTTAAAAATTGGGTTTAAGCAAACTGGTTCAACCTATCACCGTAAGATGAGAACCCCTTAATGGTAAGAAGAAAATACACTTAGATGGAATAATGGATAATAGGTCAAGTGAGGTTGTACGAGCATGCTCTAAATATTATTTGAATTTTGTCCTATGTATTCCCCTAAAAATATATTTATCGACTAAAAACTTTGAGCCCCAATAGTGTATCCTCAGAGTCACCATCCTCTTGGTGACACGTAAACTCTCAGTCCCGTCTATTATGTGCACTTTGGCCTCTTTATCTATTTTTGAGGATGCTTATATGGCATTTTATAATACATAAATTTTCTCATTCATTTTTCTTGCTTTTCATACCAATTCTTGGAATACACTTATTTTTTTTTAGTTTTACTTTTTCTTATGTTTTTTTGTACACTTAGGCATCTTTTAACCTATAAATATATATAAAAAATACTAAAGCTCGTATACAATTGGACTCAACGGGGCGCCACCACTCTTTATTTATGTTCATAAAACGGATTGGCGTGCTAATTTACAGTCTACTCAATCCTCAACACGTTAGGGTAATCGGTTTATGGTAATACTCCCTATGCTTTATCGAATTTCAGTTTTAGTCCCCCCTTAGGATGAGAACCCACAAAATCTTAGATTAATTAGGTTTATTAAGAATATGCAATGAGAAACCTTTCAAAACTAGTTGTTTTCTTTATTATTATCTCTTATTATTAGTAGTTTGAAAGACCAATCCCTAATTTTACTATTATTTTCCGTTATTTGCAAAAACTTTTTATAATTAAAGGGACATTTTTAATGAACTTTTTTCCGTTTATTTATATTTTTTTATAATTTTTATTCTCGCCGAAAAACATCAATTTTTTTCCGTAAAACATCAATTTCTCATCCTCACACTTTAATTTCACTTTGTCCTCAATGTGAGAAAAATCATCACCATTACTATCATCATCATCATCATCATCGTACTCAGTATATCCCACCAATAGCAAAGCTATGGTAGCGTCTGAGGAGGGTAAGTTTTAGACAACCTTACCTCTACCCCGTAGGAATAGAAAAGCTGCTTCCGGTGAGACCCCCGGCTCGACAATGTGAGAAAAAGAAAATGACAAATAAATAAAGGAAAAAAATAAACTAATAAATTAGAAAATACTCCCCCTGGTAAATTGACGATATGCCTTGTGAGTCTTGTTTTGCGCCTTACAATTCCAACGAGATCAGCAAACTATCTTCAAATAACGTCATCTCTCACGAACAAAAGCAGCAACCCTTGAAGCAAGCAGCAACCCGACATTTGTTTAAAACCATATCTCATCAACCATCTCATAAGAAACCATGGAACAACATGCAAGTAAGAGAAAACCAACCGGCAGAGCAAAGAAGTAAAAATCAAAACAAATTAAAAAATAGATTGAAAATATAGTACCGGGTTGCCTCCTGGGAAGCGCTAAGTTAAAGAAAGGTCTTCAGCTGGACTCGTTCCTGAAACCTCAATCAGGAGGCTTCTTCTTTATCCTCTTCCAATCAGTGCTCCTCAACACTCTCCTCTTAATATTAGTTGGGAATAAACTAATTTCCAACCTCGTATTGGCCCAAAAATATGCATTCAGCTTGATCCACCAATTCTTGAAATTTTGAGGATTTGACGAATTCGACACTCTTTGGTTCCTGAGTCCAAATATCCTTGTTCTTGGGGCTCTTGATTTACGTGGCCATCCATGAACGAATATTTCCAAAGACCGATCAGCTTTACCGCACATACACGGATGATGTTTCGCAATGATATGCAGTTTTTTATTCTAGAATTCTTCGGATATCTCTTGTGATTCCTCATTGACATTTAACTTCTTAAACGACTCCTCAAATAACAAAACTTCAAGCTCCTCAATATCTCTTTTAAGATTAAAATCTCTATAATCCATATCAGCTAAGCCCACCAAATCTTCACCAAATTCATCCCTAAACTCATACTCCCAAGAGGGAATACACTCCTCTATCTAATTCTGCAACCCAACATCCTCAAACTCGATCATCGACTCATTAAATTGTATTTGACTCATTAAGCCTTGGCGAAAATCGTTCATAATTAGCTCATATGAAATTGGTGTATTTTTTTAAAACTATGGATGGCACATAACAGATCGCATAATATCTCTTATGGATGTGGTACGTGATCCATCATTGCCCCATATAAGTCTTTACAACCAAGAACATTCCCAATCTCATCAAACACAATGCAGAATCTGGGCTCGTAGTAACACTCCATTAAGATCACTGTAAAAATAAACTTGGATTGAAAAGGGTCACGGGCACCAAATACTAGTAATAAACAATATTTTAAAGAAAAGCTAAACTAATTTAAAGCAATAAAACTAAACTATAGTAACCTAACTTTTACGACTCAAAAGAGACTCGCTAAAACGATAATAAAAAATAAAAAGAAAATATAAATGCAAACTATTTAGACTCCTACGACTCAAAAAATAAAAACCAAACAAATAGCACGTATGTATCAAGCAAGTCTAATCAAAGATAATGAACACAACTGCCAAAAGTCCCCGGCAACGGCGCCAAAAACATGATGTACTAAAAGTAGTCAGATAATTATTAACTAAATTACGCTAATCTAAGCACTAAGTAATATATTCTAGACTCTTAAACTTAACTAAACCTAATAACTAGAAAGTGTACAGGTCGACTCTAGTAAAATTTGTAAGTCTGTATATCAAACCCGCAGACTCTTTAAATTATGTTAACTAGCTAAATTAGACCCTACTAACTGACACGGCTATTTATTTATTATTAGAAAGGGGGTTTCACTAAAAAGCTAAATTTAAATTGATTCAAACTAATATATAAAAACTAGACACAACTTAACTCAAGACTCTTATTTAATTCAAATAATGACAAACAAGCACATAGACTAGAATCCATAATGCATCAATTATCAAATGGTTGGAAAATGCTAAGTTATGGAACCGGGATCTTAAAATATTCACTGAAGAGGAAACCGAACAAGAATCTCAACACTTCATTAGGAGACACCTATGGAATCCTAATATGCTATTAAAATTACCGGTTTAATTAGACTCTTTTACGATCACTAATTTATTTTTTGACAAGTACCTCTATGAGAAATCCTACCTTACAGCGCGGAAATCAAAGATATTTTACAACATTCACTCGACTAGATAAACAAAGTTGATAAACCAAACCTAGACGGACTCCTTACAAAGAGCTAAATCTAGCAATTCAAACAACCAAGACTTATCATATAATCTATTAGCTTACAACTATTTAGATTAGAAGCACACTTAGATCTACTTGATTTAGCAATATTGTTCCTATGGTTTTATTGCAAATCATCCATAACTAGTCAAAATAACTCACTAGATGACTGATGTGCGAAAGCTGTATATGTATAAATATTATTAACTGCTTCTCGCAATTCAACACTAAATCTTAAATTTATAAAACCAAACAATCCCAACTAGGCTTCACACAAACGGCAAGTGTACCGATCGCATAGCAGCACAGTCTAATGGAAGTCCGGATGTCGAACACAAAGACACGTGAGAATGACTCAGATAAATAACCCTACTCTAAGTCTTGTCTAAATAATATATTTCTTTATCTTATTTGTTTACACTAACTAAACTTAACTAACATAACTAATGGTGGAACTTAACATAACTATCGATAATAAGAAAACAAATCACCTAGGTAAGATGACTTAACGGTCGTAAGATGACCCGGGTGCTAACATGTGGTTGAAACCAGGTTCTAAAGATGGGCTAACATAGGTGAGGTTGAGTCAACTGGGTCCCTATGGTCAGTTTTACCATAAAACCTTAACGACGTCTAGATAGGTTTTAATACATGGTTGTTTATTTACGTACCCTAATGATTTATTACTTGGTCCGTATCAAAATCGCAACCTAGGAGAAGAGGGGTAATTCAATACTAAGGACAAAATTACTCAACTTACAAACTTAACCTAAAAACCACACGTGGTCTCGCAACGACTAACCCGAACAACTAACTAGCAAGATAAGGCGACACCTAAGGTCTTGGTCCAACTCTTGGGTGATGAACCTACTGATTTGAATGACTAAAGAAACATAAACCCTAATTGTATGCTTACCACAACCAATCAACACACAAAGTATTAACCGAAACATGCAATTAACGCCTACACAAAACTAATTCATGCAATAATCAATCACACGGGGCACATATAACCTGAGATACATCTATGGAAGAGGGTAAACACGTAATAATATCACAAAATATGAACTTTACAATAAATAGACAATCAACCACTTGTTAAGCACCCTAAACTAGTTAATTTAAACCGTTAAACATCAAACCTAGGTGATTCTAACCAATCTAGGCAATCATAATCAATGAACAGTAGATAAAATAGTTATAAGTGATAAACATGTTCATTAGAATCTGATTACAAAATTTTTGAATGTCTAAAACCCAAAAACAAACTCACAAACGTTAATACAAGCAAAACCGACAATCGGTTGATGAAACTCAAAACCGGCAGCTCCTCCTTCTTGGTATTTTGTTTGGAATAGGTCTTTGACTGCTAGGAAGGTCTAAAAATTCGTTTAAGGTTCATAGGGTTCAAATAGATTAATCTAAACTTGTTTAACATGCCAAAACATGGACCAGACACAAGCCCACAAGGCCTAAAAAGACAAAATAGTCATGGTCCATGTAAATTGAACATTTTGGACAGCTAGGGCTCCACGTAGCGAGGCATACATAGCCTACATGGTCGCAGAATCCTATATATGACAGACAATCTGTAAGGCCCCGTTACCGGTGCCTCACTTTTGGAGTTATTTAAAAGTTTACGCGGAATATGAAACTTCAACCATAATATATCACATAACTTTCAAATCTTGTCTTAACAAACATTCATAGTCATTTAAAAACAAAACATAGTCTTTAAAACATCACAACATTTCCTTGAGAAACCAGTATCTTCAATTCCATTCCATGTGTCTTCATCAAGAGAATTGTCTCAATCTACTCACCTGCGTGCATACTAAAAGTTAGCTACGTTGAGTGAGTTCTAGTTAATCACGTAACTTACTTTACATACATATATACGTGCCCGAAGGTACACATTACACATATAACCTGTGCGTCATCCTTCCGTACATATATTCATAACTACCCTTACATTATAAAAAGCATTTCTCCCTACATACCTCAGATATTATTTGGGTCTGGTACCCTCCATCCTCGGATATTATCAGGGTCCGGTCTCCCTTCATCCTGGGATATTATTAGGGTCCAGTACCCTCCATCCTCGGATATTATTAGGGCACGGTACCCCTTCATCCTCGGATATTATTAGGGTCCGGTACCCTCCATCCTCGGATATTATTAGGGTCCGGTACCCTCCATCCTCGGATATTATTAGGGTCCGGTCTCCATTTCTTCCTAATATTATGCCATACCTTATCATATGCATATTTGTAAGTTTCGTATGTACATAAAACATTCATCCATCGTATACATAATCATATCATCAAACCATCACCTGGCAGTGCATGCGATATCCGAAGATCGTTCACGCACCGACAGGCTTTCAATCACATTTAAGATATGCATAAATAACATACGAATAATACATGGCATACACTTACCATTTAAGGTAAGTGTATTAACTATCACATCGAGTATGCACACAGCCCCGAAAACATAACAAGGAATGGGGCTAGAAACTTACCTGAACTAGGTTACGTTCACCGTTTATGGTTATTCCTTTCCTTAGTTGTGCGCGACTAACTGTATAACAATTACACATATCAATTAATTATCACTACTCATAACTCGTTTCTAGTCTAGTTATAGCCCTCAACAAACGGTGGTCTGGGGGCAGCGCCCCTGGCAGCGGGGTTCTAGGGACGACAGCCCCTAGAAAGGTCCATGGGGCAGAGCCCCTGGCTGGGGTCGAGCTTGGAAAATTTTTATTTCCATTAACTGTCTTAACACATTTTCCATTAGGATTTTTAATTATTATTTTATTTGCTAACTTAAAAAGTTCGAGGGCTTATTTGTAATTAAATCATTTTTTTCTAAGTCCAGGGACTGTTCAGTCACTTTATTAAACTTCTAGTTCGTTACCCAGTTCTTAACGAATTGGCTTTCATAACAAACTGGTTCTTGTAACGAATTGGACCTTATGACGAACTGGTCCTTTTGACGAATTGGACCTCATTTGTTTGGTCTTGTTAACGAATTGAACTTCATAGCGAACTGAACCCTTATAACGAACTGAAACTTTAATGAACTGGGGGTTCATTCTTCAGTTCTCCCTTAACGAACTACTTAACGAATTGGAGTTAGTTCGTCATTCATTCCTTAACGAATTGGCATACGAATTGCTTAACGGATCAGTTAACCAATTAGTTAGCGAATGAAGCTACTTCCTTATTCTTCCATAGTGAAATGGCTTAATGAATCAGGGGTTGATTCATTATATCCCCGTAACGAATTAGGGTTAGGTCAGAGAATGTCAGAAACATTCTCTGACATGTTAAACTCGTAAGCCGATTTTCGGCGCCGTCGTCGCCGAAAAACTGTGACTTCGTCGGTTAAATGAGATCTCACTCGTTTTCCACCGTTTTTCACCGTTATTCATCCCGTTCGATCCAGATCTGAGCTAGGGTGACCCATAAGCTCATCTTTGGTTTGTTTTATACCCGACTCCACCCGGATGTCAGACTTTAACGGTTTAAATGTGTCGGCTCGTCTTTTCGGAACTAAATATAACAGGTTTGAGTTCATACAATATCATACTATCATTACCTTGGATCGGGATCGGTTTTCCTTCTTGGTTCAGCTAGAGAAAAGAGAGAAACTATAGAGAAAGCTTAAGTGTGTGTTTTGGGTGGTGTATGGAATATTTGAAAATGAATGAATTAATTGGTATTTAAGGTTTATATATTTTGGATCATGGTCTTAAGACCATGGTCTTTTCTTCCTTCCTTCTTAATACAAGTCCATAACCCATATCCATTTAACCCAACACTAGCCAGACTCATAATAACTCATGTTTTCATTTTATTAACCGAAACGAGAAAACGGGATGTTACAAGTCTTCCCTCCTTAAAGAGGTTTCGTCCTCGAAACCTAACAATTACATAAACAAATCTGGACAATACTTGCGCATTTCATCTTCAACTTCCCAAGTAGCATCTGATCCTTTAAGGTGATTCCAATCCACTATTTCGATTGGTTGTTCAATGTAGTTTAATTGTTCATCAACCTCAATGTCCATTAATGGAACGTGCGATGTGTTATCAGCCAGACATTTTCTCAGATGAGAAACATGGAAGGTTGACTGTATTCCTTCTAACTCCTCAGGTAAATCCAGCTTGTAAGCTACTTCACCCACACGATCTATAATCTTAAACGGTCCAATGTACCTCGGACTCAACTTTCCTCTCTTCCTAAAATGAATAATTCCTTTCCAAGGCGAGACCTTGAGCATCACATTGTCACCAACGTTAAACTCAATCGGTTGTCTCCGCTTATCAGCATACGAATTTTGACGGTGTTGAGCAGCCTTCATCCTTGATTTGATTTGATCAAACTTTGATGAGGTTTCTGGCACAACCTCTAGGCTTCCCATCGCTTTCTGACCAATCTCTCCCCAACATACGGGAGTTCTACAGCGTCTTCCATACAACATCTCGAACGGTGGCATTCTAATACTTGAATGGTAGCTGTTGTTATATGAGAACTCTGCCAAATGCAGATGATCATCCCAACTCCCTCCAAATTCTAAAACACAAGAATGTAGCATATCCTCAAGGGTTTGGATCGTCCTTTCAGACTGCCCATCTGTCTGAGGATGATACTCCGTACTCATGTTCAATCTCGTTCCCATGGCTTCATGGAACTTCTTCCAAAACCTCGAAGTAAACAGAGTATCTCTATCGGACACGATCGATAACGGTACTCCATGCTTAGATACAACCTCTATAATGAACAAGCTTTCTAACGTTTCTGACGAGATAGCCTCTAGTATAGGTAGAAAGTGAGCACTATTGGTCAAACGGTCCACAATCACCCAGATGGTATCATGAAGCTTAGCTATACGATGTAGCTTAGTTATGAAACCATGGTGATTTGTTCCCATTTCCACTCTGGTATCTCTAGCGATTGCATCTTCCCATAAGGCTTCTGGTGCTCTTCTTTGACTTGTAAACAAGTTAAGCATTTAATGACATAATCTACCACATCATTCTTCATACCCGGCCACCAATAGTCCCTCTTAAAGTCTTGGTACATCTTATTGGATCTTGGATGGATTGAATACCTTGACTTATGAGCTTCATCTAAGATTTAACCTCTAAGATTTCCATAGCGTGGAATCCACACACGGTCAAATCTCATCTTAACACCATGCGTGTTTTCATTCAACTCGTCTTGCTGACCGAAAATCCTTTCTTTCTTACCTAGCCCTTCGTCTACTAGCACCTCTGACAGCACCTTGATGATTTACTCAAAAAGACTTGAATTCATAATCAACTGGTACGACTTCACTGTTGCAATGACTTCCTCATTCTTACAGCTTAGCGCATCGGCGACCACATTAGCTTTACCGGGGTAGTACTTGATATCACAGTCGTAATCCTTTATCATTTATAACCATCTTCTCTGTCTCATGTTCAGCTCTTTCTGCTCGAAGAAGTACTTTAAACTTTTATAATCTGTGTAAATGGTACACTTAGTACCATACAGATAATGCCTCCATATCTTAAGAGCATGCACTACTGCCGTTAGCTCTAAATCATGCGTCGGATAAGTACTCCCACGGACTTTCAACTGTCTAGACGCGTATGCGATCACTCTTCCTCGTTGCATCAACACGCAACCTAACCGACGATGCGAAGCATCAGTGCAAACAACCAAGTCCTCGTCACCATCGGGTAAAGAAATGATTGGAGCTTGCGTGAGTCTTCTATTTAATTCCTCAAAAGCTTCTTCTGGAAACATACCATAATTGAATACTATCAACTTTCGGGTCATACCGGTCAACGGTGCGGTTATCTTGGAGAAACTTTCAATGAATCTCCTATAGTAGCCAGCTAACCCTAAGAAGCTTCGTATATTAGTCGGATTCTGCGGAGTCTTGCAATTTGTTATCGTCTCAATCTTAGCTGGGTCCACGGTAATCCCTTTAGGATTTATCACGTGACCTAAGAATTGCACTTCTCGTAACAGAACGCGCATTTTGAAAACTTAGCATACAACTTCTCCTTCTTTAGAGTCTCCAATACTTCCCTCAGATGCTCGACATGATCGGACTCACTCTTTGAATAAATTAATATATCATCGATGAAGACGATAACTGACTTATCCAACATCGGCCGACATACCCTATTCATCTTGTCTATAAATGCTACAGGAGAATTCGTTAGACCGAATGACTTCACAAGAAACTCGTAGTGTCCATACCGCGTCCGAAACGCTGTCTTAGGAATGTCTACCTATTTCACCTTCAGCTGATGATAGCCTGATCTGAGATCTATTCATGAGAACCAACTTGAACCTTGCAGTTGGTCAAACAGATCATCAATCCTTGGCAAAGGATATCTATTCTTTATCGTAAGCTTGTTCAACTCGCGCTAGTCTATGCGCATTCTCATACTTCCATCCTTCTTCTTAACGAACAACACTGGTGCGCCCCACGAGGAAACACTTGGTATAATAAAACCCTTGTCGAGGAGTTCTTGCAATTGGGACATCAATTCTTTCATCTCAGACGGCGCTAGACGGTAAGGCGCTTTCGCGACGGGCTGGGCTCCTGGTACTAAATCTATCTGGAATTCTATCTCTCGCTCTGGTGGCAACCCCGGAAGATCCTCAGGGATCACTTCTGGGTAGTCGCACACGATAGGTACATCCTTCATTTCTTTCATCTCGGCCGTAGCGTTAATAACATACGCCAGGTAGGCACCACACCCTTACCTTAACAAACCCTCAGCTTTTATCATCGAAATGACATTAAGCCCAGAACATTCCCTATCACCATAAACCGTCACCACACTACCATCAAGGATTTTTTAACCTTATTATCCTACTCTTACACACTATTTGAGCTTCATACTCAGACAACCAATCCATTCTCAAAACCACATCGAACCCTCCTAAGGTCATAACATACAAAGTAACAAGGAACTCATGTCCCTCTAACTCTATCTTACAGCCCTTAACCATTTTCGTTCTTTTAACCGAAGTGCCACTAACGGTTTCTACTACTAAGGTTTCAGACACTTGGAAACATTTCATTTTAGCTAATTTACTGAATGGTGTGCCTACGAAACTTTTATTCGCACTTGAATCAAATAATATTAAAGCAGAAATACTGTTTACTAACAACGTACCAGTCACAACGTCTGGGATCTGTTTGGCTTGTTCTTGAGTCAGCATGTAGGCCCTAGTCCTTGGCCTAGCTTGTTCAGTATCCTTCTTCCCACTTCCTCCAGCCTCACCCTCAGTGAGTTCCCTTGCAAAATGACCTGTCTTATCGCACTTATAGCATGCGTGTTTAGCATTGCATTCATTAGCATAGTGACCCACCTTCCCACACTTATAGCAGGCATTTGTCCCAAGCCGACACTCTCCACCATGAGCCTTTCCACATTTGTGACACACATCCGAACCAGTACCCCACTTACACTCGCCACCGTGTACCTTTCCACATGTCTTGCTGTCTTTCTCCCCCACACTTTCTATTTCTTGTCCTTAGGGTTCCATAACTGAGTACCTGGGCGCTTGACAGGAGCGACCCATTTCTTATCCGTCTTCTCTTCCACCACCAAATCATCTGCCGACAAGTCGCCGTAAACCATTTCTTCGAGCCCTACAGCAGAATCAAAAGTACCAGGTCTACCATCCTTGACCAGGACGCGAACATCCTGCGGCAGCCCTCTAATGTAACACTTGATCCGCTTGGCCTCAGTATTCACCATGTCTGGCAGTAACCTTGACATGCGGTTAAATACAGTGATGTATTCGAGGTGTGTCATCTTACCCGCTTTCAGACTCAGGAATTTCATTTCAACCCTTTCAACCTCTGCATCCGCACAGAACCTCTTCATCACCAATTCCTTCAGATCATCCCACCTCATAGCTTTCATCTCCTCTCGCGTCTTCCACTGTTCAACACATTACCGCCAGTACATGGTTTCATCACCAAAATATTGGGTAGCATAACCCACAGCTTGGTCGGGATGACATTCGCTAACTCGGATAACCTTGTCCATAGTGGTTATCCATTGGAGAGTAGCGATTGAGTCTCCCAATCCAGTTAGCTTTGGTGGGTCACAGCCTTTGAAAGACTTACAGTTGCACCCACCTCGGCCTCTTTTCCTATCATCGACTTTTACCGACTTAACCACACTTAATTCCTCCTTCTTCTTCACATCATCCTTCTTACTCTTTTCCCCAGACTTCTCAGCAGTCTTTGCCTGACTTCCAGCAGAATTTTCAGGATTCATGTTCTTCATAGCAGTTGCTACCGCTTGAGGAATGGCAGCTTGAACAGCAGGGTCGAGTTGATGCCCTTCGTTGTTACTCGGATTTCGACCGGCTGCACTTCCCTCTCCCTCAGTGTTAGTAGCTGATTCTACCGACGGTTCTCGGACCATGTGCGGCCTACCATGACGCCACGTACGTCCTCCCTTTCCAGCAACCTTCCTAGCTCTAGCCATTCATACTCTATAAGGAAACACAAACGTCATCACTCAAGGAACCATTTAGTACAAGAATAGTAAGGATAACATGTAATAAAAGTGGCCAGTTGCGATTAGCTGATCACGTTACTTTCCGTGTCCTATACACTTCCCTTTATGAGTCTATTTGTGCTAATTCTGCTTTAACAATTAATCAATCAAACAATCAAGTAATCTTATCCCTACCCATCACCTATCCTTTTCTTTAGCAATTAATCTAACATTAACATTTATTATCTAACCATACACTTTACTTTTAATGAGCTTTCTTGAGTGACACATGGCATTCTTGAACTGACATATTCTTTCTTTTCTTACTTAAATCCCATTCTCTGTTCGAGTCTAAGCATGTAGGATGCATAAATCTCTCGAACTCTGCTCTGATACCATCTTGTAAGGCCCCGTTACCGATGCCTCACGTTTGGCGTTGGATTTACTCATAAACACAGTTCTATTATCAGAGTTAATTAAAACTTTACGCGGAATAAGAAACTTCAACCATAATATATCTCTTAACATTCAAATCTTGTCTTATCAAACATTCATAGTCATTTAAAAACAAAATATAGTCTTTAAAACATCACAACATTTCCTTGAGATGCTAGTATCTTCAATTCCAAGCCATGTGTCTTCATCAAGCAAACTATCTCAATCTACTCACCTGCGTGCATACTAAAAGTCAGCTACGCTGAGTGAGTTCTAGTTAATCACGTAACTTACTTAACATACACGTATACATGCCCGAAGGTACGCATTACATACATAACCAGTGCGTTATCCTTTTGTACATATATTCATAACTACCCTTACATTATAAAGAGCATTTGGCCCTACATACCTCGAATATTATTAGGGTCTGGTACCCTCGGATATTATTAGGGTCCGATCTCCCTTCATCCTCATATATTATTAGAATCCGGTACCCTCCATCCTCGGATATTATTAGGGTCTGGTACCCCTTCATCCTCAGGTATTATCCATCCTCGGATATTATTAGTGTCTGGTACCCTCCATCCTTGGATATTATTAGGGTCCGGTCTCCTTTCTTCCTAATATTATGCCATACCTTATCATACGCATATTTGTAAGTTTCATACGTACTTACAACATTCATCCATCGTATACACAATCATATCATGAAACCATCACCTGGAAGTGCATGCAATATCCGAAGAACGTTCACGCACTGACATGATTTCATTCACACTTAAGATATGCATAAATAACATACGAATAATACATGGCATACACTTACCAATTTAGGTAAGTGTATTAACTATCACATCGAGTATGCACATAGCCCCGAAAACATAACAAGGAATGAGGCAAGAAACTCACCTGAACTCGGTTACGTTCACCGTTTATGGTTATTCCTTTCCTTAGTTGTGCGCGAATAACTGTATAACAATTACACGTATCAATTAACTATCACTACCCATAACGTGTTTCTAGTGTAGTTATAACCCTCAACGAACTGCCAGGTCAGCTTGGAAAAAGCTAGTTCGTTATTCTTCCATAGCAAAATGGCTTAAAGAATCAGGGTTCGATTCGTTATGTCCCCGTAATGAATTAGGGTTCGATTCGTTCGATTCTCTGACATGTTAACCTCGTACGCCGTTTTCCGACGCCGACTTTCCGGCGCCATCGTCCCCAGAAAACCGCGATTTCGCTGGAAAAACGAGATCTCACTCATTTTCCACTGTTTTTCGTCCCGTTCGATCCAGATCTGAGCTAGTGTGACCCCTAAGCTCATCTTTGGTTCGGTTTATACCCGATTCCACCCGGATGTCAAGACTTTAACGGTTTAAAGGTGTCAGCTCATCGTTTCGGAACTGAATCTAACGGGTTTGAGTTTATACAATATCATACTATCATTACCTTGGATCGGGATCGGTTTTCCTTCTTGGTTCGGCTAGAGAAAAGAGAGAAACTAGAGAGAAAGATTAAGTGTGTGTTTTGGGTGGTGTATGGAATATGTGAAAATGAATGAATTAATTGGTTATTAAGCTTTATATATTTTGATTCATGGGCTTAAGCCCATGGTGGTTTCTTCTTTCCTTCTTAATCTAAGTCCATAACACATATCCATTTAACCCAACACTAGCCCGACTCATAATAACTCATGTTTTCATTTTATTAACCAAAATGAGAAAACGGGATGTTACGCAATCACTGATGTGGTGTGCGCGTCCTAGTAAAGTGTTAACTGATTGGGGTTTTAGCTTTCGCACAAGATCGTGTTTTAAATTTATAAAAGCGATTTCTACTAAGACTAAACACACATAAAATAGGCAAGTGTACATATGGTATATGTAGAATAGTATTGGTAAGAACCAAGTATCGATCATTGGACACAAATGTTTTTAAAATGAATCTCCGTCTTACTTTAATCGGAGGGTTTAATCACTTTTTAGGTTGATTTTTAAACTTTTTATAAAATACAAATACTTATATATAATATATAGGTGACAAGAAGAGAAATTCTATGTGAGTAATTCAGTTATATGAAGGTTACCATCTAAGATCAACAATCCACTCCATTATTCTTTGATGATTATTAAATATACATGTGATAAACTTGTCCTAATAATATATGATAGAATACTCCCTCATTTCTAAGTGAACATATTATATGATATAAAAGAAAGTAGCATGCGCATTTTAAATTCCATCCTTTCCTAATGTCATGCTACCACGAGAATGTCAATTTAAGTAGACAAGCTGTTTGGTATAGTAGAACGATTAGGATTGACTTCGATTTCTCAAATACCAATCCTAACAACTTCGAGTGGTTGTAGTTAACTTACACAACCTCCACTTGCTTTATTTAATTAGGTTGTAATTACACATTCCATTAACATATGATTTCTTTAACTAGCATGATAACCTAAACAGTCGTGTTAACAATGTTATTTTAGAGTTATCAAAACTAGAGAAATAGATCATAACTTATATCTCATCATTTCTAAGTACAACATAAGGATCCATGTGTTATCTTGAATAAGTTATCAAAATATTCTTTTTACCATTTCTAGTTTCCAAGAACATGAGTTAACATGAACAATTATTAATCGTCAACTTTGAGTTAACATGTACTATACCAAACTAAACCACATGTTTCACATAATCATCAAGTAAAACAAAGCTTCTTCATAGATTATAGATGGTAAATGGAATTTAGCTCATAATGAGCATTGTTATAAACATTAAAAGGAATTATGATAACAAACACATGATTAAACTAGAACAATCTAACCAAATGTGGATGGATCTTCCTTCTTAATGATGATGATGGATGATAATGTTAGATGATAATGGTAACCTCCAAGCCTTCAAACTCCTCACAATATCTTCAATATAAATGTAATGTGGTGTTTTTTTATGAGAAACCCGTTTAGAGATTTTCTTCAAGCACACCAAATGAGTGCAACATGAGCCTCTATTTATAGGCAGTCTGGAGTAAGAGGCACGACCCCGTGCTCTATGAGGCACGGCCCAGTGTCCAGGTGTCCAGTTGCATTAAATGAAGCCAGATCGTACATGATGACTCACCACAGGGGCGTGATTCTGGAGGCACGACCCCATGCTTTTTAATGACACGTGCTAACTTTTTTTGTCTTATCTGAAAGGTGACCACGGCCCCATTGTTAATTTAGCAGGGCCCCATGCTTTTGTGTCCATTATTTGTCTTTTCTTGTAGATTTTTGTCTTTTCTTGTGTTCAGAATAATGTGGGCGTGGTTCTTGGAGCACGGGGGCGTGGTTGAGGATTTTCTTGAGTTTTCTTTCATTTTTCTTCGTCTTTTCACTTTTTTCTTCGTTTAAGGCTTGGGTTTACCTAAAATTGCATTTTAATGTGATAAGTAGCCTTCTGAGCTAGATATTATTTGATAGAAGTTGCAGTTTTTAGAGATTATTTGACGCTAAAAAGATGTATACTTTTATGTACATAAATCACCAAAGAAACTGTGAAACAATAAAACCCGTCAAACAATCCTAAGCACACACATGCATTGAACCAATAACAAGAAACCTCTTACTTAATCGTAAACCATAACAAAAGCGAAGTCCAAACCGAAACTAAGAATCAACAATAGCTCATCATAAACCTAGGTGGTCTAAGTGTTTAGCCAACAACCATACTCAAGGATAAAATAAAATAAATAGGTTCAAATAATGAATTCATGACGAAAACAATAAATTCAAACCAAATAATAATGATGTTTGGATGAGTAGGTGTTGCACCCAAAAGTTCTCTACTTGAACCAACGCCTTCTTTCTCTTTTGTTCTTTCTTTGCGGCTGCCCAGCTTCCAAATAAATCCCTCTTCCAACTCCTTGCAGTTGACCTTTTATCCGTCTGACTCCCCTTGAACAACAGTCAACTCTCATCTCCTAGAAAAAAAATAATCAAACTCTTGTTTTTATGACACTTTTGGCGGTGGATTTTTCTTCAAGTCAAAGGGTCAAATATTTTCTTTAATTTTTATCGTTGCTTTGTAACCAAGATTTATAACACTTTGAACTTTCTTTTAATTCTGTATTAAACAAACATAAAAGTGTTGTAAGCTTTTCAAAAATTAAAATTCGTATGCCAACAATTCATCTACTTTAAATGATTACATGATATTACTACTTTTATTTTTTTAATCAAAGTATATAATAATATTAATATTAATAATATCTAGGAATATATAAAATATGTTCGGCCCTTCACTCATTGTTTCAACTTTAGTAAAAATAATTCAATTTAGCTTATTATCCCTCAAAACATTAAAAACATAAATATGAGCCACTTGAGTAATATTTAATAAAAACCTAGCTCAAATTAATTAAAAATATAGGAAATATTTAGATAACAATATGTATATTTTAGACCATCTCAATTCTTCTCATCCACAACCGATTTTTCAGAAGAGAATATCTTGAACGAGACCGTGAGGGCGCCAACAAGCGTTTGATGGACAACTTTATGTTGACTCGTTGACGTACAAGGACCCGGAGACTTTTAGACGTCGTTTTCGAATTTCTAAACGTTTATTTTTGTCCATTCACAATGATATGGAGCGCGAGTATAATTACTTTAAGAAAAACACGAAACGCGCAGGGCTGCTAGGTTTCGCCAATATCCAGAAGTGTACGTCAGCGTTACGCGTGCTCTACTACGGAACCACGACCGACATCAACAACGAGTACTTAAAAATGATGGAAAAATTGACACGAGACTCCTTGGAGTATTTTCGCAAAGGTATTTACTATACTTTATATTGCATTTATTAAACTTTTAAAAACATCACATTGCGTCTATTTTAAGTATTTTTATTTAATAGTTCTAATATAGGCATAATACAACTATACGTTGAACGTTAACTTAGAAGACCCAATTGGCACGACCTACAACGGATTTATTCAATGCATGAAAGGGAACATGGTTTACCCGGAATGATCGAGAATATAGATTGCATGTATTGGAAGTTGGGAAATTGTCCAACTGCATGGCGAGGTTAATATACACATGGTGACCAGAAACTACCAACGGTGAGTCTTCAAGCGGATTGCATAAACGTTTTGGAGGTAACGCCCGTGGTAGAGGATTTCATCTCAGGTACCGCACCAGTCGCATCATTTTAAGCTACTGATAACTACTACCCACACATATTCTATTTGGTAGATGGGATATATCCGGAATATTCTATTATTATCAAAACTATTTTAGGAAAGAACAAGAGGATTCACGAAAGGACATTAAGAATCGAGAGGTATTTTGGGGTTTTTTGCCATCGTTGGCATTACGTGAAAAATCTGTGTCGTGCATGGTACATTAGAAAAATGAGAGATGCTATGTATACATGTATCATATTGCATAACATGATTTTAGAAGACGAGGGGAAAGTAATATGTCAACATTATATAGAGAAGAATGTCCAACAACAACAACCTCAAGCAACTATGGGGGAGAGGGTGCAAAATACTTATCGAATGCGTTCATGTGAAATACATAATTCACTTACAGGTGATTTGGTTCAACATGCTTGGCAGGTTCGGCCAATTAGAGGCGAAGATGAAAATGTGTCAAGTGGGGATGATGATGGAGATGAGGAAAGTGAAGACGAGCTCGACGGAGACAAACACGTCGAAGAATACGAAGATGAGTAATTTCTAGTTGTTTTTCAATTTTAACGTAAAGTTTATTTATTTTATTTAATAAAATGTTATTTGGATTATTTTAAATAAAAATTAAAAAAATAATGATAAGGTAATGATTGATAGGGGCTCCATCCACTACACATGGTCTTATCAAACTGTTTGGTGGGTTATCAATCTTGAAAGTCTTAGTCCCGAAAATTGGGTTTGGCCTTATACCTTACTAGTATTAATTATGATAATTGATGAACCATCGATCGAGGTGTATGTCTTACATGAGAGTTTGCTTGAGGAAAGCAAGTGATAAGTGTGGGGATGTGATGGTTGGGTATAATTCATGTATATTATTATTTAAATATTAGTTTAATTAGCGTGTAAAAATTAGTACTTCAAGTATGTTTTTATGTTTTGTAGGTTTGATGAGAAATCGAGCTAAAACGATGAATTCTAACGGAATACTGCAAAGACACATTCATATAGTGATTGAGCAAAATGATTAGTCAAGAGATTCAGTTTAGTTTTGGTACAAGATGGCAATTGAAAAGAAATCATTATGAACGAAATGGTCTAGCAATTATAAAATGGAAATTAAAAGATGCTGTTAGTGATATTTGTTGGAGTAAAATTTATTTCAACCAAGGAAACTAATTATTAGAAGTGAGTCCATTATTATTATAATTTCACTAACTGCACTTGGGTTTGAAGGAAATGGAAACTGTGATAAATTTGATAACTAGAATTCATTGGAATGTAAATTGGCATATGTCCCAAAGGATCGAAAGTACAAAATTGTCCCAAGTGAAAAGGAATAAGAGGTCACAGTTGTTTTGGGGAGACACGACAGGTTGAGATGGCAGCTAGGGTTCAAACAGAAGGAAGTTTCCTCTCTGCAACTCGTGGATGGTTTTTGTGTTCATAATGCAGAGGTAAGGCTAAACCCCCTCGTGACCACTTCCGGTGTAGGGTTTTGTGTAAACTGACTTTGATCATATTTTTATATGCTTTAATGGTTATGAACTTGGTTGAATATGTTATTTGATCTTGCTTTTTTATCAATTGATTGTTTAAACATTTATGTTTTTGTTTATCAAATTGTGAATCAACTATCCAGTTGTATTCATCAACATTTAGGACTAGGTTATTATGTCATTGATCCAAGAATCGTTAGTTATTGCATATCAATTAGTTTTCATAATATAAAATAGGTAATTAGGTAGTTCGCTCAGTTATGTCAATAATTCGGATAGGGTTTCGTTTGTCATCACAACTAAACTACTAGGTCTAGTAATTACTGCGCAATCAATTTTACAGAATATGTGATTAGTTTGTTATCACATTACATGAACCTGAAGTGAATCACTTTTTTTCTCATATTGTTTTACAACTAAAATGTAACTGTATTTTCATTAAAACAAATTATTCATTAAACTGATTGACATCGTCTGTCTACTTCATTAATTAATCTTTTAAAGTCATGAGTCAAACTTGCAATTTTCACCGATTTCCTCTGGAGACGACCTTAATTACTCGTACTAGTTATAGGTATTTAAATCTTATAAATACTTATTTTTATTAGAGCACGACCTCTACATCAGGTCATCTTCTTGTCATCGGGTCCAACCACTTAAGGTTACGGACAACGTTTTTCATGACGCAGAAGATGATGATGTCGGCATAATTCCTGGCCCTACTCCTGAGCATACACCTGAGCCTACCCCCGAGCATACCCCCGAGAATAATCCAAATAAAAGAGAAAAAACCTCAAAATCATCATTTGTCATTGTTGATGATTTAGCAGTTAATATGCAAAAGGCTTTACTATATATTTGATTAAAGGTAAGGATCAGACAACCGTTCATGAATGTAAGGAAAACTTAAACTTGGTTGGGTTAGACCCGATAGACCCTCTATTTTTAGCATCTTTTCATATATATGGAGTGTCACTGGAAATGAGAGAAGCATGGATAGAATTGCCAAATATTCCTAAAGTTTAAAAGGGTGGATCGAGATGACGGCTACAGGTTTAGGAGTATCAAAGTAGTGAAGAACTTGGTTTTTGAGTTTTTTATTTTTACTTTTTTGCTATGTTTACGTTGTATGCTTTTTGTTTATTTGGTTTATGTTGACATTGTATGCATCAATGACATTGTATGCTTTTGATTTATTTCGTTTATGTAGAATGGTTGTTATGATGTCTATGTTGATGGTTGTTTTAGTGTTTATGTTTAATGGTTGTTTATTTTTAATGGATGTTTATTTTTAATTTGTGTTTATGTTTTATTACCATAGGATCATAATGGATTATCATAAGAAATTACTTCTAGTAATTCTTACGTACTTGTATGTCAGCTTTTTTTGGAGGAGAGGTTTGAAAAGAATGCGACACAATGATTTGAATATGACGGGGCATAAATCACGTTAGAGTTATTGCAAGGAAACCCCAAACAATGCATTGAATTGCTACGTATGTCTCGTGAATCAATTTTCCGACTATGTGTACATTTTAAAAACAAATTATTCTTTAAAGTATAGTAAACGTGTATCGGTTGAGGAGAAGATAGCTATGTTTTTTATGATAACCGGTCATAATCAAGTTACGTGGTTGTCAAGCGTAGATTTCAACACTCAAAGCAAAAAATTCATAATTTTTTTTTGAAGTGTTGGATAAAATGATGCTTTTCTCCAAAGATACGATAGTACCAACTTCTTTAAACCCGAATCCAAACATTTTGGGATATAATAGAAAATGACGGGTTTCTAAATGAGCAGTTTGTGCACTAGAGGACCTTGATACATGTTGTTGTCCCCACTAGGTTACAAGATTTATATAGAGGAAGGGGAAAAGGGGGTAGTCATCAAAATCGTACTAGCAATTTGTGACTTCAACATGATTTTTACCTTCATCGTGGCTGGCTGGGAAGGGGTGGCACGTTGTAAGTCCTTTAGACGGATCTTTCAATGTGATATTAAACAATCTCGTTGTTATGCGGAAACTAACAAGAGATGATTCAAAGAACACAATCAAACACACACAGAACACAAGCGGAATGCTTCAAAACACACGTACTATTACGTCTAGTGCTTAAACACAATATTACACTGATATCTCGTTCACAAATGTTATGAACGGCCAACCTTACAATAACCGAGATACATTGTATATATAGGCAGTATACCTAAGCCCAACACAAACCAAAAGCCCACCGTGATCCAAGAGAGCTTGGTTTACATATAAGCCCAAAACAAAGTACAAACAAAACTAATATTAGCCCAAGAATCTCCCCCTTGGTTTGTATCTCATCTTCAATCATGATCAAGAATATCCGCGTCTGCTTCCTTGTATGCACCAGCCCATAGACCTTCTCTGATTATTGACCCCATCATCCTTGTATACTCCATAGTAGCAGGCTCGAACAATGGTTCAGTCATAATCAGAAAATTGCTAAGAATCTTAATTGTTTCACCGTCATACGTCCAGAACGTCATCTCATCAAACGTCCCATCTGGAATTTTATTAGACAGAGGAATGTGAGTTGCCTTCTTAGGTGCAGGCCACATCACGTTGACCATCTCCTTCCCCGTCTTCGGATCTCAGACCCCTTTTGCTTTCTTCAAAAGTGACTCAGCCGTAGCCATATTCGGGAATCTTCGATCAACTTGACTCCTCAATAAATTCCAGAAGTCTATAGCCTTATTGACATTGTTGGAGTTGTGAAACGGAGCATTAATAAGGTCTCTGAGATCTACCCTCCTCTAGGATCCAAAATCCTTCATTTTCCTGCAATATTCGGTAGTCCCAGACCTTCGTTTCACCCACCACATGGATTTATCAACATCAAACCCCCAAGACAAGACACCCGATCAATCACCATACTTATCTGAGAAGCCCTTCTTGAATTCAACAATAAACTTGTCTGGGTGATAAAAGATTCCACGTTCTGACTAGCATTCTTCATGATGAGAATCTTCTTTTAAAGCCTTTCAGATTGTTCAGTTGTTGTTGTAGGGGCAGCAAGGTATTGTTCCAGTGCATCAGAAGCGTCAATGTTTGAAGCAGGACGCGCACTGGAACTACCACCTTGACTACCAGTAGGTGTCTTTGCATCAACGTTCTCATCGCTTTTGAATTCATCTCCAAACTTTTGAATAAGCTTTTGTTAGCTTGAAGCTCATTGATCTTCAAATATTTATTAGTGTTGCTAGCTTCATGCTCTTGGATGCGTACATCCTTCAGAACCAAGTCTTGTTCAAGCTCAAAGACTCATCGTTTTAGAGCATGTACATCAACAGGTTCAGCATCAAAGGTGATCCCCTTGCCCTTATCTTGCAGAAATTTATCTTGCATAGCAAGAATGTGAGCAATCTTGTCAGCAGCGCTGGAGCTTGACTGACCAATCGGGTTAGACGATCCCGATGGCTCGTCAGCTGATTGAATATTTGCCTCGAACTCGAACTTGTGAGCAACATCATCAAAGTTATGTTCTTGATTCTGAGGTTCAGCCGTAGATGGACTTGTATCAACATGAGTCTTAGTACATTCCGACTAATGTTCTTGTTGTTGGATCAGTGGTGCAGTTTCAGTAACCAGCACACCTGGTCTCGGATCTTTCTTTCTTCTTTTACATGGAATGAGATCGGTGGCTGGTTCTTCAGGAAGATCTTTATCTTGTGTCGCAGTGACTGATTGAGGAGGATTCAACGCAGTCAACTAGAGTTGATCTTTAAACATATCGAAGTTTTTCAACTGATCAGCCAATTGGATAATTTGTTCTTCTTGGTGTTCAGTCTCCATATGTTGTGATGGAGAACTTTCTGGCTCACCTTCGTCAGATATAGTCTCATATGAAGCAGTGAACCTCTGAGCAGGTGTCACATGCTTATCAGCAATCGATGCACTGCCACCAGCGGGAGTAGCCTTGGTTTCAGCAAACTTTACAAGTTCGTGAAGGCCTTTATATACGACTTTCTCTCCCTTTCAAGATTGCTTCATCAACCCAAATGTGTTGGGGGCCATAGCTTTCAAATCGATCGTTTCTACGTATTTTACAAGATCAGGGTAGTGTGAGTCAAAAATCATCTATAGAAACCTCAGGTACATGATAAACATCTCCTTCTTCTTCCCTTCGAGGTTGCTCATCATCTCATCGAACACAAAATTGGAGTAATTGTAATTCCAGTCCATGATCAGAGCAACCATAGCCGACATCTGAATGTGGCTAATCTCGTCTGAGCCTCCTTTTCCACCTGAGACACATGTGAATAACGTGTGAATCAAGAACCTCCAGTAAGGATGAAAAAGTTTCTTGATAGCTGGAGGGTAAGATCCTTCATATCCCATTCTTAGTGCGACTTCAGCAACGACATCAGTGGGGTATTCAGTCGGATGGTCAGGTTGATCACCGAACAATATGACGTGACGAATAATGGCCTCTGAAATGAACACAAGCTTCTTCTGAATCTTTGAATCACTTATGACAGCTCCCCCATCACCCTGTTGATTGATCGAATCATTGTTCCAAAACTTCATCACCATTTTCTTGCAAATAACAGGAGTTTCTCGTATAGCGTGAGAAATCCTCCATGTGTTGAGCCCCACAATCATGGATTCAAATTCTTTGTGTACCATAGGTGGATCATATAAGCATCCGAAAATATTGTGAGTATCTACAAACTTCAATGGTATTTGATCAGCCATGACTGCAACAAACGAGTAAAGTTAATAAAACATTCACTTAACTTAAAAATCACATAGTAAGGAAATATATCAAATTGACTAAAGAACAGGGACCAAGAATGTTATTTTAGATAATATTGGTCATTCAATGAAAATTAATGTCAATTTTAGTAAGTTTTCTGTCCAAAGTTGAGTTTTCTGTCCAAATAACAAGAGTTCTCGGTCACTCAGTATAGGTTCTCGGTCAACTGGTCAACTGAGAACCGTTGATATTTCAATAGGACTCAAGAGTTCTCTGTTTGACCACAGGTTTTCGGTCAAACTTCGCTAGATCCCTAGATATTTAGACCATTGATGTTGAAACCTGCAACCTCAAACACTTACAAACATTATAATATCTATCCTAATCAAAACACATAACAAGATTAACAATCATCTGTCAATTCCGTCCAGATAACACCACAATAAACCGAAAAAGGCCCCTTTTTCAAGCACTCATTTACCTATTAATTAACGATGATTGCGTAAAATCTTGAAGAAATAAGAAAATGACTTGAAGATTCAGAATATCAAAGGTTTTCGGCTGGACAGTTTGCAAATTTGAGTTTAAAGTAATGAAATGAATAATGAAAACAAAATCTTTTATATTTCAAAACATTAAAAATATGGGCCGAAATTCTGATGGGCGAAACCTACTTAAGGACCAAGACCAAATCAATAAATCCAAATCAACATTCAATGGGCCACATGGGCAGAAAGCATATTTTAAACCCAACATGGGCTTGATCCATAGTTTTAAAAATAATCCCCTATAGCATCCATTTCGACAAGAGTAATTAAGAGGTAAAAATAAAATAAATAAAAATTATGAAAAATAATGAAAATTAAAAAAACAGACAAAAATAGAAATAAGGATACCAAAGAAAATTTAATCACTAGGTATTCTTGTAATTTAACAATTTCTCGATAGACACGCAACCTCTTAAGAAAAGATCTGAACATGGAATCATATTGATTAAGATGTTTTCAAAATGATTCATGTTCAGCATTATTATGACATAAAGAGACATGTTGATAGCAGGTATAATAAACTTAACATGATTTTCATTGCATCAGTGATACGAGTTAGGTTTAATTAGGCATGAATCTTAGATGGACATCACTAATGGACCTATGATGCCTCCTATCTCTTCTCAAAGTGTATTTGGTTTTACTCAGATCACCCCAATTTGACTTCAACCCCCTAGTGTTTGACCAAAAGATTTTTTAATATATAACCAAAAATTTTAAGTTTTAAGGTTTAATTCTAGACTTACCAGCCATCCAGACTTACATGCCTTACATTCAGAGTGTTTCAGACTTATTTGAGTGCCCCACCCTTGTAGTTCTAGTTTGACCCTTTAATCTTTTGAAAAACGAAATATAGTAACACAATATTATATATAACCTTTTTTTTAACAAAGAAAAGACTTAATGTTTTTGGAGATCAAGACACTAAGGGGCTCGTGTATGGCTGGGTAATTACTTTTATGCCTATCGTTCGGATAGATATATATGAAGACATGCATATTTCTTCAAAATGACTCTCCACAGTAAGCTTAGCATATTTATTTTATATCACTTCAACTTTTACGCATCATGGAAAGCTACCATGCAAATCAATGACTCTCCTAAAGCCTTTTAAGCCTAGTAACTTCACACGTTAGGCACACAAAATCAATTTTACTATCATTTTCCAAAGGTTGGATCGATTTTCATTTGAAAATATTTAAAGATTTTAAAAAAGCTCTTGACTGAATAATCATATCACTTCCCATTGAATTACAGAAGAAAAAATAAAACTCAGTCGCCCCAGTCACTTTTAGTGTTCAGGTAAATAGCTATCACGTATGTCCACAAGTGGATAACAGGACCAAACATATATAGAAATACATGTCCCTCAAACTTTGAGTAACCGACATAATTTTAAGCGAAAGAATTAAAATAAAAACACACCACAATCGCCCCAGTCGCTTTCAGTCTTTAGGGGAATGGTTATCATGTATGTCTATGAGTAGATGACAGGACCAAACATAGACAAGTATATGTCCTTCAAACTTGAGCAACCGACATAATTTTAAGCGAGAGTGTAAAATGAACTTTTTTTTAAATAAAACACTCACACACTCTTTTTGAATGTTTAATTTTCTCCCCCTAAATTTGTGCAATTTTAAGAAAAAATATAAATTTACAAATTTAACTTCAAAAAGATTTAAACATCGAAATGAAGCATTTTAGGAAACCCCACAAGCACATTAAATCTTGCTGTTCCGACCGGTTTTATAAATAAGTCCCCCACATTATTATCAGTGTGAAATTGCTCAAGATGAATCAATTTTCGTCGTAACAGTCACGAATAAAATGAATTTTAAGCTCAATGTGCTTGGTTTTTGAATGCTGAACATGATTTTTAACAATAGCAATAGCAGCATCATTATCACAAAAGATTGGGGTGTCAAGAAATTCCAAACCTTAATCCAGTAACTGATGTTACATCAAGATAACCTATGAGCAACAAGCTGACACAACAACATATTCAGCCTTGATAGTCGTTGTGGACACCGTTTGTTGTTTCTTGCACTGCCAAGAAATGAGTCGGTCACCCAAGAATTAACAACCAGTAGATGTAGATTTCTTGTCAATACCATCTCCACCGTAATTGCTATCACCAAAAGCATATAAGTCAAAATATGAGTTTTTGGGATACCAAAAACCTATCATTGGTTGCCATTTCAGATATCTAAAAATACGTTTAACAGTAATTAAATGAGAGTTTAGGATTAGCCTATAAACGGGCGCATTGACAACAACAAACATGATGTCAGGGCGATTGGCGGTGAGATACATCAGGGATCCGATCATTGACCGATAGTACGTTTGATCTACAGAATTCCCTTCAGGATCAGAAGAAAGAAGAGGTCTTTCCGCCATAGGAGTTGTTGCGCTCTTAGAATCTTGAAATTCAAACTTTGGAAGCATGTCTTCAACGTTTTTTCCTTGATGCAGCAAAATTGCCCTCGAACTCTGACGAACTTGTAATCCCAGTAACGTTGTCATCTCCCCCAACGAACTCATTTCAAATCTCTTTTTCATGAATTCTTCAATTCAGAACATAGTGCAGTACTGGTAGACCTGAAGATGATGTCATCGACATATATCTTAACCAAGATCAAATCTTTCCCAACAATTTTAAGGAAAAGAGTGTGATTGATGGTTCCTCTCCTATAACCATGCCTTAGAAGATGAGCCGTCAAAGTTGCATACCACGCCCAAGGCGCTTGATGAATACCATACAGTGCTTTATCTAACTTGAAAACATGAGTTGGATTATTTGAGTCAACAATATCCGGTGGCTTATCCACATAAATCTCCTCCTTGACTTCTCCATACAAAATTGTTGTTTTGACATCCATCTGATAAATCGTGAATCCCATGTACGAAGCGTGTGCCAGAAAAAATCTGAATGGCCTCAAGTCGAGCCACGGAAGCCTACACTTCAGTGTAGTCTAAGCCATCAACCTAACGAAAACCACGAACGACGACCCGTGCTTTGTTTCAAACGATAATCCCCGTATCATCTTGCTTGTTGCGGAAAACCCATCTTGTATCTAACGCTTTCTTTCCAAACGGCAGCTCGACCAATCTCCAAACTTTGAGCTTATCAAACTGATTTAATTCCTCATGCCTGGCATCGACCCAGCTTGGTTTCTGTAGTGCCATTTCCACTTACTTAGGCTCTATCTGAGAGATTAAAGAGGAAAACAAATAGCTATTGATGTGTTTGGTATAACTTCTGGTGGACACGCCTATTTCAAGATGACCTATCACATTGTCAATTGGATGATCTCGTTGAATTCTTTTCAGAATTGAATAACCGGGAACAATATTGATGGAAGGTAAGCTTGATGGATCTTCAACAATTTCAGTAAGAGGGTTCTTTCATCCAGATGTCGCCATACTGTGTGAGTATGAGGTATGGCAATGTATTCATTAGGTATGACATCGAGGAATAGAGTGCTTCCAAAGATTTGACGAATCGGACTCTCCCCCTTAACTGATGAAGCATTGACAGCAGGTGCTGGTGAAGATAAAGTTTCGGTAACTTCTTCTTGTTGATTGTCTGACAATGGTTGAGTGGTATCTAGTGATTCTGAAGGATCATACCTAACACTGGAGACATGTGAGAATAAGTAGGTAAGCCTTCTTCCTCATCAATAGAATTTGAAACATCGGCCCCCTAAATATCCATATCGACAACTTTAAATGCATTAAAAGGCTTAAAGAGTTCATTATAATTGAATAACCAGTCAGGACCAACACGAGCATCAGTCTCATTTTCTTCCAGCCAACGCACGTCATACGATTCGACTATCTACATACTTGACTTGTTGTAGACTCTGTAGGCCGTACAACCAGCATATCCAACAAAGTAACAATTATCAGCCTTGGCCCCAAACTTTGGAGTCGATTCAAGATTCAGCAGAGTACATGGATAGCCAAAATCGAAAAAAAGTGCAACCGTGGGCTTGTGACCATAGACAATCTCATATGGAGTCGTCATTTGAGACTTGTTGATCAGCACTCAATTTTGAACATAACATGTCATTTTAACAGAATCTGCCCAGAAGAACAATGGAAGCTTTGAATCACACAACATAGTTCTTGCCGCCTCAATAAGATTTATGTTCCTCCTTTCAGCAACACCATTTTGTTGCGGTGTCTGAGCTGACCTGTACTATCGAAGTAACCCCTTTTCGGCACAAAAGTAATTCAGTGTTGAATTCTTGAATTTCGTGCCATCTTCACAGCGAATACTCTTCGGCTTTAAGTTGAGGTGATTCTCCATAAGCACTACGAAGCGTTTAATCAATTCTACAGTTTCACTCTTATTTGACAAGAAAAACACCCAAGTGAAACGTGAGTAATAATAAGTAATAACAAGACAATAAGAGTTGCGAGAAAGACTCAAAACATTAACGAGACCGAACAGATGCATATGCAGCAATTGAAAAACTGATGAAATGGTGTTAACGAGTTTTTGCTTATGAGATTTATGATTGTGTTTACCCAAGGCACAAGCCATATATTTTTTCAATAGTAACAAAATCTTTGGTAGGTAAATCACGCACCAAGTAGTATTTAGCAAGACGGTTTAGATTTTTAATGTTTGCATGACTAATACGATGATGCCAAAGCATGGCATTATGTTCTGACACTTTTGAAAACAAGCAGGTGATTTCATCAGGAACATTTTTTGTTCATATCGATCACATAAGCATTATCTTTTCCCTGTGATCGAACAAGAACCCAATCCTCTGGTATGATGATACCAGGTTTTAAAATCAAACACTCTTTGTTAGTAAAATGTTTTGAAAAACCTTTATCACAGATCTGCGAGACACTCAGCAGACTTTGTATCAACTTAGGAACAAAATTAACATTTTCAAACCTTAAAACACCATTACTTACTGTACCATTCTGCGTAATCTTCCATTTCTCTCCTCCCGCAATGGAAACATACCCACCGTTAAAGATTTGAATGTCTTGTAGTTGGGAAATATCTCATGTCATATGCCTGGAACAACCACTGTCAACATACCAAGGTCTGATGATATTCCTCCATAGCTGATCCTGAACGATGTGCGAGATCAGTTAGTTTTTGGTACCCAGTCCATAGTAACACTAGGTGACCATGATTCATCTAAACTTGTCATGGGTCGCCATGAGATGTCTTCTTGGTTATCTAATATAGATTTTGATAGCTTGATCACCGGAGATTTAGGCAACCATTTATATCTAGTTTTAGAAGATTTACTGTTGTATGTCTGAATGAATGGATTAGTCTTTGGTTTGCGAGTAGGAGACACATATGACTTTCTCTTCCTAACTTGTTTCGGTCCAGAAACTGAGTTGGTTCTTGAGATCGAAGCATAGTTCTATCTCTTTTCTGAAACATGTTAGGCTTGGTCTGATGAGGACTAAACCTACCAACTCTGTTTCTTTTCCAGTCACCGTCAGAGGGATTTGCCTTGTAATACGTTGATTCTCTTTGATGGGTAATTTGAGGCATATACCTCTGATAGTATCCATAATATGGAACATATGAACGGTATGGACAATATCTAGCAATATGACCAGGAGTGCCACAATCAAAACATGTTTGACGTTTTATGTGGAATTCATTGTGGTCAACTCCTTGTTTGGACCTGTTGTGTGAGCTAGTTTGCTTTACTTGGCATTTACCATCTGAATTATTGCTTGGTTTATAACAGATTTGATCATTAGAACTTCCTTCTTTAACAAACTTAGGTGATGGATATTTATTAGGAATATTATATTTATCAGATTTATTCAAAAACACACCACCAGATTTAAAAGTTTTAAAGGAATCAACCACACAGTTGTCTTTCCTCTTAAAAATAGAGCCCACACAAACCGTTGAGGTCACAGAATTCAAAGCAGGTAAATTTAAAGAAATACGAGAATTAAAGTCTTTGTTATTCAAAACAAGCAAATCATCGTCCCCATTAATCCAATCCTTGACAATTACTTCATCTACACGTAATGTAAACATATTAGTATCTTTTACCCCTGAGGTTGATTAAGTGGATTTCACCGAGTCAAGATCGCCTTTGCTATTTTTCAGCTGCTTTACCATACTGCAAGTTTTGAAACTTTTCTTCCAACTCTTTGGTAAGAGGAAGTGCAATATAGTTTTCAGTATATGGAAGTGGTACGGTACTGTACCCAATACCTTCACCGGCATTTTCGTTCCACCATAATTGATTTTAAATCATGGAGTTAACAACAACATTGGAGCCTTCGAATTTCTTAAAGTCTAGTTCACCTCTTTCAAATTTATTAGTTAAATTTATAATTTCTAGCTTAGAGGCTTCCACTTCAGTAGTTAACACAACAATTTTCTGTTTGGCATCAAGGTGGTGATAGCATTTTATACTAAAATCAGATTGAAGTTTAGTAAGATCCTTTTTCTGTTCTTCATATTTATCATTGAACGCTTTCTCATTCTTCTTAGAATTAAAATTGTAAGATTGTATTCCTTCCGATTTTCTAAGCAAGTTACTATTATGGGATTTTTATAGATCTATTTTGTTAACACAAGCTTGAGAACATAATTGCGAACTTACCTCGGATGAGCTGGAAGAGGTGAAGGCCATGAAAGCAAATTGAAGTTCTTTACTTGTTCCTTAGCAGCATTCTCTTCTTCAGCAACTTCAATATGAGCAAAGTTTGTAGTCTGATTATTGATGCTGAGAGCTACCATCTGATCACTCCAAGAGAATTGTTGAGTCACGAAACCTCTCACACCCTCACCAGCACTTGCGAAATTTTCTCCTCTTGCATTTCCCACTAGAACCATTGTCCTTTCTCTGTTTCCTTCTTTTCCTAGGTTAGTGCATTCACAAGTAAAATGACCTGGCCCGTGACAGTTGTAGCACCTAAGAGTATTGTAACATCCTAAAATTTTTAATAATAAATAAAGGAAAATTATGTCGTGAAACGTGTGTTAATATTTAATTAAGATTAAATATAACAAGAAGTATGGACTTGGGTGAGGAAAGATGGAATAAGGGATGAGATGGGCCTTAGGTCCATGAGCTTAAGAGAGTATAAATACTCCCTTAAACCTCCCTAAAACCCGAAAACCCTTATTTCTCTCCATCCTAGCCTAAAACTTGGTGAATATTAACCATACAAGCAAGATACAAGACTATTGTTCATAACCAAACAAAACCAGA
Source organism: Bidens hawaiensis (assembly GCF_021521415.1). NCBI lineage: Eukaryota > Viridiplantae > Streptophyta > Magnoliopsida > Asterales > Asteraceae > Bidens > Bidens hawaiensis. The sequence continues at coordinate 148,370 of NW_027492878.1, forward strand.
GCTTTATAACGAGTAAAGGTACGTTCTCTACCCTTAAAGATTACGTTTTTATGAACGGTTTGCCCAAAAACTAAACCCTAGAGTAAATCGGGTCGAAATGAATCATAAAGTTATAAACATTGTGTTAAAATGGACATAAACTAATGGATAAGTATGGTTCATAAAAGAAACCCTAGATCTAGCCTTAAAATATTTCTAGCCATAAAGGTTCAAGCTTTATGGTCACTCGGGTCACATTTTGGCCGAAAACGGTTAAGGAAACATCAATGGGTTAAAACCGAGCAATAATGAGTGTTAAGGGCATGAAATGTAATGAAAAAGGTGATAAAACAAACCGAGCCGTTCAGCTAATTCGACTACAGTAGGGCCAGTCGCTTACAATGGCCTTATTGAATACAATAAGACAAGTAGACTACATGTAAATTTCGCTTACATTGAGGAAAATCCAATGCACGTTAAGTTCGCTTACTTCGAATACAAATTAACTCGATTACAATGCTAGGATCGCTTACTTTGTTGTATTCGATTACATGGTTCAACTCAAGTACAACTATATAATTGATTACATTAGTAAACTCGATTACACTGGTTGGTTCGCATACATTTACATGGTTGCATACAATAAGCTAGTTCGATTACACCAGCTTAATTCGCTTAAAATCATATGATTTATTACAATGGATGAACTCGATTACAATGCCTATGGCCGATTACAAAGTGACACTCAATTACATTGGGAATTAGATTACCTAGTGGTCGATTACTTTATGATCGATTACGCTTACATGCAAATAATTAAATACATTATACATGTATCCGAATGCCTGGTGTAACCTATGATAGTATGCATTGAAGGAACATAAGAAAGAAATATTAAAGTAATTGGGAACCCTATATTCAAACACCTTAGGGTTAAGGATAAATTTTCTAAGTAAATTGTAATCTAAAACAATGCCATTAGATAAGCCAGACTTAGCCATTTTGGCTGAAATACGAACAATACAATTAGGGCAAGTATTGATACGTGTAACTCATATACAATTAGCAGAGCTCAATTAAAGAAAGGGATAACGATTAATGGAGAGCGAAACAGGATCTAGGTAAGTTTCTAGCCCCATTTCCTTGATATGTTTTCGGGGCTGTGTGCATACTCAATGTGAATGTTAATACACTTACCTTAAATGGTAAGTGTATATCTTAATGATGAATGTGATAGTTATGTTTATATTATGGATGCATTCTTGACGGTACGTGAACAATCTTCTGATATTGCACGTATTGTTAAGGAAGGTAATGTGTGGTAAGTATGAAATGAGTATGCGAAAGAAAGTATGTATGAATATTGCATGTATGATAAGTATGTTTGAATGTTATAATAGTAATGACAAAGAAAGGTAATGTATGGTTGTATGGTAACGAATGGGAACCGGGCCCTAATAATACTCGAGGCAAGAGGGTACCAACCCCTAATAATACTCGAGGCAAGAGGGAACCAAACCCAAATGATATTGGAGGCAAGAGGGAACCGGGCCCTGATAATACTCGACACAAAAGGGAACCAAACCCTAATAATATTCGAGGCAAGAGGGAACCGGGCCCTACTAATACTCGAGGAATGTAGGGCGTAATGCTATTTAAAACGTAAGGTATGAAAATGAAAGAAAATACCAAAGTAAGTGAGTGTATGATGAATGAATGCAAAAAAGCATAAAGTACGAACGAAAGTATGTAATTATGAATGTGTTGTATGTTATATGATTAACTAGAACTCATTCAGCGTAGTTGACTTTTAGTATGCACGTAGGTGAGTAGAATGAGGCAGCTCGCTTGATTTGGACACATGGAATGGAATTGAAGATACTGGCATCTCAATGAAATGTTATGATGTTTTTAAGACTATGTTTTATGTTTAAACGACTGTGAAAGTTTGTTAAGACGATATTTGAAATTTATGTAATATATTATGGTTGAAGTTTTATATTCCGCGTAAAGTTTTTAATTAACTTTGATATTAGAACTATGTTTATGAGTAAATCCAACGTCCAATGTAGGGCACCGGTAATGGGGCCTTACAAGTTGGTATCAGAGCAAAGTTCGAGAGATTTAAGCATCCTACATGCTTAGACTCGAACAGAGAATGAGATTAAAGTAGGAACAGAAAGAATATGCCAGTTCAAGATAGCCATGTGTCACTCAAGCAAGCTGAATAAAGGTAAAGTGTATGGTTAAATACTGAATGTTAATGTTAGCTTAATTGCAAAAGTAAGGATATGTGAATGTTAGGGATAGGATTAATTGATTGTTTGATTGATTAATTGTTTGAAAGTAGAACCTGGCACAAATTGACTCATAAAGGGAAGTGTATAGGAAACGGAAAGTAACGTGATCAGAAAATCACAGCTGACAATTGTTATTACCTGTTAGCCTTACTATCCTTGTACTAAATAGTTCCTTGAGTGATGACGTTTGTGTTTTCCCTTCCAAAATACGATGGCTGTAGCTAGGGTAGTTGTTGGGACAGGGGGTCGCACTGGACGTCGTGGCAGGCCACCTATTATCCGACAACCTTCTGTAGAATCAGCTTCTAACACTAGAGAAGATGAAAGCGCAGCGGGGCGAAACCCGAGCAACAACGAAGGGTATCAACTCGACCCTGCAGTTCAAGCAGTCATTGTTCAAGCTGTAGTCGCTGCTGTGAAGAACTTAAGTCCTGAAGGGTAAGAAAGATGATGAAGGAGAGAAGGGGGATTTAAGTGAAGTTCGGTCTGTTAAGGTTGATGACAGGAAGAGGGGCCGAGGCGGATGTAACTACAAGTCCCTTAGGGTTGTAACTCGCCAAAGCTGACTGGATTAGGAGACGCAATCGCTACTCTTCAATGGATAACGCCATGGACAAAGTTATCTGAATCAGCGAATGTCATCCCGACCAAGCTGTGGATTATGCCACCTAATCCTTCGGTGATGAAGCAATGTACTGGTGGGAGTCGATTGAGCAGAGGAAGAGTCGAGAAGAGATTAAGGTAATGAGGTGGAATGATCTGAAAAGGTTGGTGATGAAGAGGTTATGCGCTGACGCCGAAGTGGAGAGAGCGGAAATGAAGTTCCTGAACTTGAAAGCGGGAAAAATGACACATCGAGAGTATACTACAGAGTTCAACCGGATGTTCAGATTGGTGCTCTATATGGTTAACACGGAGGCTAAGAGGATGAAGTGCTATGTGAGGGGATTGCCACAGATTTTCCTTACGCTAGTTAGGGAGAATAAACCCGCTACTTTAGACTCTGCTGTCGAACTCGCAGAGATGGTTTATGAAGACCTGGCTATGTACGACGTGGTGGTGGGACAAGAGAAGAAAGATAAGAAGTGAGTCAATCATGCTAAGCGACCGGTACTCAGTTGTGGAACTCCAAGGACAAGAAACAAAAGGTATGGGAGAAGAAGTCGTGCAAGATTTGTGGTAAGATGCAAGGTGGTGAGTGTAGGTGGGGTATCGGTTCCGATACATGTCATAAGTGCGGGAAAATACATGTTGGGAGTGCAGAGTTGGATCAAATGTTTGCTATAAGTGTGGAAAAGCAGGTCATTATGCTCATGATTGTAGTACAAAGCCCGCATGTTACAAGTGTTGTAAGACAAGTCATTTTGCTAGGGAATGCACCGATGGTGGAGCCGGGGAAGCGGAAAGAAGGATGCTGAGCAGGCAAGGCCAAATACCAGAGCTTACATGCTGACTCAAGAACAAGCCATGAAGATTCCAGACATTGTCACAGGTACGTTTCTAGTAAACGGTGTTTCCGCTTCAGTATCATTTGATTCAGGTGCGAACAAGAGTTTCATAGCCATACCATTAAGTAAATTAGCAAAAATGAAATATTGCTGAGTGTCTGAAACTTATATAGCAGAAACCACTAGTGACACCATGGTTAAAATAATGAAAATGATTAAAGACTGTAAGATAGAATTAGAGGGACATGAGTTCCCTTTTACCTTGTATGTTATGACCTTTGGAGGGTTCAATGTGGTTCTGGGAATGGATTGGTTGTCTGAGTATGAAGCTTAGATAGTGTGTAAAAGTAGGATAATAAGGTTAAAGTCCTTGGATGGTAGTATGGTGACGGTTTATGGTGATAAGGAATGTTATGGGCTTAATGTCATTTAGATGATAAAAGTCGAGGGTTTGTTAAGAAGAGGGTGCGGTGCCTACCTGGCGTATGTTGTCAACGCTACGACTGAGACAAAAGAAATGAAAGATGTTCTTATCTTGCACGACTACCCAGAAGTATTACCTGAGGATCTTCCGGGGTTGCCACCGGAGCGAGAGATAGAATTCCAAATAGATTTAGTACCAGGAGCCCAGCCTGTCGCGAAAGCGCCTTACCGTCTAGCCGCGTCAGAGATGAAAGAACTGATGTCCCAACTGCAAGAACTCCTCGATAAAGGTTTTATAAGACCAAGTGTTTCCACGTGGGGCTCACCAGTGTTTTTCGTGAAAAAGAAGGATGAAAGTATGAGAGTGTGCATAGACTATCACGAGTTAAACAAGCTTATGATAAATAATAGATATCCTTAGCCAAGGATTGATGATCTGTTTGACCAACTTCAAGGGTCAAGTTGGTTCTCATGAATAGATCTCAGATCAGGCTATCATCAAATGAAAGTGAAAGAGGCAGACATACCTAAAACATCGTTTGGACGCGAAATGGACACTACGAATTTCTCGTGATGTCATTCGGTCTAACAAATTCACCTGCAGCATTTATGGGAATGATGAATAGGGTGGGTCGGCCGATGATGGATAAGTCAGTTATTGTTTTCATCGACGATATATTGATTTATTCAAAGAGCGAGTCTGATCATGCCGAGCATCTGAGGGAAGTATTGGAGGTTCTGAAGGAAGAGAAATTGTATGCTAAATTTTCGAAATGCGCGTTCTGGTTGCGAGAAGTGGAGTTTCTAGGTCACGTGATTAATCCTGAAGGGATTACCTTGGACCCGGCTAAAATCGAGGCGATAACGAATTGGAAGACTCTGCAGAACCCGACTGATATACGAAGCTTCTTAGCGTTTGCTGGCTACTATAGGATAGTCATCAAAGGCTTCTCCAAGATAGTCGCACCGTTGACCGGTATGACACGAAAGTCGGTGGTATTCAGTTGGGGTAAGTTTCAAGAAGAAGCTTTTGAGGAATTAAAGAAAAGCCTCATGCAAGCTCCAATCCTTTATCTACCCGATGGTGATGAGGATTTGGTTGTTTGTACTGATGCTTCGCATCATGGGTTAGGTTGCTGTTGATGCAACGAGGAAAGGTTATAGCTTATGCGTCCAGACAGTTAAATGTTCATGAAAGTACCTATCCGACGCACGATTCTGAGCTAGCAGCAGTAGTGCATGCTCTCAAGATATGGATACATTATCTATATGGTACTAAGTTTACAATTTATACAGATCATAAAAGTTTAAAGTACTTCTTCGAGCAGAAAGAACTGAACATGAGGCAAAGGAGATGGTTGGAATTGATTAAGGATTACGACTGCGACATCAAGTACTATCCCGATAAGGATAATGTGGTCACCGACGCGTTAAGTCGTAAGAATTAGGAAGTCATTGCAACAGTGAAGTCATACCAGCTGATTATGAATTCAAGTCTTTTTAAAGAAATCATCAAGGTGCAGTCAGAGGTGTTAGTAGAGGAAGGGCTAATGAAGAAAGAAAGTATTTTTGGGTAGCAAGACTAATTGATAGAAAACACTCATGGTGTTAAGACTAGGTTTAACAGTATGTGGATCCCACGCCATGCAGATCTCAGAGGTCGAATCTTAGAGGAAGCTCACAAGTCGAGGTACTCGATTCACCCAGGATCCACCAAGATGTACCAAGATATGAAAAGAGACTACTGGTGTCCAAGAATGAAGAATGATGTGGTGGATTATATCAGTAAGTGCTTAACTTGTTTACAAGTCAAAGCCGAACATCAGAAGCCTTATAGAAATATGCAACCTTTGGAGATACCAGAATGGAAATGGGAACACGTCACCATGGATTTCATAACTAAGCTACCTCATACAGCCAAGCATCATGATACCATTTGGGTGATAGTGGACAGTTTGACCAAAAGTGCTGACTTTCTGCCTATACGAGAGGCTATCTCATCAGAAATGTTAGCAAGTTTGTTCATCAAAGAGGTTGTGACTAAGCATGGAGTACCATTATCGATCGTATCTAATAGAGATACTCGGTTTACTTCGAGATTATGGAAGAAGTTCCAAGAAGCTATGGAAACGAGATTGAACATCAGTACGGCGTATGATCCTCAAACAGTGGACAATCTAAAAGGACGATTCAAACCCTTGAGGATATGCTACGTGCATGTGTCTTAGACTTTGGAGGAAGTTGGTATGATCATCTGCATCTAGCAGAGTTCTCCTATAAAAACAACTACCATTAAAGTATTGGTATGTCACCATTTGATATGCTTTACGGTAGAAGATGCAGAACCCCGGTATGTTGGGGAGAGATTAGTCAGAAAGAGATGGGAAGTTTAAAAGTTGTTCAAGAAACCTCTTCAAAGTTCGATCAGATTAAGGCAAGAATGAAAGCTGCTCAAGAACATCAGAAGTCGTATGTTGATAAGCGGGGTCGACCGATTGAGTTTAACGCTGGTAACAATGTGATGCTCAAGGTCTCGCCTTGGAAAGGAATTATCCGTATTAGGAAGAGGGGAAAGTTGAGTCCGAGGTACATTGGACCATTTAAGATTATGGATCGTGTAGGCGAAGTGGCTTACAAGCTGGATTTACCTGAGGAGTTAGAAGGAATACAGTCAACCTTCCATGTTTCTCATCTGAAAAAATGTCTAGCTGATGACACGTCTCACGTTCCATTAGTAGATATTGAGGTCGATGAACGATTAAACTACATTGAACAACCCGTAGAGATAGTTGATCGCAAAGAGAAGGAACTTCATCAAAAGGTTACCCAGATTTGTTTAGAAAAATTTAGGTTTCGGGGACGAAACCTCTTTAAGTAGGGAAGACTTGTAACATCCTAAATTTTGTAATAATAAATAGAGGAAATTTATGTCATGAAACATGTGTTAATATTTAATTAAGATTAAATATAACAAGGAGTATGGACTTGGGTGGGGAAAGATGGAATAAGGGATGGGATGGGCCTTAGGTCCATGGTCTTCAGAGAGTATAAATACTCCCTTAAACCTCCCTAAAACCCGAAAACCCTCATTTCTCTCCATCTTATTCTCTATGCACTCTCAAAACACACACACATACGACCATGAGAGGAAGAAGAAGATCCAAGATCAAAACCTAGCCTTAAACTTGGTGAATCTTAACCATACAAGCAAGATACAAGACTATTGTCCATAACCAAGCAAAACCGTAGCGTTATAATGATTAAAGGTACGTTCTCTACCCTTAAATATTACGTTTTTATGAACGGTTTTCCCTAAAACTAAACCCTAGAGTAAATCGGGTCTAAATGAACCATACAGTTATAAACTTGGTGTTAAAATGGACATAACGAACTAATGGATAAGTATGATTCACAAAAGAAACCCTAGTGCTAGCCTTAAAATGTTTCTAGCAATAAAGGTTCAAGCTTTACGTTCACTCGGGTCATATTTTGGCCAAAAACGGTTAAGGAAACATCAACGGGTTAAAACCGAGCAATAATGAGTGTTAAGGGCATGAAATGTAATGAAAACAGTGATAAAATGGAGCAAGCCATTCAGCTCATTCGATTACAGTAGGGCCAGTCGCCTACAATGGCCTTATCGAATACAATGAGACAAGTAGACTACATGTAAATTTCGCTTACATTGAGGAAAATATATATATATATATACCTCTGATAGTATGCATTGAAGGAACAAAAGAAAAAAATATTAAATTAATTGGGAACCCTATATTCAAACACATTAGGGTTAAGGATTAATATTCTAAGTAAATTGTAATCTAAAACAAGGCCATTAGATTAGACCAGACTTAGCCATTTTGGCTGAAATATGAGCAATACAATTAGGACAAGTATTGATACGTGTAACTCATATACAGTTAGCATAGCTTAATTAAAGAAAGGGATAACGATTAATGGAGAGCGAAACAGGATCCGAGTGAGTTTCTAGCCCCATAACCTTGATATGTTTTTGGGGCTGTGTGACTACTCAATGTGAATTTTAATACACTTACCTTAAATGGTAAGTGTATGTCTTAATGATGAATGTGATAGTTATGTTTATATTATGGATACATGCTTGACAGTACGTGAACGATCTTCGGATATTGCACGTATTGTTAAGGAAGGTAATGTGTGGTAAGTCTGAAATGAGTATGCGAAAGAAAGTATGTATGAATATTGCATGTATGATAAGTATGTTGGAATGTTATAATAGTAATGACAAAGAAAGGTAATGTATGGTTGTGTGGTTGTATGGTAACGAAAGGGAACCGAGCCCTAATAATACTCGAGGCAAGAGGGAACCGGACCCTAATAATACTCGAGGCAAAAGGGAATCGGGCCCTAATAATACTCGAGGCAAGAGGGAACCGAACCCAAATGATATTCGAGGCAAAAGGGAATCGGGACCTGATAATACTCGGGGAAAGAGGGAACCGGACCCTAATAACATTTGAGGCAAGAGGGAACCGGACCCTAATAATACTCGAGGAATGTAGGGCGTAATGCTCTTTAAAACGTAAGGTATGAATATGAAAGAAAGAAAATATGAAAGTAAGTGAGTGTATGATGAATGAATGCAAGAAAGCATAAAGTATGAACGAAAGTATGTAATTATGAATGTGTTGTATGATATATGATTAACTAGAACTCACTCAACGTAGCTGACTTTTAGTATGCTTACAAGTTAGTATAATGAGGCAGCTCTCTTGATGTGGACACATGACATTGAATTGAAGATACTAGCATCTCAAGGAAATGTTATGATGTTTTTAAGACTATGTTTTATGTTTAAACGATTTTGAAAGTTTGTTAAGACGATATTTGAAAGTTATGTAGTATATTATGGTTGAAGTTTTATATTCCGCGCAAATTTTTTAATTAACTCTGATATTAGAACTATGTTTATGAGTAAATCCAACGTCCAGTGTAGGGCACCGGTAACGGATCCTTACAAGTATCTTTGTTAAATCCCACATTCTAGTTTGTTGGCACATTCCAGTTGTTTCTGCTTGTTCTCTTATTAAATTTCTTTGCGTTAAAAAACACTGCCATGGCGATTTGACAAGAGATGTCCATTTCCTTTACAACATCAGGATATATTTGATCCAGCTCATCAGCTACAGCTGGTTGAATCAAATCTCCAGGAAGGAAGGCGTTGTAGAAATTCATGAACCCTGCCATTAAGGCGATGTTTTCTTGAGTCTCCTATGAAATAGAGGGAATCTGACTGGGATAAAAACTTGAAGATGCAGAAGATGACTGAGTTTTAACAGCAGATGCAGATGGTTGAGCAGGTTGAGGAAAGAACAAAGGAATTGGTTGTGGTGGTGCCTGTGAGAATTGACCCTGAGCAGACTTAAACATGGAAAAACTGTTCTGAGGTTGATACTGCGCAGGGTACTGCCCTTGTGAATATTTAAACACTGAGAAGTTGTCTTGCAAGAAGAGCGCATTGATAGAAGCAACACTGTAGCCGGCTGCATTGTAGGAGTTTGCATTGTTTATGGCACGCTGAGCCCTGATGATTTCCGTCACTTCTGACAAAGTTAGCCTGTTGAGATCCTTTGTCTTTTTAATCACCGCAACATTCATATCCTGGCTTTGAGGCAGGGAATTGACCAGTTTATTGTTTGTTTCAGCAGTGGTCAGATTAATATTAGCATATCTCATCTCAGTCACAAGAGATATGAATCTCTTCAACTATGTTTCCAAAGATTCTCCCAGAACATGGTTAAACATATTGAACTTCTATCGCATGAGCTCTTTACGGCTTCTCCTCATGTCCTCATTACCCTTATACACTTCAATCAGGACTTCCAACAACGCATTAGCAGACTGTAATTCCCTAAATCCCAAGGCAATTTCGGGTGAAATTGCCATGGTTAAGGTATGAAGCGCCTTGTCGTCCTCTTCAACCTTTTCAAAATCTGCATCATCATACAGTTCAACAAGTTTCACAGCAACTTCTTCAGAGTTTTCATGTTGATACGTGATAGCTTAAGGGACTCTAACAATACTTCTCCAAATCTTGGCATCTTTCATTTTCACGTACTTTTTAAACCTGAACTTCCACTCGGCAGACCCCTCATGAGACAGCAGACGGGATACACGAGTGGCAGTTCCCATTATACAATCAAGTTCTTGATGGAGTGCAACATTTGTTGAGTTATTGGTTATTTGGTCCATCTTGAATAAGTATTGATAATCTGGTCCAGTAATTGAGTCCAAATACTATCTCTGTTATCCTAAAGCCCAATAAGATCAGGCCCATATATATAATCTAAGCCGAAAACTATAGTTGGCCGAGAACCAAAATAGTTGGCCAAGAATAGCTAAAAGTCAACATAAAACACCACACTTTGACCGAGAACTATCCAAGATCTCCGAAAACCCTATTTGTTGACCGAAAACGACCAAAAGTCAGCAGAGAACACTAAAACTTAACCGAAAACAATCCAAAATCACCCAAAACTTCCCGAGAACAAGGAGAGTTGGCAGAAAACGATCAGAGGTGCCCGAGAAGTGGACGAGAACCCCAGATTCTTGACTTGGTATATTTTAAAGGTAAATCAAATCCCGAGAATGAGGGTATTTGAATTTACACTGAAGATCAAATCAAATATCTTCCCAAAATTGTCTCAACTTTCTCCGAAGAACACGATGGACAAACTGTTCTTTATTTCCAGAATTCTTCAAAGATCTACAATCAAAACTCATCCTTGAATCAATGATATCACTAACACCGAGTCTAGAATAGGTCTATAGGCTCTGATACCAATTGTAAGTCCTTTAGACGGATCTTTCAATGTGATATCAAACAATCCCATTGTTATGAGGAAACTAACAAGAGATGATTGAAGGAAAACAATCAAACACACAGAACACAAGCAGAATACTTCAAAACACACGTATTATTACGTATGGTGCTAAAGCACAATATTACACCGATATCTCGTTCACAAGTGTTATAAACGGCCAACCTTACAATAACCTAGATACATTGTATATATAGGCACTACACCTAAGCCCAACACAAACCAAAAGCCCACCGAGATCCAAGAGATCTCGGTTTACATATAAGCCCAAAACAAAGTACAAACCAAACTAATATTAGCCCAACACACGTGACTCTAGAGTATTATTAGAGGCATTATCAGATCCACATGCACCATTCCCGTTTCCCCCACCCGGTATGTTTATTGTTTGTTCATTATTTTTATCTTAGTTTAATATTCTATTTAACTTGTAAATTTTACAGAGGATTTATGCACACGTACGAGGATTAACGTCTCCATACCGTGTATGCACACATGCGAGGATTTATTGCTCCATACCGTAATGTGAGGTATTGGCTTGGAAAATTTCGTCGAAGACGTGCTTTGACCAATAAAAAAAATTTAATCATGCACATGCAAAACTTCGAAACGTCATTGAGCGTGATTTTGGTGTCTAGAAAGCATGATTCCTTATATTGAAGAGGATGTCACCATTTCTGTTGGAAACACAAAGGAACATTACCATTGCATGTTTCACGCTACATAATTTTATTAGGAAAGAGGGTTTGAGCGATGAGTTGTTTGAACAATACGATCAACCCAATGTGTCGTTTGTAAATACTCAAGTGCACGTTGATGCTGATGAAGACAAGGTGTATGCATATGCAACTGTATCAAATCGGAAATATATGACGCGGTTATGTGATGAAATTGTGAGCTACTAATGCGAAGTACGGAACATATGATTTTAAAAAAATGTTATTGTGGTTTTATGAATATTATTTCAGTTTTCTTTGAATATTATTTGAATTTTGATGTTGAATGATTTTTTAATTTAAATTTCAACCTATTTTAAAATTTCTATTTTATTTTACCAGTATGCATATGTTTAAAAAAACTAACGGTCTTCTTTTTGCATACTGCATAAGTTTGGTCCACCTCATCTGCTACCAATCCCCCCCTGCCCTAGTTCCACCCCTTGTAGTGGTTACTATCATAAACCCGTAATTCTTACTATTTAATGTAAGAATTACCATTGCAGATTTTGATGCATATGTGTAACACCCCGTGACCGCAGCGGAAACGTAAACGGGATGCAATAGACACCTCTGATATCAACCACATTGTTTATAAAGAAAACCGAATGCATTAATATACTTCAAAATTACATTATCTCATCTTTCTTTACCGTCTAGGTGATACACACATCATACAATACGGTTCATGATTCTATCTGTTATAATGTATCCTAACGTCCAGCACGCAAACCTTACACACATCAAGCACTTAGCACGTAATCAATCACTTTATCTTAGTTGTACCTGAAAAGCATGTGAGAAAACGGGTCAACTACGAATAGTTGGTGAGTTTCACTAATTTAAATAAACCATAACAAATCATTATAATAATCATAAATAAGTGATGTAATTATGCTGAGTTCACAAGTGAAAACTCTGTTAATCCCGTAAACATATCAAATAACCCCTGGGGACACTGTTAACCCAGACCACTTCCAATAACCTCTGGGAACTCTGTTACCCCAGAATCACATTTAATAACCTCTGGGGACACTGTTAATCCAGAATACTTCCAATAACCTCTGGGAACTCTGTTACCCCAGAATCACATTTAATAACCTCTGGGGACACTGTTAACCCAGAATACTTCCAATAACCTCTGGGAACTCTGTTACCCCAGAAACACTGTTTCGGGCCTTACACTGTTAGCAACTCAGACAATTACTATCTTAATTCATTACCGTACGATTCCCGTACAATAAACATTATATAAATACGTTCATTTCCATGCGATCAGCATGTACTTAAACACTTTGATAAAAACATGCTTTCCGCCCCGGGAAAATATTTAAAATAGTTTAGTAAAAGGGGCTCGTGAAAACTCACCTTAGCACATGCAAGCAGGTAACAACAATCATTATCAATTAACACGTCCAATCTGTAATATGATCCCTACGATCGTTATTATACAATTATTGTTTATATAAACTTTAACCTTATCAATCGGTACATCTGGGGACACTGTTAACCCAGTACTGTACCTGTTCCGGGGGCAATGTTAACCCAGAAACACTTCTCCGGACTTAGATTGTGATGTCGTTTAGAGTTCCAAGGTCACAACTACTATTAGTTGTTTTTCTCGTTTTGCGTGCCTAGCACTGTTATCCGTTTTTATGTTTCAAAAATGAGTTTGGTCACACACGACCCGAAAATAGTGGTTGACGGATAATTTAATTAAAGATGTGAAATTATAGCTCGGTTTAGACGTCCCGATTGGCCGCGGAACCCGTTTCCGTCTTTGGCGTACCGGAAACTATTAAAATAGATTAAAATTACTCAAATCATCCGAATTATTTTCGGATGATTTATTTTTAATTGTTTAGCTCATTTATATGAAAATAGTTCATTTTTAGGGTTTTTGTGCACCAGTCAGCTCGCTTAAGCGAACTTCACCGGTTTACGCGTTTTACTTTAAAAGTTTGATAATTAGCACAAATAATTATCCGTTTACTCTCGGATCTTGAAATTTTGCACAAATCACTTTTTAACAGTGGGGAATTTTATAAAAATATTTCCAGAATTAATTCTTATATTTAAAATTTACTTATCTATTTTTAACCACCATTTAAACACTAAATATGTCATAAATACCAAACGATCTTAGAAAAATCCCAAATTTCTCCTGGATGTCCCCTGCCATCCACATAGTCCCCTGTAATTTTTCCAAAACCAAAATCTTCTTTTAAATTCCATTTTTACTAAAACCGAGCTAGAAATCCCTAGAACTCGTTTAACCGAAAAGCCTACTTCGACTTCTCCAACGAACCTCAAATTTTGTGTGTGACTTATACATGGTATTAAAAGCTTATCCACAATTTTCCAGAATTTTTCATGATATTTAACTATTTTTCACCATTTTTGGCCAAAACCGAGCATTAAATTCACCAAATATTCATCCTTCATCCAAAAATTACCAAAAATTCACAGAACTCATATTTCCATGTGTTTAACACCTCTGTAAAATTTCGTGACCTAACTCTAAACGACCAACAATCTGTCCAAAAACACATACACCGACAAAAACCGAATATACCTTTCGTTTTCCGCCACTACAAGCTACAAACTCATCTTTCCGCCTTATCTACCAATAAATACAGAGCCTACAAACAACATACCACAATACCAAGCAAGTTACACTCACGATCAAGCCATTTCTTTCATGGTTACGGTTATGATACTAAAACAAAGATTTTAACCGTAAAATTTTGTTTTTGACTCTTTTAACTCCTTTCTTGGACCAAGATCCCTTGTATAACTTGTATACATCACTTGATCATGCAAGAATCGGTTTCCATCTCGGGTTTTCACCCTTTTTCACTTGGAAACTTCATTTTCTTGCAAGAACACTCAAGAAACAAAGATAAACACGTACATAACACGATCATTACCTCGTTATTCTTGCTAGAATTGTCGGTTTTTGGATTATGAACTAGAGAGAAATGAAGGATGTTGAGTTGGTATTGTGTAAAAAAGAAAAATGAATGTTTTTGGTGGTGATGGAGTCCGATCGGACTAGTTGGAGGGTGGGGTGGGACCCACATCTTCAATATAAGCCACATATTCAGATTCTCGTAATCTGGATAATGTTTTGGATAATCTGGTTCAGTTCGTTTTTCGGTTAAACGTCTAATTCGGCTTAAAACGAGGCCAAAATGGTTGTTTTTCGGCTAAAAATGGAATTTATATAAAACCACTTTAAAAAACTTAAACCATGACTTCCATTAACTTAAAATACAATGTTATTAATTATCGCGCATCTTTTTCGGCTTGATCGATCATCTCTTGCTCGGTTTGGTATTAAAGGTTTCGTTTAACGTACCGACGTACTATTAAATCGAAATCCTTTTTCTGTGCTATAATCCACTTATCCCGAAGCTTTAGTACCTCGTAACATCACTAAATATCATATATCTTGTCTATAATTGAACCCTCGATTCAATCGGGTTTCAATAACTATCGATCGTTTGATCGCATATTCAATACGGTGAGTTATATATTCACATACAATCAATACAACGAACCATGTATTCTCGTATTATTACCATGGTAACTCATGTACCCGACATTACATATGACGTAACTAACGTCTACCGGTTAGGGTATACCTGGTTTCGTCGGAATCGTTACATTCTCCCCCCGTTAAGAAATTTCGTCCTCGAAATTTTACACGCCCACTATCTCCTTTCGAGAGAAAGGTGGGGGGGGGGGGGGGTTTTCCTTCAGAATTCACCCTTGCGTTACCAAGTATAATCTGGTCCTCGCTGTGAATTCCACTTAAACTTAATTAATAAAGCTTGGTATGACCAAACTGTTTAGTTATTCCCGTCTACTATCTCTACGGAATTAGTTATGATATCAAGTATGTCTTTGATGAGTACTTCTATTACTAGTACTTTCGTTGCCTCATTGCTTAGGCACTTTTCAATCCGTATACATGGCAAAACATCATGTATAGTACTTATCCCCTGGAGTACTTTAATCGATAAACTAAATGACCAATCATGGAAATACTTTCATGAGGTCCAATATATCACGGAGTTATTTTCGGTTTTGCCAAATCTCATATCACCTCTCTAAGGTGATGCCTTAAAAAAATACCTTGTCACCTCTTTCCAGTGCCAATGGTTTCCTTTGAATGCTGGCATAAATCCTTTGCCAATCTCGCGCTGCTTTCAACTTACCTTAAATATTATAAATCCGATTGATTGTTTCTCGGGTCAATTCAAATCTTATGGCTCGATCGACGCCCATTTTCAATTTAACAAATTGGAGATAACTGCCTCACCCATAGAAAGCGTCAAGCTCTCGATGCTTCCTTCCCCTCCTTCCAATAATGGAAGTAGGATGCCTATTTCGATCTGAGATCATTGAAAATGGTACTCCACGACGAGTTACCACTTCAACATCATGAATTTGGGCGAGAATTCATTGTGGTAATCGTCATAGATTGGAATGAAATGCGAGGATTGGTTAATCGATCCGCGATTACCCAATTTTCCTCATGCCTTTGATATATCTTGGGAAATTGCATCCCGAAATCCAATGTAATTTATTCCCACTATCATTGGCGAATTTTCTGTCATTATGGCGTTCCCAAGGGTTTTCGGTATGCAGCCTTATCTCTTGTATAACTTAAACTTTCACCAACATACGTAACCATATCTTTCTCTACTCTCGGTCATTAACAAAATCTTTTCAGATATTCGTATCATCAATAGTCCAATCCGATCCCGGATGTATGGAATATTTCGATCTATGCGCTTCGTCCATGATTAATTTACTAAGGTCATGGAGGGTCGGGATCCAAACCCGATCTTTGAAATAGAAAGTTTCGTCCACGCG
Organism: Bidens hawaiensis; assembly: GCF_021521415.1. Classification (NCBI taxonomy): domain Eukaryota; kingdom Viridiplantae; phylum Streptophyta; class Magnoliopsida; order Asterales; family Asteraceae; genus Bidens; species Bidens hawaiensis. The sequence goes on from NW_027492878.1 coordinate 164,980, forward strand.
CTGTCCGAAATTCCTTTCGTTGCCGTAAAGTTCCTCCTTTTCCAAATGTCCCTCTTTCAACGCCTCATATTTAGTTCCTTCTGATCGAATATGTGATGGAACTTTTATGATCGGTGACGATGGTGCACTTCGTATCGTAGAGACAATGTCTCCACATTTAAGTGCATAGATAACCGCTCCCAGTTCTAAGTCGTGAGTAGTGTAATCTTACTCGTGTACTTTTAACTGTCGGGAAGTATAGGCTATGACCTTAATATACTGCGTCAACACGCATTCTAACCCTTTACGCGATGCGTCACAATACGTGACAAAACCATCGTCTCCATCGGGGAGACTTAAAATCGGCGTTTGGCACAATTTTAATGGTTTCTATCTTAATTGGGTCTTTGTTAAATCCTTGTTGCTTCACAACATGACCAAGGGATTATGCCCTCTTTATTCAAAATCACAATTCGAAAACTTCGTGTATAGCTCATCTTGCTTTAACACTTCCACAATTTTCTTTAACCGTCGATCGTGCTCTTCCTTACGTTGCAAATATATCAAAATATTATCAATGAATGCTATGACAAATTTGTCCAAATAAAGTTTACAGACTCGATTCATGAGTTCCATGAATGCTGCCGGCGCATTTGTTAGCCCGAAAGGCATAACTAAGAATTCATAATGGCCGTAGCGAGTCCGAAACACTGTTGTCGCAACGTTTTCCTCTCGGATTTTTCATTTGGTGATAACTATATCTAAGACCAATTTTCTAAAAACAAAACGCCCTCTGCAGTTGGTTTAGCGGATCATTTACTTCGAAGAAGTGAGCACCTTCTCTTGATCATCACTTTATCCAATTTTCCGTAATCAACACATATCCTAACACTTCCGTCCTTCATTTCCCAATTAAAACTGGTACACCCCATGGTGACTAACTAGGTCGTATAAAATCTTATCCAACAATTCTTGTAACTGGTTGGATAAATCTTGCATCTCGGACGGTGCAAGTCGGTAGGGTGCCTTAGCAATAGGGCCAGCTTGAGACATTAAATCGATTCTGAATTCAACCTATCAGGCTGGCGGTAATCCAGGAAGTTCTTTTGGGAAAACTTGTGGAAATTTGCGTACCACCGGGATATTTTCTATATGTTTTCTTTTAAAATACTTTGACAATCACGTTTGTTAAATACACCACGCCTTCTTGTCGTAAATATTATAACATCTCAAGATGAGATTTGAGTGGCAACATAATACCGTACACTTTTCTCTGTATTTAATCGCTTCATAGTCAGAAAGAGAACTTCTAATCATCTTCTTTTCCTATTTGATTTCTTCTTAAAGTTGAGTTAGCCCATCCATGCTAACTATCACGTCAAAACTTCTTTGTTTTACTGGTCGTAGGTCAATAAGGAAAGGTTAATCGTTCCGAATAATAGGACAATTCCGCACAACTTAGTTAACCATTAGGGATTTACCGTTAGCGATTCTACAGTATAGGGTTCTATAATTTCACTTAATCGGTATCTTTCCCAATAATAGGAGGTTAACGGGAACTAACTTCTATCGACGACCGTAACAATTATCACTGAAGTCTATTGATTTAAAACTACCACATACTTAACACCACCTTTGGATCATGACGTGCTTTATTCAATTTACTCACAAAAGCATGGCTCCTTGCTTGATCAGAGGTTGATGCTTGTCATGAGGTTCATCTTCCAACGACACCTTGGTTCAACTTTGGGCAATTTCTTTTGAAACGTTCGGTACTGCCACATTCATAGCAAGTACAACTGTTTGGCATAATTTGATTTCTTTGGGTGGATTGTTATTGAAGTTGTTGGGTTCGGAGTGGTCGTACAGGAATGAGTTGGGGGTTGCCGGTTCACAAGGCTTCAATTGGTTCTACAATTGGGGCATTACGTCCATCTTTACTACACCTGTGGCCCACTATCACTCGACATTCTTCTTCCTGCCGATAACCATATATTTTCCACATCCAGGGAAGGACCCTTTATGCGGTTCATGGTTTCGCACCAGAACTAGTCTTAGTATAAGTCTGGGTTGTAGGACATACCTACTTATTCACAAGTCTATCTTGCACTATACCTTTATCATTTCCCTTCTTTAACACTCGACGTCTCACCTAACGTCCTTCCATTCCGCTTCCCATAAAGTCAAATATATCAATGCTGGCTTGTGCCACAACCCTTCCAAAGGTTGTATATATTTTGCAGGGTTGACTATACTCCTTATCGATGATGTTAGTCCCCAATCTAGCACTCACTTTGCTTTGTTTCAGGAGTAATTAGCCATGCTACCAGACATGACAATTCCTTCAAACGATTAGCGTGTTCTAAGTGATCAGCACACAACATTTCTATCTTCCATAGTTCAGTTTCCAACTCTGAACTCAATTACTCGAATAAAAGTGCTCTAGCACAAGAATTTTAAATTTCGACCATATCATCTGAACAAAATTTTCTAACTATAATTTTGTACCATCATGTTCCATCACGATACAACATAATCTACCAACATATCTGTAGCATATTTCACTACACAATATTCTAGACTCTTACCAATATCCTTAACCATTTCGATCTTTTCCATCCACTCGCTAATCTATTCCTCCCTTTACCATCAGTAAACTATTAATAATTTCCTTACCACAAACAACAAACATATCCTTCATACCGGATCTAATTCATTACGACTACTATTCATGTTTAGTTTATAACTAATACTTGTAGTTATAATAGCATTCGGCGTAACATTTTCACTCTTAGTAATTACATTAAGAGTTGAAATATTCATAATCATGTGATTGCTCGATCTATAATTCTGCGTTCACATTTGCATCAACACTAGCAGTGATCTGTGATACTACATTCGGTATCATCATCTGCTATCCTTGAGCAATCAACTGAATCATATCAATCTCCATCATTGGAGTTACTCTTTTTATGTCATTCTGCCGTACTCTTCCCGTACGCAATAACCAATACTAATCTCACCGTATAACTCGTTACCAGCTCAATCATAACAACAGGTACACATACACCCCAAATATTATCATACAAATTACACCTACCCGTATCTAGTATACATATATGTCCCATAATATAACAACATACGGATTTAACCTGACGTCGGTTAACTTTGAAATACGTTTTATAACCCTTGTCACCAACTGACATAGAGATCTTCTCAACAAAGATCAATGTTTAATATGCTTGATTTCAATATCCGTCTGCATGTCAGCATAACCGATACATGCTCACTGTGAGCACCAAACGATTACATACCACGGAGTTATAATATCTGTGTTTATTCGTATATTCGGCATACACAGTATACCTCCTACGAACAAACAACCAACTATGCTATAATGACTCCAACACTTCTTTGTGTATAGGTAATCATTCTATTCGAGCATACATGGGTGTAAACATCTAACGGATGTAAGGATAACATAGGAAGTTATTAGAATAGGCGGTACCGGTGTTGGTAGGGCATGGGATTTTTCAATTTTTGGTTAGGAGTGACGGTTACTAGACATTTCTGGTTAATGTCAAACGGGAGATTTGATTTGGTACCATCATAACTATAACCCGATAAGTCCGACTTATCACCAACCGATGCTCTAGAAATTTCAGCATCCTCGGTACTTTTTATTATCACATCCCCCGGTTCCTTATCCGGGTCTTATTTCCCAATACTTGAACCCACAAGATATGCACACGTATATATATATATACACATTAGCACATATAAATAATATTATATACTGTACACATATGTTGCCATTTTTACCTATTAATGTACCCCGTGACTTCCCCTGAATTCCCTCCTGCGGACAAGTCTGTTATTATGTTCCGGACCATAATAACCCACTTGTCCATCCAAGTTCATCCCGATCTCGTCACAATAAATTATTAGTTGATATTCAGATCCTATAATACTTGAGCTACTGGTTATATTTTAGGTATCTTTTAAAGACATCCTAATTCTTTATAACCAATGGCTCTGATACCAAGTTCTGTAACACCCCGTGACCGCAGCGGAAACGTAAACGGGATGCAACAGACACCTCTGATATCAACCACATTGTTTATAAAGAAAACCGAATGCATTAATATACTTCAAAATTACATTATCTCATCTTTCTTTACCGTCTGGGTGATACACACATCATACAATACGGTTCATGATTCTATCTGTTATAATGTATCCTAACGTCCAGCACGCAAACCTTACACACATCAAGCACTTAGCACGTAATCAATCACTTTATCTTAGTTGTACCTGAAAAGCATGTGAGAAAACGGGTCAACTACGAATAGTTGGTGAGTTTCACTAATTTAAATAAACCATAACAAATCATTATAATAATCATAAATAAGTGATGTAATTATGCTGAGTTCACAAGTGAAAACTCTGTTAATCCCTTAAACATATCAAATAACCCCTGGGGACACTGTTAACCCAGACCACTTCCAATAACCTCTGGGAACTCTGTTACCCCAAAATCACATTTAATAACCTCTGGGGACACTGTTAATCCAGAATACTTCCAATAACCTCTGGGAAATCTGTTACCCCAGAATCACATTTAATAACCTCTGGGGACACTGTTAACCCAGAATACTTCCAATAACCTCTGGGAACTCTGTTACCCCAGAAACACTGTTTTGGGCCTTACACTGTTAGCAACTCAGACAATTACCATCTTAATTCATTACCGTACGATTCCCGTACAATAAAAATTATATAAATACGTTCATTTCCATGCGATCAGCATGTACTTAAACACTTTGATAAAAACATGTTTTCCGCCCCGGGAAAATATTTAAAACAGTTTAGTAAAAGGGGCTCGTGAAAACTCACCTTAGCACATGCAAGCAGGTAACAACAATCATTATCAATTAACACGTCCAATCTGTAATATGATACCTACGATCGTTATTATACAATTATTGTTTATATAAACTTTAACCTTATCAATCGGTACATCTGGGGACACTGTTAACCCAGTACTGTACCTGTTCCGGGGGAAATGTTAACCCAGAAACACTTCTCCGGACTTAGATTGTGATGTCGTTTAGAGTTCCAAGGTCACAACTACTATTAGTCGTTTTTCTCGTTTTGCGTGCCTAGCACTGTTATCCGTTTTTATGTTTCAAAAATGAGTTTGGTCACACACGACCCGAAATAGTGGTTGACGGATAATTTAATTAAAGATGTGAAATTATAGCTCGGTTTAGACGTCCCGATTGGCCGCGGAACCCGTTTCCGTCTTTGGCGTACCGGAAACTATTAAAATAGATTAAAATTACTCAAATCATCCGAATTATTTTCGGATGATTTATTTTTACTTGTTTAGCTCATTTATATGAAAATAGTTCATTTTTAGGGTTTTTGTGCACCAGTCAGCTCGCTTAAGCGAACTTCACCGGTTTACGCGTTTTACTTTAAAAGTTTGATAATTAGCACAAATAATTATCCGTTTACTCTCGGATCTTGAAATTTTGCACAAATCACTTTTTAACAGTGGGGAATTTTATAAAAATATTTCCAGAATTAATTCTTATATTTAAAATTTACTTATCTATTTTTAACCACCATTTAAACACTAAATATGTCGTAAATACCAAACGATCTTAGAAAAATCCCAAATTTCTCCTGGATGTCCCCTGCCATCCACATAGTCCCCTGTAATTTTTCCAAAACCAAAATCTTCTTTTAAATGCCATTTTTACTAAAACCGAGCTAGAAATCCCTAGAACTCGTTTAACCGAAAAGCCTACTTAGACTTCTCCAACGGACCTAAACTTTTGTGTGTGACTTATACGTGGTATGAAAAGCTTATCCACAATTTTCCAGAATTTTTCATGATATTTAACTATTTTTCACCATTTTTGGCCAAAACCGAGCATTAAATTCACCAAATATTCATCCTTCATCCAAAAATTACCAAAAATTCACAGAACTCATATTTCCATGTGTTTAACACCTCTGTAAAATTTCGTGACCTAACTCTAAACGACCAACAATCTGTCCAAAAACACATACACCGACAAAAACCGAATATACCTTTCGTTTTCCGCCACTACAAGCTACAAACTCATCTTTCCGCCTTATCTACCACTAAATACAGAGCCTACAAACAACATACCACAATACCAAGCAAGTTACACTCACGATCAAGCCATTTCTTTCATGGTTACGGTTATGATACTAAAACAAAGATTTTAACCGTAAAATTTTGTTTTTGACTCTTTTAACTCCTTTCTTGGACCAAGATCCCTTGTATAACTTGTATACATCACTTGATCATGCAAGAATCGGTTTCCATCTCGGGTTTTCACCCTTTTTCACTTGGAAACTTCCTTTTCTTGCAAGAACACTCACGAAACAAAGATAAACACGTACATAACACGATCATTACCTCGTTATTCTTGCTAGAATTGTCGGTTTTTGGATTATGAACTAGAGAGAAATGAAGGATGTTGAGTTGGTATTGTGGAAAAAAGAAAAATGAATGTTTTTGGTGGTGATGGAGTCCGATCGGACTAGTTGGAGGGTGGGGTGGGACCCACATCTTCAATATAAGCCACATATTCAGATTCTCGTAATCTGGATAATGTTTTGGATAATCTGGTTCAGTTCGTTTTTCGGTTAAACGTCTAATTCGGCTTAAAACGAGGCCAAAATGGTTGTTTTTCGGCTAAAAATGGAATTTATATAAAACCACTTTAAAAAAACTTAAACCATGACTTCCATTAACTTAAAATACCATGTTATTAATTATCGCGCATCTTTTTCGGCTTGATCGATCATCTCTTGCTCGGTTTGGTATTAAAGGTTTCGTTTAACGTACCGACGTACTATTAAATCGAAATCCTTTTTCTGTGCTATAATCCACTTATCCCGAAGCTTTAGTACCTCGTAACATCACTAAATATCTTATATCTCGTCTATAATTGAACCCTCGATTCAATCGGGTTTCAATAATTATCGATCGTTTGATCGCATATTCAATACGGTGAGTTATATATTCACATACAATCAATACAACGAAGCATGTATTCTCGTATAATTACCATGGTAACTCATGTACCCGACATTACATATGACGTAACTAACGTCTACCGGTTAGGGTATACCTGGTTTCGTCGGAATCGTTACAATATGTTTGCAGATTTGGTCCGTAGACTACAGACATTTTACCTCTGAAAAAAACAAACAACACCTATGACTACAGCTAATGGAAAATTTGACTGGGCGGAGGGTCAGTGGAACCTCCTGAACCAATCCCCCCCCCCCCCCTCCTAGTTCCACCTCTGGTAGTGGTTACTATCATAAACCCGTAATTCTTACTATTTAATGTAAAAACTTTAAATTATTCATAATTATAGCATTTAACGTCTTCGCTTTTTTTATCTCATCCATCATTATCCCCACATATATCCCATCCCGCCACCGCCATTCTACCACCACCACTCCTGTCAATCACCATCACCAATTTGAACACCAAGGAACGAAGAAGGTTTGGCTTAAGCAAGTATGTTGGAATGGCTATTTTAATTATAAAAGTAATGATAACGATAAGTAAAATAAATATAAATATTTAAATCTACTATTATAATATAATAAAACTGTTAAAATTGTATATTTCATTTTTAATTCCTTTTTATTTAATTTTAATTTGAGGTACTTTTCAAAAAAGGAAGGTTGAATTATTTCTTGGCAACATATGGAAACTTTAGACCGTTGCTTTTTCTAGAATTTAGGATGCAAGACATAAGCTGGGCATATTCTCTCCACAAATATTTAAAACACCTTTGAGTACCTTGGACAGGAAAGCACGGAACATAAAAGTGTAAAGAGAAGTCTTTCATCTTTTTGTTTTTCTTCTAAGAAATCAAGCATTCGATTATGAGTTCATCACCAAATCAAGTATGTTACATATTGTTGTGCTATTTGTGATAGTTTTATATCTTATTGTTATTGCATTCTTATTGTAACATGAATCAATTTGGTTTGTTTTTGTTCATTTGAATTAATCAATCAAGAATTTTTACATGATATCAGAGCCTAGGCTCTATATTGTGATTAATTCTTTGAATTGATTCCTCAATTGAACTTTTAACCACTATATCTTTTCATCATCTTCGGTTGAGGATTTTTATTCTGTGGTTGTCATCGTATTGATCTGGTGATCACATCCAAAATTGAAGTAGTTGTTGTTTGTTCCTGGGTTGCTTCTCTACTCTTATTCAAAAAATCAACCTTCCATATTTCTCATCTGAAAAAATATCTAGCTGATGACACGTCTCACGTGCCATTAGTAGATATTGAGGTCGATGAACGATCAAACAATATTGAACAACCCGTAGAGATAGTTGATCGCAAAGAGAAGCAACTTCGTCACAAGGTTACCCAGATTTGTTTAGAAAAATTTAGGTTTCGGGGACGAAACCTCTTTAAGTAGGGAAGACTTGGAACATCCTAAATTTTGAAATAATAAATAAAGGAAATTTATGTCATGAAACGCGTGTTAATATTTAATTAAGATTAAATATAACAAGGAGTATGGACTTGGGTGGGGAAAGATGGAATAAGGGATGGGATGGGCCTTAGGTCCATAGTCTTAAGAGAGTATAAATACTCCCTTAAACCTCCCTAAAACCCGAAAACCCTCATTTCTCTCCATCTTATTCTCTAGACACTCTCAAAACACACACACACATACGGCCATGAGAGGAAGAAGAAGATCCAAGATCAAAACCTAGCCTAAAACATGGTGAATCTTAATCATACAAGCAAGATACAAGACTATTGTCCATAACCAAGCAAAACTGTAGCTTTATAATGATTAAAGGTACGTTCTCTACCTTTAAATATTACGTTTTTATGAACGATTTTCCCTAAAATTAAACCCTAGAGTAAATCGGGTCTAAATGAACCATACAGTTATAAACTTGGTGTTAAAATGGATATAACGAACTAATGGATAAGTATGGTTCACAAAAGAAACCCTAGAGCTAGCCTTAAAATGTTTCTAGCCATAATGGTTCAAGCTTTATGTCACTCGGGTCACATTTTGGCCGAAAACGGTTAAGGAAACATCAATGGGTTAAAACCGAGCAATAATGAGTGTTAAGGGCATGAAATGTAATGAAAACAGTGATAAAATTGAGCACGCCGTTCAGCTCATTCGATTACAGTAGGGCCAATCGCTTACAATGGCCTTATCAAATACAATGAGACAAGTAGACTACATGTAAATTTTTCTTACATTGAGGAAAACCGAATACACGTTAAGTTCGCTTACATTGAGACCATTCGAATACAACTTAACTCGATTACAATGCTAGGATCGCTTACTTTGTTGTATTCTATTACATGGTTCAAGTCGATTACAATTAAATAATCGATTATACTGGTTGGTTCCATACAGTTACATGGTCGCATACAAGAAGCTAGTTTGATTACACCAGCTTAATTCGCTTACAATCATATGACTGATTACAATGGATGAACTCGATTACAATGCCTATGGCCGATTACCAAGTGACATTCGATTACATTGGGAATTCGATTACCTAGTGGTCGATTACTTTATGATCGATTACATGCAAGGGTTCGAATACACCTTTATACACTCGCATACATGTATAGGGTCGATTACGCTTACATGCACATAATTAAGTACATTATACATGTATCCAAATGCCTGGTGTAACCCGTGTTACGTATATATATATATATATATATACCTCTGATAGTATGCATTGAAGGAACAAAAGAAAAAAATATTAAATTAATTGGGAACCCTATATTCAAACACATTAGGGTTAAGGATTAATATTCTAAGTAAATTGTAATCTAAAACAAGGCCATTAGATTAGACCAGACTTAGCCATTTTGGCTGAAATATGAGCAATACAATTAGGACAAGTATTGATACGTGTAACTCATATACAGTTAGCATAGCTTAATTAAAGAAAGGGATAACGATTAATGGTGAGCGAAACAGGATCTGGGTGAGTTTCTAGCCCCATAACCTTGATATGTTTTTGGGGCTGTGTGCATACTCAATGTGAATTTTAATACACTTACCTTAAATGGTAAGTGTATGTCTTAATGATGAATGTGATAGTTATCTGTATATTATGGATACATGCTTGACAGTACGTGAACGATCTTCGGATATTGCACGTATTGTTAAGGAAGGTAATGTGTGGTAAGTCTGAAATGAGTATGCGAAAGAAAGTATGTATGAATATTGCATGAATGATAAGTATGTTGGAATGTTATAATAGTAATGACAAAGAAAGGTAATGTATGGTTGTATGGTTGAATGGTTGTATGGTAACGAAAGGGAACCGAGCCCTAATAATACTCGAGGTAAGAGGGAACCGGGCCCTAATAATACTCGAGGCAAGAGGGAACCGGGCCCTAATAATACTCGAGGCAAAAGGGAACTGAACCCAAATGATATTCGAGGCAAAAGAGCACCGGGCCCTGATAATACTCGGGGAAAGAGGGAACCGGACCCTAATAATATTCGAGGCAAGAGGGAACCGGACCCTAATAATACTCGAGGAATGTAGGGCGTAATGCTCTTTAAAACGAAAGGTATGAATATGAAAGAAAGAAAATATGAAAGTAAGTGAGTGTATGATGAATGAATGCAAGAAAGCATAAAGTATGAACGAAAGTATGTAATTATGAATGTGTTGTATGTTATATGATTAACTAGAACTCACTCAACGTAGCTGACTTTTAGTATGTTTGTAAGTTAGTAGAATGAGGCAGCTTGCTTGATGTGGACACATGGCATTGAATTGAAGATACTGACATCTCAAGGAAATGTTATGATTTTTATAAGACTATGTTTTATGTTTAAACGACTATGAAAGTTTGTTAAGACGATATTTGAAAGTTATGTAGTATATTATGGTTGAAGTTTTATAATCCGCGCAAAGTTTTTAATTAACTCTGATATCAGAACTATGTTTATGAGTAAATCCAACGTTCAATGTAGGGCACCGGTAACGGATCCTTACAAGTATCTTTGTTAAATCCCACATTCTAGTTTGCTGGCACATTCCAGTTGTTTCTGCTTGTTCTCTTAGTAAATTTCTTTGCGCGAAACACTGCCATGGCGATTTGACAAGAGATGTCCATTTCCTTTACAACATCAGGATATATTTGATCCAGCTCATCAGCTACAGCTGGTTGAATCAAATCTCCAGGAAGGAAGGCGTTGTAGAAATTCATGAACCCTACCATTAAGGCGATGTTTTCTTGAGTCTCCTTTGAAATAGAGGGAATCTGACTGGGATACAAACTTGAAGAGGCAGAAGATGACTGAGTTTTAACAGCAGATGCAGATGGTTGAGCAGGTTAAGGAAAGAACACAGGAGTTGGTTGTGGTGGTACCTGTGAGAATTGACCCTGAGCAGGCTTAAACATGGAGAAATTGTTCTGAGGTTGATACTGCGCAGGGTATTACCCTTGTGAATACTTAAACATTGAGAAGTTTTCTTGCGAGATGAGCGCATTGTTAGAAGCAACACTGTAGCCGGCTGCATTGTAGGAGTTTGCATTTTTTATGGCACGCTGCTTGTCATCCATGTCACAAGCCCTGATGATTGCCGTCACTTCTGACAAAGTTAGCCTGTTGAGATCCTTTGTCTTTTTAATCACCGCAACATTCATATCCCAGCTTTGAGGCAGGGAATTGACCAGTTTATTGTTTGTTTCAGCAGTGGTCAGATTAATATTAGCATATCTCATCTCAGTCACAAGAGATATGAATCTCTGCAACTATGTTTCCAAAGATTCTCCCAGAACATGGTTAAACATATTGAACTTCTATCGCATGAGCTCTTTACGGCTTCTCCTCATGTCCTCATTACCCTTATACACTTCAATCAGGACTTCCAACAACGCATTAGCAGACTGTAATTCCCTAAATCCCAAGTCAATTTCGGGTGAAAGTGCCATGGTTAAGGTATCAAGCGCCTTGTCGTCCTCTTCTACCTTTTCAAAATCTGCATCATCATATAGTTCAACAAGTTTCACAGCAACTTCTTCAGAGTTTTCACGTTGATACGTGATAGCTTAAGGGCCTCTAACAATACTTCTCCAAATCTTGGCATCTTTCATTTTCACGTACTTTTTAAACCTGAACTTCCACTCGGCAGACCCCTCATGAGACAGCAGACGGGGTACACGAGTGGCAGTTCCCATTATAGAATCAAGTTCTTGATGGAGTGCAACATTTGTTGAGTTATTGGTTATTTGGTCCATCTGGAATAAGTATTGATAATCTGGTCCAATAAATGAGTCCAAATATTATCTCTGTTATCCTAAAGCCCAATAAGATCAGGCCCATATATATAATCTAAGCCGAAAACTATAGTTGGCCGAGAACCAAAAAAGTTGGCCAAGAACAGCTAAAAGTCAACATAAAACACCACACTTTGACAGAGAACTATCCAAGATCACCGAAAACCCTATTTGTTGACCGAAAACGACCAAAAGTCAGCAGAGAACACTAAAACTTGACCGAGAACAATCCAAAATCACCCAAAACTTCTCGAGAACAAGGAGAGTTGGCCGAAATCGATCAGAGGTGCCCGAGAAGTGGCCGAGGACCCCAGATTCTTGACTTAGTATACTTGGAAGGTACATCAAATCCCGAGAATGAGGGTATTTGAATTTACACTGAAGATCAAATCAAATATCTTTCCAAAATTGTCTCAACTTTCTCCGAAGAACACGATGAACAAACTGTTCTTTATTTCCAGATTCTTCAAAGATCTACAATCAAAAGTCAACCTTGAATCAATGATATCACTAACACCGAGCCTAGAATAGGTCTATAGGCTCTGATACCAATTGTAAGTCCTTTAGACGGATCTTTCAATGTGATATCAAACAATCCCATTATTATGCAGAAACTAACAAGAGATGATTGAAGGAAAACAATCAAACACACAGAACACAAGCAGAATACTTCAAATCACACGTATTATTACGTATGGTGCTAAAGCACAATATTACACCGATATCTCGTTCACAAGTGTTATGAACGGCCAACCTTACAATAACCTAGATACATTGTATATATAGGCACTACACCTAAGCCCAACACAAACCAAAAGCCCACCAAGATCCAAGAGATCTCGGTTTACATATAAGCCCAAAACAAAGTACAAACCAAACTAATATTAGCCCAACACACGTGACTCTAGAGTATTATTAGAGGCATTATCAGATCCACATGCACCATTCCCATTTCCCCCACCCGATCTGAGCTAGGGTGATCCCTAGGCTCATCTTTTGCTCGGTTCATACCCGATTCCACCCGAATCACGTGACTTTAACGGTTTAAGGTGTCGGCTCGTCCTATCGTGACTAAATCTAGCGGGTTTGAGTTCATACAATATCATACTATCATTACCTTGGGATCAGTTTTTTCTTCTTGGTTCGGCTAGAGAAAAGAGAGAAACTAGTGAGAGAGCTTAAATGTGTGTTTTGGGTGGTGTATGGAATATGTGTTAATGAGTGGATTATTTGGTAATTAAGGTTTATATAATTATGGAGCATGGGCTTAAGCCCATGGTATTTTTCTTCTTTCCTACATAACCCAAGTCCACAACACATATCCATTTAACCCAACACTAGCCCGACTCATAATAACTCATATTTTCATTTTATTAACCGAAACGAAAAAACGGGATGCTACAACTCGGATCATCACTGAATTACTACCCAATAGAAAAACAATAGGGTGTAAATGGATTTATAAAACAAAATATAAGTCTAATGGGAAAATTGAGAGATACAAGGCTAGACTTGTTGCTAAAGGGTACAATCAACGTGAGGGTATTGACTTTGATGAGACGTTTTCTCCCGTTGATAAAATGGATCCTTACTTGCCATGTATGTTCAAAATAATTGGAATGCTTTTCAACTGATGTTAACAATGCTTTCTTCTATGGGGAGCTAGACGAGGATGTCTATATGAACATACCCGAAGGATATGGTAATGGTTTAGATGTCACATCCGGGAAAGTGTGTAAATTAGTTAAGTCCCTATACGACCTATAACAAGCCCCAAGAAAATGGAACGAAAAACTTACCTCAACCTAATTAACATTGGTTTTATACAAAGTAAAACCGATCCATCCCTTATTTATGAAAAACACTAAAAAAAACCTTTGTCTTCTAAGTTTTATATATAGATGACAAAATCATTACCAGTAACAATGATTTACAAATTAACAAAGTTAAACAAGAACTAAGTCGGTGTTTTCAAATTAAGGATTGGGAAAACTAAAATACTTTCTTGGGATTGAGGTTTATGAAAAAGAGAATGAAATGTACCTATCTCAATGTAAGTACTGTCTTGAACTAATTCATGAATTTGGTCTCCTTGGGAGCAAACCCATTGGGAATCCTTTGGAACAAAATGTTGCTCTACATGACAGTACTAACGTTGAAAAAATTGATATTGAGTTAGAAAAACATTACAAAATATCAAATTCTGGTCGGAAAGTTAATTTATCTAACCCTTACTAGACCAGACATCTCCTACATGGTGCAATGTCTAAGCCAATTCATGCAAAAACCCTTAAACTCTCATTACAAGTGGCCTTAACGCTCCTTAGATACCTATAAGGCTCTTCTAGAAAAGGGTTATGTTTTTTAAGAGATCATTAAATTTTTGTCTAAAAGCTTACTCAGACTCAGACTTGGTAAAATGCTTGGTTGCTTGAAGATGTGTTACCAGACACTGTCTATATCTTGGAGACAATCTAATTTCTTTGAAAAGAAAGAAACAAAGTTGTCTATGGATTCTCTATTGAGGCAGAATACCGTGCTACGTATATTACCGGAGGAGAAGTAATTTGCGTCCTAAAGCTCCTGGAAGACTTGAAGGTCAATTTCACTCTCCATATCCCAATCTATTGTGATAACAATACTGCAATTTTTATATCTGCTAGCCCCGTTTTTCATGAACACGCTAAACACCTTGAAATTGGCCTTTTCTGTTTAAGAGAAAAAGTTATTGCAGGAGTTCTAATATTTAAAAGGATTGACACCAAAGAACAACATGCTGATATATTTACAAAAGGTTTAGGTGTGGTACAACATAACTTCTTATGTGACAAACTGGGATTAAAAGATTATTTTGGGAATTGAATTGACGGGGATGTTAAAATTATACATTTCATTTCTAATTCCTTTTCATTTTATTTTTATTTGAGGTACTTTCAATAAAGGAAGGTGTATTGTTTGGCAACATATGGAAACTTTGGACCGTTTCTTTTTCTTTGGTATTTAGGATGCAAGACATGAGCTGGGCATATTCTCTCCACAAATATTTAAAGCACTTTTGTGTACCTTGGACAGGGGAGCACAAAGACATAAAAGTGTAAACCGAAGCCTTTCATCCTTTTGTTTTTCTTCTAAGAAATCAAGCATTCGACTTTGAGTTCATCTCCAAATCAAGTGTGCTACATACTGTTGTGAAATTTGTGATAGTTGTATATCTTATTGTTATTGCATTCTTATGGTAACCTGAATCGATTCGGTTTGTTTTTGCTCATTTGAATTAATCAATCAAGAATTTTTACATTTTTTGGACACTTGTCATCACCACACCAGACCGCCCTTTTGTCTCCACATTTTTATGAAGCTGAAATCTGGCATCACCATAATTTAAAACCTAGATTTAGGACGCTCTAATTTGAAACCCTGATTTTTTTCAGTCCCCTTCAAGCAGTTACAGGAGTTCCAAGCAGTTTGATATGGGTCAACGGACCTGATCCACGAAGCCATGTATACATCTAGTCATTTAAAGTTGAATTAATCTTGCATGATATTTGCTTTTTGTTAACTATACTTTCAAGTTTCCATGTTTCCCATTTTTAGTTATTAGTCTTGCACGTTTTTCCATTTTCTAGGTTAGCATGCATTTTCAAGTTCTATAATTTGTACTAGCATTTTGTTTGGAATATGATGAAAAATTTGCAGTAAACTTTAGTCTATCTCCTTCTTGTTTTCTTTAGAGTTTAACCCACTTACGGGTCTCCATCATTTGGTGCTTTCATTCACGAATCGCCTCCACCATGCCGCCTCGCAAAGAACAATCCTGTTGATATGACATACCACCCACCGTGTACGATCAATTAAACTAACTCATCCAATTTACAACCACCGCCGACAATACAAAAATTAGTATTCATACTCAAATCGTTGCCCTTGTTCAAGCCACCGCTAACCTCAATGCAAAAATCGATTCCCAAATCGAGACCACGACACATCTTGTCAAGCAAGTGACTACACTCAACGATAAACTTAACCAAGAATAACCATTTGTCTGCCATAACTCCCCCAACCATCTCCAACGCATCTACAATAATCACCAACAACCACGACACCCTAAAATTACCCTACCACTTTTCGACGGATCAAACCCACTAGGGTGGATATTTCAAGAAGATCACTGTTTTACCTACTATAACATACCACCTGATAAACATGTTTGACTCGCGGCCTTCCACTTCATAGGTGTTGCCCTTTCTTGGTACCAAAATCAAGCGAACAACAAACTATTAGGCTCATGGACCGAATTCAAACGAGAAATGGAGCTCCGTTTTGGCCCTTCAACATTTGAGAACCATGAAGCTACCCTTTTTAAACTAGTCCAAACATCCACTGTCAAAGCCTACCAAAGTGAGTTTGAGAAAATAAGCAATCGAGTTACCGAGTTGTCTTAAAAGGCCTTAAAAATTTGCTTCATTTCTGGTCTTAAGCACGAAATTCAAACCTAGATGTCACTCCATCATACTACAACCCTTCATGAGGCCTACAAACTCGCTTCTTTAATTGAAGATAAGCTCAACAGTGGGCTACTTGCCTTACCTTCTGAAACAATAATGGAACAAAACATGCTAATCAACTCTGCCACTACTCTACCCCTCAAACGCTTAACACCAATGGAAATGCAAAACCGTCGTACCAAGGGACTCTGTTACAATTGCGATGAGAGGTATCAACTGGGTCATCGCTGTCAACCTCCTAAATTTCTTTTGTTGCAGTCCACTGATGCTCCACCATGGCCCGGTCTTAAGGACAAGCCCATATTCTAGGATGGGGGAATTGATACGGGTCAACGAACCTGATCCATGAAGCCAAGTTTCTATCTAGTCATTTAGTGTTAGATTAGTCTTGCATGACAGTTACATTTTATTAACTATCCTTTCATGTTTCCATGTTTCCCAATTTTAGTCAGTTAGAAAGCATTTTTCTAGTTCTATAAATTGTATTAGTAATTTGTTTGGAATATGAAGAAAAATAATAAGACTTTAGTCTATCTTCTTCTTGTTTTCTATAGAGTTTAACACACTTAAGGGTCTCCATCACAGTTGCAGGATCCTAGAGCTATGAACCGTATATCAACTATGAAAGATGAATACATAATCGTAAATTCATCGCCATCATCTCCTACTCTTTCTGGTGCTCTGAAAACCCTGCATAGTGTATATGGTGCTAGTCTCATCGTGATTTCATATTATTCGCGAAGGTGGTAGGCAACTTAATTTGCACTGTAGGTTTATTATTTGAGAACCCTTTAATACGGTGTGGAATTTCAAATGCATGCCAAGCAAATAGACTGCAGGGAGATAAAATCACATGTATGGGACACCGCCGCTCGATATCAGTTTTGTGTCATCAGAGCGGAATGTTCAGCATGTGTGATTTTGATGCATTTAACCTGTAACAATACCTTATGTTTGATTAAGTCTTTCGTTGTGTGTGTGTGTGTGTTTAGGGGTGGTTATGTACAATAATGCCTTATTATAAATTACGTATGCGGCCTTCCAAAGCGTTGAATTACAAAATACGTGGTGACAGTTTCGTAAATAACCCAAGCTAGTTCATAATCAAATTCATCGACTATAAATCTATTCTGATCCAAGTTCTGAACTCCTAGCTCTATCTCGTCAAATTTCTAAACCCTAACCAGAGCTTATAAAATCTCTAAAGTTAAAAACCAGAATCAAAATAAAACATCGTCGGCCATCAAGAATCTTCAAAATTGATAAAGATGATGATTTAAGCAATCGAATTGATGTGTAGAAGAATTTAGATTCATCAGTCAATTATAAAGTTGCAGAATAAGACACTCAACTGAGCTCTGATTATGATTCAAAATATCACGTTTAAACGTTCTGAACAAAACTGAAGACACTATGTACATTTAAAAGTTTTGGCCAAAATGAACACCTTTAGACATTCAAGTTTAGAAGTTCATAACCAAAATCCAAGAACTTCATAAAAAATAGTTAAGAAGTTCTGAACAAAAAGTTTAAAACTTCAATTCAAAAAGATTAGAAGTTCAGGTGAAAAGTTTAGAAGATCTATTCAAAAAAGTTTAGAAGTTCAGGAAAAAAGTTTAGAATTTCTATTCAAAAAGTTTAGAAGTTTCAGCAAAAAATATAAACGTTCATGCAAAAGAACTTAAACGTTCAGAAAAAAAATTAAACGTTCAAACTTAAATCTTGATACATTCAAGGTTAAAATCCATCACTCAAAACTCAAAATTGATTGATTGAAACTTCAAATTGATTATTAATTGGATCAATTTCAAGGTTAATTGAAAATATAAGTTCAACAATTTCAATTTCAATTGGTCAGCTTAATCAACTGACCTGTGAACACGATTGATGGTCGTGATGGCGGATGGAATCGTTGGATGTGACATATTGATGAATAGTAATGGTGATGGTGTACGGAATCAATAGGAGCAGAGGTGAACGAAGACTAGCTCGCGTAGTGTGATTTTAGGGTTAGCTTTGAAAATCGAAGTTTCAGATTGTTTCGTATCTATTGTACGATAAAGAATTATTGTATCGGATCCTTTATCTATATATATGTATGTATGTATGTATGTATGTATGTGTGTGTATGTGTGTATGTGTGTGTGTATGTATGTATGTATGTATGTATGTATGTATGTGTGTGTCTGACTTCTGTTATAAAATTTTATGCCCTTTTTCTATGTTCATTTCAGTTCATAAGCAAAGGGATGTTGTTCATTGGACTTAGACAACGTTGTTGGAGATTCCGATGATGATAATGACCAACATGAGGTTTTTCTATTTGAAATTGTTTTTCCCTTCTAGGTGTCAAGTGCATAACTAAATGTTTTTAACTACCAATTTTGATTTCATTTTATATATTTGGTTTGTAGGATGATGAAGATAACTTTGAAGACACGTGCTTTGCTACAAAAAGTAAGATCAATTTGCTTACTTTAGTTTAGACTTTTTGAATGTTCTTATACTTTTTATGTTAATCTTGTGAACTATATATAAATGTAACTAGCGTTGCTACCAGCGTATTGCGGCGGTGCATTTTTTTGGTTGGCTAAAAATATCATTTAGCTATATTATCCAATCTAAATTTTTTGGTAAATATGTTTAAAAATTAACATAAAAATATCAAAATTACATTAAACTAAAAGAAAACCAAAGGTTTGGCAATGCAATGCTCCTATGTACACACAATGGAAATCATATTATAATTCCGAAAACATTGACAACTTAGAAATGCATGTTCACCATCGGCAATTTGCAAACAATGGATAAAAAAAACTATGCATCTTCTCCAATATAATATACCTCAAATACCCTAATGTAAGCCTCTAAACAATAGTTTGTATGATCACATCAACAAATAAACTATAATGTTAAAAGTGAATTGGTTAAATGTAAAACAACAAAATGAAATTTTGACAAATAAGGTCAAAGATGATTAGAACACAATATATAATCTTGACAAATTCTAAATTAAACATCTATTTAAAGGGTTTCTTAAATGTATCAAACAACAAAGTGCGATTTTAACAAAATAAAGTCAGAATTAAACGTTGATTGAACTCGGCTTTGACAAAATAAAGTCTCAGTTAAAAAAAAACATTAAAGTTCTATATACCATAATACTTAATACCCAACCATAAAAATTTTTATCTATTTATAAATAATTCTTACACGACCACTAACATTATTGCATATCTACCAAAAGCAACAATTCCTACCCCATTCAACATTAAAATTATTAACTATATAACTATATTTCATGTTGAACATTATCATTTGAATATGACCCTAAGTACTGAGGATTTTTTTACTCAATAACCGCTTCAATCCTAAACCAAACCCATAACTCCTACAAACATCCCCAAATCTTGTTTTTAATCCTTCAAACCCTAAATCTTGTTACATATTGTTTGTTTAATATATATAAACGATTTCTATGAAACCACCGATATCAATCAACCAACGCGATTTATCAATTATCATCCCGCCTTAACGTGCGAGTTGGCGTCAACACGTATACGACAAAACACAACAATATTCAGGGTCTTGTATGTAGTGGCGGACCCAGGATTTTTTTTCCTGTGAGTTCATTTTTTTGGGTGGTCGGAGAATTCACAATAAAACAATAAAACTCTCAAGTCGGATGGTGAAACTTTTGATTATGTTTATATAAATTAGACCAGACAAATAAAACACAAAATTAGATGAGAGAAAAATAAATGGTAAAATTAAGAACCTGAATGACGACAATTTTTGTGACTTCACATTCACTGAACTTGCTAACTTGCTGCTCTCACCGCATATGCCACGGGAAAGGCTCTTAAAACCAATTCTGATACATAAAAACTTGCAATTGCAATGGATTAATTACACTTCAGATTATAAGATAAAACTTGTTTTCATTAACATAAACTAATTTTAATCACACCTACTTTTAACTTGCCAACAACATACAACTTCTATAGATTTGTTGTACTACAAAAGTATTGAGTGATGCGGCATTCATCATAACCACCCTTCCGTCACCCAAGGCAATGGATCAAGACATGTAATAAATACTTGTATGGAACACACAAGTAAGCTTTGTTATTGTCACACCCCAACCTACGGCGGAAATGTCGGGGCGTGAACTGATTGCCCACAGCTCTCAAGGTACTATCATGCAACATTGGAAATTTTGAATATCTATTTATTAAAATTCAATCAAAACAAATTACGCAAATACAATATCCAAAAAAAAATAATCCCTCAAGAAAAGATAAATCATAAAACAATAGTCTCGTTTATTTCTCTATCTTGATTCTTAAGTTTTCTTTCCAATCTTAAACTAACTTCCCATCACACTATGACCTACATATGCGTTAAAAATAAAGTAGTTTTGTCAACACAAGGTTGAGTGAGTAGCAAACCAGTTTTGATGTATATATATAATAGATAATAAATGTGCAACAAAGTCAAATGAGTTTAGCAATTCAACCAATGAATAAATAAAAGAGCTGTCGAAAAGCACAAAGCTTTTATGACAGTCGTATGATCATACTATCATCTCCGAATGTTGTTCACGTAAAGAAAATAAGCACATAATAAGTAAGGTACAAATCGTTAAGCATAAGTGACAATAGTTGCATTTGTGTATTAAATAGTAGGGAAATAAATATTAAACGCATATGTCCCCAAAACAGTATAAAATGAGTTTTAAAGGGGGAATGTGGTACTCACCTTAGCAATTAAGCAAGAGATAATGAATTCGTTAAGATATAAAGGTAGATCAGGCTCTTCGGGAAGTACCGACGAGATATCCTCTTATGATAATGATTCGTGGGTCAAAAGCGTTGAACAGAGCTGGCCAACAAAAGGATTATAAACACGAATCAAAGGCTGTTACAATGTAATTTAGTTTAGGGTTTTGCTTGGCGGCAGGGAGAGGGTTGTGTTTGACAGTTTCAATGAATTATATTAGGCGATTACTTGTATAACAATAAACGGGTTAAGGCCGCTTAGTATATTAGTTAATATGTATCGTTTATGATCTTGGTTTCTTAATTAAATCAGTAGGTAGGCCGAAATAGAAAAGAGGATCATAATGCACAAACCAATTTCTATGTTGGAGACGAGGATTTAGGCTCAAGCTGTATAAATGGGTCAGGGTTTCGCTAAATGGGTCTCGGGTTTGGGTTCCTGGATCCAAGGTACGGGTTGGGTTTTTGGGTTGATGGGTTAAAACATATTAATTGAACATATTTGCCAAAAGGTCCTTCTAATTTGGTTATACATATAATATTGAGTAAAAGTATAGTTTTAGGGCTAAAAGTGTATATAGTCCAAAGTTATTATTTACTGTATGTACTAAATAAATATAATAAACAATTATTAAATAAAAAAATAAATACTCGAATAACGCGTTATTTTCATAGTAAAATTTCTCGACCATAATAACGGGTCGGGTAAACTGATAAAATATTAATTTAAAGATTCGAGTTGTTACAGACACTACTTTAGGAAATTTCGTCCCGAAATTAAAGGACACTATAACAAAACCATTAGATTTTGAGGAAAATAAAATTTTTAAAATAAAATTTAAAAATGTATTCCACCATGTCCTTGTCATCTTTACGTTTGTACCGTTATCCCAACTACTTTCAATTCTATATTATGACACACAATCTTATGCGTCATGATTTCCATGTGAGGACTTCGATAACTATGTTCCGGGCCATAATTATTTAGATCGCCGGGTGGTCCACATAACTCGTCTCATCGTGTGGATTTACAAAACGTTTAAAAATAAAATTTTAAGAATAGAAATCCTTTAGGAAAGGGAGTTTTAAGTGAGACGACTTTAAATAGACAAAATTTTATAGTTTGGTTATTTAAAGTGGGGAATTTTATAAAACAACCCTTCGATAACTTTAACTTTACTCGAGGGGCATAATAATAGAAAGTCTTAATTAGTACTTCAGTTTTTCATAAAAACGTTAATTCAAAATTCATTAAATAGTCGATACAAAGAAAAAGTCAAATTCAATTAAGATAGAATACGACGAGCGGAAAAGTCTTCTAGTAGCTTGAATATTCAGTTGTGCATGACTTGGAACCTTGAAGCTTAAGCGTATTGGGTGATTTGATCCATAAGGGCTTGAGCAGTCATGGTAGATTGATTTAACATCGCTTGGGTAACTGGAGCTCGAACCGTTTGCAAGAGGGTTGATTGGTTACAGTAGGTTTGGTAAACTTGAGCTAGCGGGTGCGGAATCTGATAAGTTTGGGTTACGTATGATGATCTTGCTTGATGAAAGGAGCTTGAAGGATGTGAGATTTATAGGTTTGGACTTGTTAGGTAATGTAGTAGGGTGCAATTATAGTTTGAACTTGATTGGCATGGATAATCTGAGGGCACATATCGCGAGGAGGATTTAGATCTTCTAAATGGTTGCAAGCACGGTCAAATTCACCAGTAAATACTAGAGAAAAGGGCTTTCTACATAAGCATCGTCTAAAACAACGATTTTTATTAGCTGTAGAAAAGAAAGAAACTTCATAGAAGTTGAAATTTGAAGAAATAGATATGCCTAGCTATTTTATTCTATGGGTAAAGTATCTAATTGATAGAGTAAGCACCGTAAAGATAAATTAGCGAGGTTTTGGACGATACAATAAGAACTGCTTACTTTTTGTCAAGAAGAAGAAACTTATAATATCGTAGCCGCTCATGGTTATTTTGGCCGATTGATCTTCCAATATGCTAGTTTCAACAACTCTCGTTCTTTACATTTCTTCCTAGCTGTTTGACCTGTAGTAGGTATCTGGTTCACTGCTTTAGGTATCAGTACTATGGCTTTCAACCTAAATGGTGTAGGGGCATTAGGTTGAGCATGACGGATAGGCTGTCGCGGGACAACTTGTATATTAGGCGGTGTAGGGCAAGTATATGCAAGGATGATCAAAGCAATTGCATTATGTGCAAAACAAACGGCATGAGGATCGAGTCTGATTATGATAGTTACTAGTGGGGCATAACGAGTGAATACCGATGGAGAGTTTCTTGCTCGGGATACTTTGATTCTGTCGAGGTTGATGATGTGAGGATGAGTAGGGGTAAATAAATTAAAATTTCAATCAAGGAAGTTAATGAACAAGTTTGAATTGGTTGTATTAATGTTTTGAATTTGAGTATATATTTTAGAGGTTACAGTAGTTAACTCCTTGGCCATACACGCCGTAATCATGAGAACTAGACTATTGATGTCGAGGACGACGGTGGGTTCTTAGTTGAGACATTCTATGAGGACCAAAAATTAAAGATTTATAAGATGAATGACAAGTTTAGGAAGCTAATTAAATAATAACAGTTTAATTGTGTTAAATAACTTATAACAACGTTGCTTTTAAGAAATGGGGGATTTGCGTCGTATCATGAGTAATAATGATAAAAGTTTATAAGGTAAGGGGTACATAGTGTAAATACCTTTTAGTTGATGTAGTCAATATGATTAATGTGTGATGACTACACGAGGAGATAAGTCAGTTTAAAATTTAGATTTTATTCGATTAAGTTAACTTTACAATAAACTAACGCAATATAAATTGTGTGTTGGTCTCCCATGAGCTTCTCATGGCAGTTTGAATGCCCAACGAAACTAACAAATAAAAGAAACTGAGTTGGACAGCCCATTTGCGTTACATGGTGTTTTAACTATCCCAACTAATTAACGAATTAACAATACAATAGATTTTGTCAACCCATGAGCGTTATGATGTGTTGTAAAACACACCTATTTTCCGCACATTTTTATCTTCTTCTAAGTGCTTAATTATATAATAATTGATGATTTTAACTCTTTTTAACATGATCTTACAGAGCTTAATACTTGGTGTAGGTTATGAGTTTTACAAGAGAAAAAGTATGGGTTTTGGAAGAGAAAAGAGGCCTTTTTGATTAATTTTGAAGATTAAAACTCAAGGCCCGACCCAATCCCACAAGATCAAAGCCTTACATGATATTATATAAGACTATTAACAAAAAAAACCAAACACTAATCAGCCCTAAATCCCGAAATCAACACCCCCTTCACCAAGAAAATTCATTTTTTTGCAATTGGCAGCCAAGAAAGAAAGAAAAAAGTTGTGTGGAAGCTTTGTGGCGGCTAGAGGAAGAAGAAGAAGGTTAAGGGAGACTTTGGACAGCAGCTACGGTTGTTGTTAATCAATATACTCAGCCCCAATTGGTAGTAAACAATCTATAAACTTTACTTTCTTGTTCAAGGTTCATACTTGTTGAATTGATCTTTAAACTTGAGTTGTTTTGCAATTTAATTGAAGATTGATTTGTTATTGATCCTGATAGATTGTTGAATGATTAATATGATGTTTATGATGATTAATATGGTGATTATAATAAGATATACTTGCTGTCCAAAAATAATGTTAGGCTAAACTCATTAGTTCTACCTAGGTTTGATGAATATTGTTAGGTTTTAATAAGTAATATGGATTGTTTGATCATCATGACTTGATTTGTGAATGAAAGTTTGGTTTAATATTGAATTAGGTTGTGTTTATTGGCTGTGATTTTGTTAATTATACTCATATACCCCTTGCTTTGATTGATTGATTTAGTTGATTGATTGTTGTTTGTTTGACTCTTTACTTGGTGTTTAGAGATTGTTTGCGGGAAGTACAACCGTAGGGTTTAGTTGGGTGTGTTAATAAGTTAAATTCAGCGGGTAGGCACCTTCTTAGAGACCGAGAGGTGATAGGAAGTAAACTCCTCTCATAGCTTTTACTTGTTAGGATTAGGATCGCGCGAGAGCGGGTTCGGTTCTTGTCGGGTTTGGGTTTGTGAGCGATTAGTTGATCTAGTTTAAGTTAAACAAATTGTTCCTCTATCCTTGGTTTCGTAGTATTCGTTTCCATTAGGGTCGTGTTTCGGTGAGACCGAGAGGTGATTTGACATTAGAACACTTTAGCAATTCATTTCCCGGTTTGTTCGTAAAATCAACTAAGCGTAAGTTAGGGTTTGTTAGTGAGACCGAGAAGTGATCTAGCTTTTTTGAGCGAACCATAGTTGTTTCATCCTTAGATACCGGTGTCGTGAGATTATTCATTCCATTAAATTATTAGACCTTCAATAGGATTTTTACCTAGGTAGACGTTTTCTCCAATTGCAGTTAAGTCTCAAAGTTTCGCTAAGTCTTTTTAAGTTTAGTCTT
This sequence comes from Bidens hawaiensis, assembly GCF_021521415.1. Lineage (NCBI taxonomy): Eukaryota > Viridiplantae > Streptophyta > Magnoliopsida > Asterales > Asteraceae > Bidens > Bidens hawaiensis. The sequence continues at coordinate 191,087 of NW_027492878.1, forward strand.
TTAGTTTGGTTAAAGTAACTTAGGTTAAGTAGTTTAGTAATTAAAAATCAATTCAAAAAATATTATTCATAGGAAGGTATATTCTAGGGTTAGTGATCATAGACGTTTTTACGTGTCCTCGTGTTCGATACTCAGACTTCCTTTGTTCTATAGTGCTTACGATCGGTACACTTGCCGGTTGTGTGTAGTTTTATTAAGAAAATATGTTTTATAAATTTAAAACTTAGTTGTGAGTTCCGTAGAAAGAAACATCCTTTAAACACACATCACGTTACATGGCATTTTAACCGTCTAAACTAAATAACGAATAAACAAAAGAAAAATATTAGTTGGAGCTTCCCGTGAACCACCACGTATGATGAACTCCAACAAAAATAACATTGAAAACAAGATGAGGAATGGATAGTAGGAGTGCCCATGGATACCAAGGATTTTTCACCCAACTAACCAATTAAATAACTATAAACAATTATCGGAATTTACCGAATTTAGCCACGAACCACCGTGAATTCGGTTTAAAATCAGCCTAAGGTGTCGGTCATATGACAGTTTGTTCCTTTTTGGCCGAGAGGAACTTGTCATGCTACCTAGCTTTAAGATGAAGGAGTAAAAGCAAAAGTATGGAATTCTTAAGGAATTTCCCAAAAACAAAAGGCAGTCTACTTTGATTTAAAATATTTACGAAAAAATTTCTTTGAAGGTTGAGGCATAGCCTCGGAGTTGTGTGTGTGCATAATAATAGAATAATAAAAATAATCATCATTCAAACAGTTAAATAGGTACTTAATCTAGCAAGTAATTACATAAACTGTAAACAATCAAATAGAACACATCAGGTAAACAAATAAGCATGTATGGGGCTCTTTAGCATGTTACTAAGGCACCATTAACGACCTATCTTAAACCTTCGACTCTAATACCAATTTGTCACACCCCAACCTACGGCATAAATGCCGGGACATGAACTGATTGCCCATAGCTCTCAAGGTACTATCATGAAACATTGGAAATTTAAATATCTATTTATTAAAATTCAATAAAAACAAATTACTCAGATACAATATCCAAAAACAAATAATTCACCAAGAAAAGATAAATGATAAAACAAATGTCTTGTTATTTCTCTATCTTGATTCTTAAGTTTTCTTTCCAATCTTGAACTAACTTCCTTTCACACTATGACCTGCATATGCGTTAAAAATAAAGTAGTTTTGTCAACACAAGGTTGAGTGAGTAGCACACCAGTTTTGATGTATATATATAATAGATAATAAATGTACAACAAAGTCAAATGAGTTAAGAAATTCAACCAATGAGTAAATAAATGAGTTGTCGAAAAGCACAAAGCTATTACTACTGTCGTACGATCGTACTATTATGAGATTATGCTGGACCTCTCCGAATGCGATTCACGAAAAGCAAATAAGCACATAACAAGTAAGGTACAAATCGTTAAGGGATTTTAAGTCATCTATCCTTTATCTTTCCATAGCGAGTGAAGAAAGAGTGGGTGTTTTGAACGAGTTTTGAGCGAGTGAAGTGCCCCAAAAGCTATAAGGGCGAGCTATATGTATCAATTCTGTGAGCAACGATTGAACAGAACAAAAAAAGTGCATCCAGCAGGAATTGAACCTACTAATTTGCCCTGTTTGGCACTTAAACCAGTCATCCATGGATGCAAAGAGACTCAGCGAGTGAACTTGGTTTTGGTATTCCTTCTTGAGCTTCTATTTCTTCCGTTAAAGGAGATTCGAGAAAAGATGGAATAAGAAGACTTGTTTCCAGAACGAACAAGATATGGGTTGAGAAGGGGGAGTTGTAACACCCCGGCTAAAGCGGAATACGCCCGAGTGTGATATACAGATTGCTCAAAACACATGTGACACTATTAAGTGACAATATTATCATTAATTAATTTAAACATCAAGTACACAAGTTTGTAACAAGAAATACAAGGAAAATACAAGAACGATTAACAACTTGTCCATTTATTAATATAACCTAAGTTCTAGTGTCTTCTCCGTTTCATCCTCTAATAATTGTACCTGTAACATATATATAAATTAAGTCAACTAAATGAATAGTTGGTGAGTTCACACAAGTTTTGATTTACGTACATAAAAATCATACAATTCCATGAACAAGTGTAAATGAGCAAGTAATGTCCTTTCCAACTGGGATTGTCCACCAGCGTACTCAGATAAGCACAAGTAAGGTCCTTTCCAGTTGGGATTGTGCACCAACGTACTCGGATAATGAGGCCCTTTTCAACTCATAACAAAAAAATGTATTGAGCGCAAAGGGGGGCGTATGATCATACTATCTTGAAGTAATCCATGAGCAAGTAATTTGTAGCAAGTAGCAAGTAGCAAGTAAACACACAAGTCCATGTAGCGAATTGTAGTTTGTAGATAATGAATAAACGAAATTGTATTGTTGATAGGATATATATGTTACCCCCAAAATAGTTAAAAAGGGTAAAAAGGGGATGTGAGAAACTCACCTTTGAGATTGAAGACAACTTGAAATAATAACCAAAAGCGCGTTTAAGGAAATTGAAATGATCGAACCTCACAAACTATAATTAAAAAGGAAATACAAAATTTAAAGACTAACTATCGGGATTATAAAAGTTAAATAATATTAGTTTTAGAAATTATGCATTATTGAAATATCTATTTCATTAACTTATGGAAAATAGGGACTTGGGGATTTTTAATGAGTTTAACAAAAATGAATAAAGTTTATATAAATCATTTGATGTTTATTAGTTGAAGATGATTTGTAAATAAATAATTATAACTTGTTAATATAATATTAAATATCAATATTAATAAAAATTAATGATTAAATGTTTTATTGTATTCTAGTAACATAATTAATTAATTTACTAATTAATTAACTTAAATGTTTTGCATAAATTCTTTTAAAGAAATTACAAATATTAGTTTATGTTGAAATAAGATAAAAAAATAATTAACTTGCTCAATTATTAATATGTTATATCTATTGTAAAATATTTTAAATAAAGGAAATTTTTATAAATCATCTTATTTGAAAGAAAGTTTATAAGTTTATGATGATCAACAAATCATAAGATTTACATAAATATATATATTCATGCTTGTTCTTGCAAAATAACAAAGTTTGATCCAAGATTTAGAAAAATCAAAGTGTTTATCTTGGATATCCATGATCATAATGATTCTTAAAACCAAAATATAATACTTTTATGATAAAAGTAACATGATCATGAAGAACAAATTGTGAACATTCAAAATTAAATCAAAACAAAAACTATAAAATACATGGAATCATAAAACTTACTTGTTAGTGCTTTCAATCTTAAAAAAATAGTGGATTGAGGTGTGAAAATAATGAAGGATTTGTCCTCCTTTTATAGTGAAAATATGGAGTTGTTATGTCTTATGGAATTTAGGAAAATTAATCATATTTAATATAAATAAAAACAAAAATTAAAATGGTTTAAAAGGTTTTCAAAGTGTTTAACTCTTTTAATAAATTATATTTAATTAAAACATTCTTCGCTTTATTTTTATTAGTTAATTAGAAAAACATAATATAAAAAAATGGTAATAATAATAGTTCAAGATTTATTAAAATGATTTGCATGGGAAAAGTTCATGAATAAATTATCTTGATTATGAATGTTTTAAATGAGTATGTAATACTACAAGGGTGGTAAAAAGTATATTTGCATAGAAATGATCACATAAAATACATAAAACGAAAATTGAGATCAATTAATAATATTACAAAAAATATATAAATTTAAGTAGAACAAAACCGAAAATTTAAAATGGGTTCGGGTTTTCGGGTTTGAAAATTAATGAATGTTATAGGATTCACAACTTTTAGAAATTTCGTCCCGAAATTAAAATAAAAATAAATTTTAAAAGAAAACAACTAATACATGTAGTTGATAAAAGTTTAAACATTTTTATCTATACATATTTAAATAAAAAAAATAACGCCAATCTTTGAATGAATCGTAAAACGCCACAAATTGGAAATATGACAAGTACACTTATATATAGGATGTACCAGCGGCGTATCCACCATGAACTTATCATATTGCATTTGTCCCCTTTTTTTCCAAAATCATTCCAAGTTTCGAGTTATTGCACACAATTGTCCTTACTATGATTTCCATGCGAGGACTTCGATAATTACGTGCGCACCCGTAATTACTTAGTTCGTCGCATGGTCCACATGATTTGTCCTATTGTGTGGTTTAGCAAGACATCAATAAAGAGAACTTTTTTTTATGTACAAAAATATATAATTAAAAATCACAGATTTGATAAATGAGCCATTGGGGTTCAAAATAACAAAAATAAATAAATGAAACTTTCGAAGTTAGTAATACCGCTATAGATGTAAACATTGAGGTTCAAAAATAATAAAATAGATAAATAAAACTTTTGATGCTTAAAATAATAAAATGGTATCAGGAACTCTTAGGTTATCAATAACAATATGGATAAAACATCAAAGTTATGACCATATCAGTAATGTAAATAATGGGTATAGAATAACATGAAAATTAAATGTAGCATTGAGCTAACAAAATATCAACATGTAAATCGAAAATGCATTGACATAAAATAGATAAATGAAACTTTAATATCGAAATATCAAAATAGTTTGAGTTCTTGGAGTCAGAATAACGTAAAACATCAATTTGAAATTTCGTTTAATGAATGAAAATTCCCCCTAAAACATTAATTTTGAATAACAACAAGATTAACCAATAATATACTTGAAACTTCGAAATGAAAATAAAATATGATCTCAGATTAATGAGACATCAAGAAATATGAAACATTTGACGAAAAAAAAAAGAAAGAACCAGACAAATAATCAAAACAATTTTTGTAAAAGTAATATAAATTCAACATGTACCTTAACATATTTGAAATCCCATCTTCCACTAAACGATTACATTGATTGGAAATTGGTCAGAGATCCCGAGGTAACAAACGTAAATAGATTAACAACATGCGACTAAGGATGATGTACGAATTTGCGTTTTGTAAAATAAAAAAAATAAAAATGAATATGGATCAAAGATTAATGAACAATCGAAATAAACTTCGTAAGAAATATTCTAAAGAAGTGGATATAAAATCACATTGGGTACGTCCGAAAAAAAATACGTGAAGGAGAAGTTAAAGAAACGAAAATGTTTCTTGTGACGCTTGTCTTCTCGAATTTCGGTTTATTTGGGGTAGGAGAGGTTGACGTGGGAGGTGGTTCCATGATTTCTTAGCCGAAACTCATTGGCGTTAACAAATGGGGGAAGAAAGGAAGGGATACAACATATATTTAAATTTTACAAATATCGGTTGTAAATCGTGGTGCTTTAAATCTACTGGGAAAATATAATTTATTTAGACAAAAAGTTTTTAGCTATCGCAAAGACTTGCAATTTTATGAAAATTTTAATCGTAAAAGCAGATGTTTTATTTTGGCCCGGGACATAGGAATAAAAAATAATAATAATAATAATAATAATAATAATAATAATAATAATAATAATAATTGTCAGATTACTTGACTTGTTGAATGAAAAATAGTTTCAACAAGCACAAAACTTGCTTGAAGCAAACATTTAACTTTAAATATTATTTGAAAGAATAATTACATTATTATTAGTGGTGACGATAATACTAGTAATAATAATATTACTAATTATAATAATACCAAAAATTTTAATAATAATAATAACAATAATATTGATAATTCCCATAATAATAATAATGTTGATGTTGATGGTACTAATAACAATAGTGGTAGTAATATTAGTAGTGTTAATAAATTTAATAATAATAATAACCATAATAATAATAATAATAGAGATAATAAATTCTTTTGAAAGAAAATCCATTTGACGGAAAGTTAAAAATAACTGAGGATTTGGGATTAGGCGCGAGGAGTTAGTAAAAGAAATAAAATATACAAAAGAAAATATCGACGAATTTGATGAGTTTGTAAAACCTAAGTATTGAAATCGAGAAATCGAATAGAATAGACAAGGGATGCGGGGTAAAGGTATTGCATGGCGGAAACAAGTTAGGCCTTCCAAGTATGGCGGGTGTGCTCGGGTTACCCTAATGATGGCACACTTGAAGCATGTGGTCAAGCATTTGATCAGGACAAATGGTTAAGTACGAGTCTTGCAATTGGGCGAGTGGCGTTGTGTTTGGGTAAGTTTTTGCAATAAGTGGTAATTGAATCTACCACAAATTGAAGTATATCAAAGTTTTGGGGAAATAAAGTGGTGGGATTTACACATACTATACAAAGAGCGTGTTTCTGTGCGAGGCTTTTCAGTGGGGTTTAGTTTGAGTTTCCAAGAATAGTGCTGGGTTTGAATTTGAATTAACTATATCTATGAAGGTAGATGTGGTCAAACGTGGGGTGGTCGGGATCGCAGAGGCCATTTTACTTGATAACTTGGGTTGTCATTTCGCCGGTTGAGTGTGACAATTAGGAAAACAAGAAGGCATGATACGAAACATGAAGAATTCGCGTGACTGTGGACATAAGTATGAAAACGACTACTATATACATCAATGAAAACAAGTAAACAAAAGAAATCATATGAAACAAAATTTGAATTCCCATGAGACGTCATGATTTTTCACCTTTCAATAAACGAAATCTCGTAAATCGTTGAATAATCATATGGAAAAAGTATTAAACTTACACTAAATAGTGAAATCGAATTGAAAATCGAATGTTCATGAGCCACCACGACTTTTTAAATTTTTCACTTCTAAAACATAAGGGTAAATGAATAACGAAATAAGGTAATCGAATTGAAATTCGACCATTCATATATCACCATTACCTTTCGAATTTTCAATTCTAAAACGTAGTAGTAAATAAACAAAATAATATAGTAATCAAATCGAAATTGAACCATTTATGTATCACCATAACTTTTTGAATTTTCAATTCTAAAACATAATAGTAAAATAACAAAGTAATTTTTTGAAATTCGGTTATTACTTTGCAAACTTTTAAAAGTTTAAACCGTAAATGAGCGTATAAATAAAGAAAATGTGTCACTAAATTTATTTATTTATTTTTTTTTTTGAAACTTAACTATTCTCGTATAAAAATGCGTAATTAAATCGAACCGAAAGCTGGGTATTCGTGTACAGACTTCCAGTTAAAACACATTGTAAAGCATACAGGAGTGCAACCATATTCTTTTCACAAAGAGAACATGGTCACGGTGAAAACTTAAAGTTGTGATTCATATGGCGTTGAAAGTGGTATGCTTTGGCTTAAGTTCATGCTCTTTCCTAACTCTCCAGGTAAGCAACCGGGTCCCGCGTCTGATTGGGATTTAAACGCATTGCTTATCCTTAGGTTTCAATAACCTTGGTGTCAAGAGTTTCGAAAAACAGGCACGTCCCCCTTACAGTTACTACATACCCGCTATAACGAACCATCTTTAAGAGGAAGAAATATCGGGCAACCAAAAATCAAAAATCTGATTATGGAAATTGAAAATCTTTGCGTTAGACATAACCCTTGGACTTGTGTGTGCTTGTGTAATTGAAGTAATTGAAGTAATTGAATCATCAATATGATAGTATTTGCGTACATGAGGCATAAACAAATCAATAATAACCAAATAATGTGCATTGAACAATCAAATTAGGCTCATATAATTTTTAATCATGCAACCTAAACAATTAAGCAAATAAACTATAACCAACTAGAACACTACGTCTAATGTCCTATCTTATAGTCACGGCTATGATACCAATCTGTAACACCCCGGCTAAAGTGGAATACGCCCGAGTGTGACGTACAGATTGCCCAAAACACAAGTGACACTATTAAGTGACAATATTATCATTAATTAATTTAAACATCAAGTACACAAGTTTGTAACAAGAAATACAAGGAAAATACAAGAACGATTAACAACTTGTCCATTTATTAATATAACCTAAAGTTTATATAAATCATTTGATGTATACTAGTTGAAGATGATTTGTAGATAAATAATTATAACTTGTTAATATAAGATTAAATATCAATATTAATAACATTTAATGATTAAATGTTTTATTTTATTCTAGTAACATAATTAATTAATTTACTAATTAATTAACTTAAATATTTTGCATGAATTCTTTTAAAGAAATTATAAATATTAGTTTATGTTGAAATAAGATAAAAAAATAATTAACTTGCTCAATTATTAATATGTTATATCTATTGTAAAATATTTTAAGTAAAGGAAATTTTTATAAATCATCTTATATGAAAGAAAGTTTATAAGTTTATGATGATCAACAAATCATAAGATTTACATAAATATATATATTCATACTTGTTCTTGCAAAATAACTAGGTTTGATCCAAAATTTAGAAAAATCAAAGTATTTATCTTGGATATCCATGATTATAATGATTCTTAAAACCAAAATATAATATTTTTATGATAAAAGTAACATGATCATGAAGAACAAATTATGAACATTCAACATTAAATCAAAACAAAAACTATAAAATGCATGGAATCATAAAACTTACTTGTTAATGTTTTCAATCTTAAGAAAATAGTGGATTGAGATGTGAAAATAATGGAGGATTTATCCTTCTTTTATAGTGAAAATATGGAGTTATTATGTCTTATGGAATTTATGAAAATTAATCATATTTAATATAAATAAAAACAAAAATTAAAATGGTTTAAAAGGTTTTCAAAGTGTTTAACTCTTTTAATAAATTATATTTAATTAAAACATTCATTGCTTTATTTTTATTAGTTAATTAAAAAAACATAATATGAAAAAGATGGTAATAATAATAGTTCAAGATTTATTATAATGATTTGCATAGGAAAAGTTCTTGAATAAATTATCTTGATTATGAATGTTTTAAATGAGTATGCAATACTACAAGGGTGGTAAAAAGTATATTTGCATAGAAATGATCACATAAAATACATAAAATGAAAATTGAGATTAATTAATAATATTAAAAAAATTTATAAATTTAAGTAGAACAAAACCGAAAATTTAAAATGGGTCCGGGTTTTCGGGTTTGAAAATTAACGAATGTTATAGGAGTTAGCAAAGTTACACAAGATTGGAATAGGCATAGGAACATGTATTGATGTACCATATCGGCCAATGCTCCCAGGTTGATGCGATGTATTCCACCAGTTGACTGAAGACTTGATTATGGGTATATCGATCGTCCAGCGCTGATTGAAATAGGAGGCGGTTCGATAGGAATCTTTTAGTGAAAATAGTTGCAGTTTGTGTATTAAATAGTAGGGAAATAAATATTAAACGCATATGTCCCCAAAACAGTATAAAATGCGTTTTAAAGGGGGAATGTGGTACTCACCTTAGAAATTAAGCAAGATAATGAATTCGTTAAGATATAAAGGTAGATCAAGCTCTTCGGGAAGTACCGACGAGATATCCTCTTATGATGATGATTCGCGGGTCAAATGCATCGAACAGAGCCGGCCAACGAAGGGATTGAAAACATGAATTAAAGGTTGTTACAACGTAATTAAGTATAGGGTTTTGCTTGGCGGCAGGGAGAGGGTTGTGTATAACAGTTTCATTGAATTATATTAGGTGATTACTTGTATAACAATAAACGGGTTAAGGCCACTTAGTATATTAGTTAATACGTATCATTTATGATCTTGGTTTCTTAATTAAATCAGTAGGTAGGCCGAAATAGGAAAGAGGATCATAATGCACAAACCAATTTTGTAACATCCCGAAATTTCTAAAAATAATATTTAATATATTATTTATTTATGATGGAAAAGTTTACTTGACTTAGTAGAGAATTAATAAAATAATAAGGATGAAATGATAAGTAGGCTAATTAGATGGAGTTAATTATGGACCAAAAAGGAAAGATGGGCCTTAGGTCCATGGGCTTAAGGGAGTATAAATACCCCTTAAAACCCTAATCCTTTCCATTTTCATACATCTATACACCGTAGCCTCCACCATCAAAACACACACTTAACTCAATTCCCGTTTTTGAGAAAACCACCCGCAATGACACAAAGATTCCCGGAGATCTAGCCGTCGGATCGGTCCCAAATTTTAACTGAGTGTTCACGGTATATAAATGAAGATTCCCACTGATTAGATCTTCGATCAGAGGTCGGGAAGTACAGTTTTTATCAGAAAAACCGTAGCAGCTCAAAATGAGGATTTCCGGCCACTGTTTCACTATTCCGGTGACTGTAGCGGCGGTTTCCGGCGAAGTTGAGCTGATGGTTTTGTAGATCGGGAAGAGACGGTTCCGTGGCCTCTTGAATCACTCAAATCGGAGTTCGCTTGATATGGTTTTGAGCATCTCGAGTGATTTCAAACAAAAACCTCAAAGGTACGTTTTTGTTAAAAAGGTTTACTTTTCATGAACGGATTGACATGAAAATTGGTAGGATGATAGATCGGGTCTAGACAAATCGTAAAGTTGCAAACTTGAAGATTAAAATGGACTTAACGAACTCATGACTATGTACGGCTCGTTTAAAATAAACCTTAGATCTAGTATTGAATGTTTTTAGCTTAAAGGTCCCAACTTTATGCTTTTCCGGGCCGAGTTTTACCCGAAATTGATCATGGGAATGTTCACGGGGTTGGTTAAAATCATATAAAGGGGTTACACATTAAAACGAAGATGATTATGGGGGTTGAGAAATGACCCGTAGCTGCTTGCTGTAACTTCGCCTTAATATCCAAGTTCGCGAGTTGTTAAGTTCGCCTCATCTAAGTTCGCTGATCAAGTTCGCCTGCTGCAACTTCGCCATATATAAGTTCGCTCAATATATAAGTTCGCTTATGTATAAGTTCGCTCAATATATAAGTTCGCTTAAAGTCTAAGTTCGCTTATGTATAAGTTCGCTTATATACAAGTTCGCTTATATCTTAGTTCGCTTATATCTAGGTTCGCTTATATATCTAAGTTCGCTTATATTGAGACCCGAATACCTGGTGACATGTAAATGTATACATATACGTGTATACACTTGATGACATGCATCGTAAGGACCTAAGGAGATAAAATGCATGTATGTTAAAATAAAGAAAAAACGTAATAATGCTAAGTAGAAGTAAGCTAATAGTAGGCCACTAGATTAGATCAGATGAGTCTTGATACGTGTAACTTATACAGTCAGCCGAGCACAGTTGAAGAAGGGATTAACTGTCGGAGAAAGAAGCAGAGTTCAGGTGTGTTTCTAGCCCCATTCCTTGTTATGTTTTCGGGGCTGTGTGCATACTCGATGTGTTGTTAATACATTTATCCTAAGTGATAAGTGTATGCCATATGTGATATATGTGATAGATATGAATGATTGCTTGTTGGTACGCGAACGATCTTCGGATATTGCGCGTACTGTCAGGTTGAAAATAAAGGTACGAATATTATATATCGAAGATGTATGAACATTACAAATGAACACTTGTCGGGGCGTGAATGATCTTCGGATATTGCACGTATCGACAAGGGGTATGGTTGTTAAATGAATGATGTAAAGAACGCCTAGAGTGTTCTTATGCTATAATGTAATTATTGTATATGTGAAGTATGTGCATACAGGTACACTAATGGTATGTGAGTCCTACGTTCGACATAGTAAGTTAGGATGGTGAATCCCTCTAACTTCTGTTGGACATAGACTTGGCAGGTGATGGCGTAGTTAAAGACTGCGGGCCTTATACGTGATGTAGATGATAGATGTAAACGTAGATAGGGACGGTGGGCCTTATACGTGTTATAGGAGATAGACGCCAACGTAGATAAGGACTGCGGACCTTATACGTAATGTAGATAGGCGTCAGCACAGGAAAGGACTGTGGACCTTATACGTGCTATGTTTGTGTTGTGGTAGCATAGAGGAAGACTGCGGACTTCGTACGTGCTATGGTTATAGGTGATAGACGCCAACGTAGATAAGGACTGCGGACCTTATACGTATTGTAGATAGGCGTCAGCACAGGAAAGGACTGCGGACCTTATACGTGCTGTAATTGTATTGTGGTAGCATAGGGGAGGACTGTGGACCTCGTACGTGCTATGAATTTGGTTGCAACATAGGGAAGGACTGTGGACCTTATACGTGTTGTGGATGTAGGATGGTATAGGGAAGGACTGCGGACCTTGCACGTACCATAAATGGGGAACATAGGTAAAGACTGCGGACCTTTTACGCATTCACGATCTTGAGTACAGGTATAGACGGTGGACTATGAACGTACTCTCGGTAGACTGAGGTTAGTGATTGTAGATATGTATGTATGTATGGTAGTAGGGTAACAGATTAAGTATGGATATGTATGTATGTGTATGTATTGTATGGCGTCCGATTAACTAGAACTCACTCAGCGTAGCTGACTTTTAGTGTGCACGCAGGTGAGTAGAATGAGACAGCTAGCTTGAGCGGGCACATGGTGGGCGAATAGGAGACTGGCATCTGAAGACTCAAGATGTTTTAATGTTAATTGACGTTTATTTTGAAAGACAAGAATGTTTAATTAAGGCAAGTTTTGGATTGCTGTAATGTTTTATGAAAGTTTTTATATTCCGCGAAAGTTTTAATTACTCTGATTTGTAAGAACTGTGTTTATGAGTAAATCCGACGCTAAAGTAGGGCTACCGGGAACGGGGCCTTACAAATTTCTATGTTGGAGACGAGGATTTAGGCTCAAGCAGTATAAACGGGTCACGGTTTCACTAAATGGGTCTCGGGTTTGGGTTCCTGGATCCAAGGTGCGGGGTAGGTTTTTGGGTTGATGGGTTATAACATATTAATTGAACTTATTTTGCCAAAAGGTCCTTCTATTTTAGTTATAGATATAATATTGAGTAAAAGTATAATTTTGGGGCTATAAGTGTATATAGTCCAAAGCTATTATTTATTATATGTATTAAATAAATATATTAAACAATTATTAAATAAATAATAAATACTCGAATAACGCATTATTTTTGTAGTAAAATATCCCGATCATAAAAACGGGTCGGGTAAACGGATAAAATATTAATTTAAAGATACGAGTTGTTACAATTATATTGGGAACGATCAAGGTCTCCAGTATAAAACAATCTCTGAAATAATCCATGTATCAGCGCCTTATGGAATTCACATGGAAGATTCATGCTATTAGCAAACCTCAACACCTGATGTATCACACCAGGAGTGATCGTGATAGTCGTCTTGTTAATTTTCGCAACGATGTGGTTTCCCGACTCCACATACTTAGCCAAATCCCAAAAAGGACGAATCATGCTATAATTTATAGGGGCATTAGCGGTTATAGTGTGGCAGATCCGGGATCGGCGTAAGAATGCAATAATATCTCCAAAGACGTCTTGGTCAGCAAAGTTCTCCTATACAAACGCACAAATATTTATTGCTGTATTAGAGGTTGTGCAGCAGCTTGTGGATCAACAGCTGGGGCATCTGGGATTATCTCGTCAGCCATTCTTGTAAATACACAAACCCGAATATTAGTAAACCAAAACTTAATAATAAGTTAATTCAATCTTCAATTTATACTTAGTGAAAATTTAATATTGGTTAAAAGTTTTAAGTTTCATTCGTTATGTCATTCGTTGTCACTTCGTTATGACAAATGGCATCATTCGTTATAATGAATGGATTGATTCGTTAATCTTATAATGACGAATGAGTGAATAGAGAAAAACATGAATGTATGAGTCCATTCGTAGATTTTATAGGACGAATGAGGGTTCATTCATTACAAAATCACACGAACGAGTAAATTCGTTATACAACTACAACGAATGGGTTCATTCGTCTTCTTTAGACACGAATGAGCATCCATTCGGTGTCCATAAAGAATAACAACAATAATTATCCTAATTTGACCCTTGAATGTCAAAGTCAAAATTGAAAGAACTTCAACAGCCAAACATGCAACCAGATTTCAATTACTCCATGAATGACGATGAATCGAGACACAAGTTATATCAACAAACTCGGAATGATATCGTTGAGTAACTCTAATCAATCAAAGACCTGAACATCATGTTTTACTAGTACTATTGATTATTACATTAACTCCCTTAATAATTTGACAAATTAACCTAGCAAATTTTGATGAAATTTGACGAATTTTATCACGTTTGAATCGTCTTTACCTTGTTATTATCACTCAATCAAAGAAAACTACTTTTATGAAGATCGAATATCTGGAAAACATTTGGCAGGGTTTCTCTTTGTGTTTGGTATAAACGAGGTGAACGAATGAGATGATTCATTCACCCCCTGTTCATTATAAAGGACAAATTTTCACGCAAATCAAGACACACGAATGAATCCATTCGTTAATTCAAAATTAACGAATGGTTCACATTCGTTGACTAATTCGTTAACAAAAGTTAACAAATAAATCATAACTTAAAATCAGTATCGAATCAACAAAGATTCGTTCTACATTCGTTATCAATATCAATAACGAATGAGGTTATACGTTATCAATGTAAGCGGAAGCGAATAAGACAGCGAATGAGTGCATTCGTTACTTTGTATAAAACACGAATGACCATCATTCGTTATCAAAAATGATAGCGAATGGAAACTATTCATTATAATCAATCATAACGAATAAGAATCTATAAAAAAATGAAAATTTTCATTTTCAATATCCATGAATTAAATAATGCATCGAAGCCCGTGTCCCGATGAACTTTACCTTAAGAGATTACCACTCGGGGTAAAATGCAATACCTTAATGTGCTTTGCATTTAAAACACATAAGTTAAACGAATTAACTTAAAGCAGATTAACTTAAAAGAATTAAATAAAACAATGAGAAAATCCTTTTGGTATTTTCTTTTTCAAAACAGTACCATTTAGCTTGGAAATCAAAAATAAAGCAGAAAACAAAATAAAAACACAATATTTTTGGATTTTGTATATTTTCGAATTAAAAACAAATAAAACTAAGACAATATGAAAACAATTCTACGAAAGCAGTACATATTTTTTTGTGAGTTGAGCAGAGAATTATATTGACCAAATCACCATTCCATCTCAGTTTTATATTTAAGCATTATTATGAATGGTGTTAAGTCGGTCATTGATATTGTTGTCCACTTAAATCTTTGAACAAACTTTCAAGCCTTTTAGTGATATAATTTAGGTTCAATTAAAGCACAAATTATTAGAAACTATCAGCATCTAATCTCAATTTAGGCTTAATTTGATTTTTACCATGTCACCCCAACTATCAGCCTCTAATATCGATTCAGTCTTTTAAGCTTATTTCTTTCTGGGTATTGGACTAGATGATCAATGTACTATCATCTTCTCATTTTGCTTCAAAACTCATTTTTAGGAGCATTTTTAATGTTTTTGTATTTTTGAAATATTTGAAGGTTTTTGGTTTTTCTCTATACAAACTGAAATCACAATATTTTTGTATTTTTCCCTTTTCTCCCTCAAAAACCAAAATATTAAAATAATTATAATAAAACTGTACAAATAAAATGTTGATTATCTGAGCTTAAGGTTATCAGCAAGAGTTTTCCATCCATTTAAAAAATCAAAAAGTTAAAACGAGTTCTATCAAAGGCTTTGGTAAACAGATCAGCTTTCTGAAAATCTGTGTGCACCTTCTCCAGATGGATTAATTTCTTTTCAAAACAATCACGGATAAAATGATATTGAATTTCGATATGCTTCGTTTTAGAATGGTGCACGGGGTTCTTCGTTATACAAATAGCAGCTGAGTTATCAATGAATATGGGAGTAGTAAGAAACTTCAAACTTAATCGCGCAAATGTTGTTGGATCCAAAGAACCCGTGAACATCAACTCGAGGCTACCAGATACTCTGATTCTGCTGTTGAAGTGGAGACCGTTGTCTGCTTCTTACCCTGCCAGGAAATAAGCCGACTTCCTAGAAATTGACAACCCGTTGTAGTTAACTTGAAGTTGCTCTTGCATCCTCCATAGTCTGAATCGGAAAACGCAGTGAGATTAAAGCTATCATCCTTGGGATACCATAACCCGGTGTCAGGATTACCCCTCAGATAGTGAAGTATATACGTTTAACCAACTCAGGGTTGATCAAATTAAGTGGAATGTCTCAGTGAACACTTTGCTAAGAACTTTTAACTTAAACACTCGACCAGTGTTTTCATTAAAAGGAGCTGGATTTATAAAGCGCATAAAATCCACATCAGAAATTTTTGGTTTTTCTGATTTCTTAGCTTTAACCTTAGATGGCTTAGTCTCTTTTATTTTAGATGTACTTGAACCGTACATAGTTTTCTCAAATTCATGAGGTTCACAGAAAATGTGATTCAAACGTGGAATATTCGATTCCTTGTGTACAATTTCTGGTTCAACTACATCCTCAATAATGATTTACTCAACAAAGAATTTGTTGTTTTGAATATGTGGTTCTTGAGTTGAAAATTTAACGGGAAAATTCTCTTTATAACTTTGTTTCGGTTTCTCCACATGAATGACTGATTCAGTTACAACTTCTTCTTTTCCCGAAAATTGAGTTTGGTAATGGTCATCATGAAATGGTGGAGGAATCTCAACAAATCCTAAACCATTTTTAGAACTCTTTTGTTTACCAAATACTTCAATGATTTCATTCAACAAAAAGGATGAATTTCTAAAGTTGTCTAGTTTGCTTTTCAACTCTAGAACCTAATTTTCAAGCTCAGTTATCCTAGTTCTTTGTTTGATAATTTCTTAAAATTGTTTTTCATTAATCGTGTAACATCCCGTTTTTCGAGCTTCGGTTAATAAAATGAAATACGAGTTATTATGAGTCGGGTTAGTGTTGGGTTAATGGATATGGGTTATGGACTTGGGTTATGTAGGAAAGAAGGGAAGACCATGGGCTTAAGTCCATGATCCATAATTATATAAGCATTAATTACCCATTTAATTTCATTTCACACATATTCCATACACCACCAAAACACACATTTAAGCTCTCTTTCTCTCTAATTCTCTCTCTAGCCGAAACATAGAAGAAGAACTTATCCCAACCCAAGGTAATGATAGTATGATGTTGTATGAGCTTAAACCCGTTAGATATGGTCACGAAACGACGAGCCGACACCGTTAAACCGTTTAAGTCACGAGATCCGGGTGGAATCGGGTTTAAACCGAACCTAAGATGAGCTCAGATCTGGATCGAACGGGGCAAAAACGGTGAAAACGAGCTAAAACTCGTTTTTCCGGTGAAACTGCGCTTTTCCGGCGACGGTGCCGGAAATGGTACGAGGATAAGGGAATGTCAGAGAATGTTCTGACATAACCCTGGTTCGTTAACGGGGAGTTAACGAACTAGAGGTAATTCGCTAGATGATTCGTTAGAGAAAACATAACGAACTAGCTTTAGTTAGTCTTCAATTCGTTAAGGGAAAAAGGATAACGAAATACCCTTGATCCGTTACAGTCGTTCGTTAAAGGAGATAACGAATTGGAAGATCCAATTCGTTGCATGGACTGATTCGTTGCGTGAACTGATTCGTTAAATAACCAGTTCGTCAAAGGGTTCAATTTGTTATAAGAACCAGCTCTCTAAGATACCCCAGTTCGTTAAGAACCAAGTAACGAATTAGAAGTTTGATAAATGACATAACAGTCCCTGGACTTAATGAAGAATGAGATAATTACTAAATGACCCTTGGACTTTGATAAATTATGAAAGATGCCTTTGAAGGTTAACGAGTAACGATTTACTAACCGGTAATGATCCAATGAAGTAAAACCGGCTTAGATACGTGAGATTAATTAATTAGATGATAAGAAGAGCTA
This sequence comes from Bidens hawaiensis, assembly GCF_021521415.1. Taxonomy (NCBI): domain Eukaryota; kingdom Viridiplantae; phylum Streptophyta; class Magnoliopsida; order Asterales; family Asteraceae; genus Bidens; species Bidens hawaiensis. The sequence goes on from NW_027492878.1 coordinate 208,934, forward strand.
GAACCGTATTTAATATATGTATGATTATACAGTTAGTCGTGCTCAGCTCGAGAAAGGATTAACTATAAACGGTGAACGTAATCGCGTTCAAGTGAGTTTCTAGCCCCACTTCCTTGTTATGTTTTCGGGGCTGTGTGCATACTCGATGTGATAGTTAATACACTTACCTTAAGTGGTAAGTGTATGCCTTGTATGAATTATGTATGATGATTGCTTGACGGTGCATGAACGATCTTCGGATATTGCATGGACCGTCAGGTGGTAGCAAAAGATATGAATGATATATGTAATGTATGAATGATGAATGTATGAAGTATATATGATGTATGTATGATCTGTTAATAGTACGTGAATGATCTTCGGATATTACACGTGTTATTAAGGCAAGTATGTAAAGGACATGTACGTTACAGTAGCACGATACAAAGGGACCAGACCCTAATAATATATGTGAGGATAGAGACCAGACCCTAATAATATCTGTGAGGATAGGGACCAGACCCTAATAATATCTGTGAGGATAGGGACAAGACCTTAATAATATCTGTGATGTCAGGGACCAAACCCTTATAATATCTGTGAGGTTATAGGGCGGAAGGCTCTTTAATTAGTATGGATAGTTATGCATGTAAAGTAAAGTATGAATAATGTACACACCTTCGGGCACGTGTGCACGTATGTGAACAAATTGTATGTTGTATGATTAACTAGAACTCACTCAGCGTAGCTGACTTTTAGTATGCGCAGGTGAGTAGGATGAGGCAGCTCGCTTGAGGGGAAGCACATGACATGGAATTGAAGACACTGGCATCTCAATGAAATGTTATATTATCTTAAAGACAATGTTTTGTGTTAAATGATTTGGAATGCTCGTTAAGACAAGAATTATGGTTATGTAATGTAATGGTTTGAATGTTTATAATATTCCGCGAATGTTTTTATTAACTCTGATATTTAGAACTGTGTTTATGAGTAAATCCAACGTCCAAAGTAGGGCACCGGTAACGGGGCCTTACAAATCGTCATTTTCACTTAAAGTTATGCTTTCATATCATGATTACTTACAGACAATCCCACAATTTTATCCTTAGATTTCTTTCGTGACTCTAATGATTGTCTATATGTATCCTTGATCAAAGCAAGTTCTTTCATTAGTGAATCATTTTGAACATTAATTAAGTCAAATTTTGACTTAAATGCCTCACAATGAGAACAAGATAAATTTTCTGATAATTTAACAGAAACAGATGAAGAACTGACCTCGTCGATTTTTGCCATGCAAGCAAAAGTAGTCGGATTCATGTTGCAAGAAACATCTGAATCTGATTTCGTGTCAACTGCACTTTCTAAAGTCAATCCCACTCTACTAGCATCTTGAAAATTTTCCACTTGATCAAACATTGCAAGATTAGCTTGATTGTCATTGCCCAACAATCCTTGATTCCAATCAATCCCTTCAACTGTGAGTAGAGTTTGTGATCAAGCAGCCTTTGAAGAATCCCCCCAGAAGGTTTATCTTTCACCTCAGTAAAAGTCTTTCATGAACTTGTATCTTGAGAATGGGGTCCGTTGTATTCTTCTTTGGCTTATCACATTCCTTAGAAAAATGACCAAACACTTGGAAATTATAACATTTGACCTTCAATTTTTGAAAGCCAACCCGCGTGTTCAAAGATGGTAAATCTTTACCAGTCTGTTACATAAACTTCTTCACTTTTCGTACAATCATAGACATGTTCCATTTAACGTCCATTAACTCTAGATTGTCAGGATCAGTCTGATCATAATCTTCATCAGTCAATTCACTTGTAGCTTCTTTTCTATCCACCAAGTTTTCATAAGACGTCATGAATGCACAGAGAAAAGCAAAATTTTGTTCAACGTCTTTCATGTTTACATTCGGTGGTGCAGTGAAGACATTAGCGGTTGATCCACTAGAATTATCATTAGAATCCGAGGCCATGAAACATACATTTGGATGACTGTAGGAGGATGATCCTTCTTGTGAAGTTTGAGTAAGAAATGCATTAACTGGAACTGCTCAAAGGTAAGCAACCTCCGTATAAAGTCGGGTCTTGAGTTTCTTTTGACGACTTTTGAAATTTCAAATCATATTCTCTATCTTCAATTTTATGCATGAATTCCATTGTAGTAAGATCTTCATTCTTAAATAAACTATTCTCTTTAATTACCATAAGAAACGTCGAGTAAGAACTTGGAAATGCATTTTTCACAATATCAATTTTATCAACTTCACTAGGTTCCATCTTCAGCTTATTCATCTGATGGTCGGTTAATTTGTATATGTTTTAGTTTGTTTATTATTTAGTTTTAACTGTTTATTTTAGAACTATCGATACTTCATACGTGTTTTATTGGATTTCAGGTCATAGGCGTTAAAGTACTTAGTATGGACCTGTTGTGACACGGAATGAAGACCCGGGATGTCCAGCACGCTAAACGATGAAAAGAATGAAGGTTGCTGTAGCAGTGTCCCATCGCGGTACGCGATGGGCTTGCTGAAGGTCCCATCGCGGTACGCGATGGGAGGTTAATGAAGTTTGACTTTTTAGTCAATCGCGGTACGCGATCGACTCATAGAAGACCCCGTCGCGTACCGCGACGGGTGTGCAGACGGGATTTTTTGTTTATAACTTCTTTTTCATCAACAAGAAACCCTAACTCTGTTTTTACGAACCAAAGGCGATTCCAGCAGTCCATAGAGGCGATTTTGACCACCATCGCTTGTGCCAAGACCTTCCGCATGATCCATATCCTCCGTATCGAAGATTTGATTATGTCTAGGCTCAGCTAATCTCCTAGAATCGCACCCAGGATGTATAGTTTGTAACCATTTACATTTTTTCTCATGTGATTAAGAATGCTTATGTTTTGTTATTGATGATTGGTATATGATTATTAATATTTAGTATTTCTGTGTGTTCGGTCGGTTTAGGTTTACGTTGGTCTGAACGATCTGTTACCAGTTGCTAGGTAATTAGTCATATAACTGTTTGGTTAGATTGAATACGATAAAACGTACAATTACCCTTAACTGAGTCACACTGGCAAGGACTGTTTGATAACCAGTGTCTTGTGTAAAGTAATTGTTGACGTCTAAGGTTTTGTCTGGTTGATCAATTTACAGTTAATCGTTGATAATCAATCTGTTAGGTTGCATGAGATACTGTTTGGTTGCTTACTTGAATTCCTGGGTGTGGTTTGTTTTGTTAACTGCTTAATACTCGTTTGCTTGCTCGTTGCTTAGTTCTCTTAATTCAAACTATTGCTTGTGTGATCAGCACTAAAAACTAGTACTTCACAATATTGAATCTTTTACACGAATAGCATTGACCACATACTCCTTGTGATACGATACCCTACTTGCTCTACCTATTTAGAATAATTAGGTTTTTGATTGACTCAAACAACGGTCATCAAAATGGCGTCGGTGCCGGGGAGTTAGTGCGCTTAGTGTTTTTCGTGTTATTTGATTTTTGTGTCTAATTTCAATTTTAATTTTAGTTTTAATTTTGTTTTCAATTTTTAGTTTAAATTTTAATTATCTGTATTTTACGCGGGTTGTGTTAGTTGTGCAGATTACAGGTTTATGCGCACCTGCCATTCTGGCCGACAGTCTCCGTTAGTTTACGAGCTCGAAATCGAGAGATTAGCTCGGCAGAACCGAGTACAAAACAGAAATTCTGAGATGGAAGACCAAAACCAAAATCAGAACCAAAACGAAAACCAGAACCAAAACCAAGACCCACTCCCACAGAATAACCAGTTTCACCCAGATAACATACCTCCACCACTCAATTTCAATAACCAAAATGAGCAAAATAACCAAAACGCCAAAATAACTTAACTCGTGCATCCAGAACCCGAAATCAAACCCGAAACCGAAACCTTAACCGAAACTTAAACCTCAACTTTGACCAAGCATGACCATCATTTCCAAACAATAACCCCAACCGTCGAGTTCGGATAAATATTGACGATGTTCGATTGAGTGTTCCGACTGAAGATGAGGATGGGGGGGAAGATAATAATAGAAATGAAGGTTTTCGGGCAGCGGATGATGAGGTAGATCGATGGGTTAGAAGGAATCGGTCGGCTGAGCCCGAGAACGAGGTTGTTGAACCAGAGATTGAGGGTGATAATAATTATCAAGATGAGGTGGAGGAGCCTGTTAATCGAAGACGGGCTGAAGCAGACAACAGAAACGGGGAGAGGTCGAGAAAGGGTAAATCGGGCAGAACGACCCGAAAGGGTTTGTGGTATTCCAGTTAACCGGGGCGATATGGGAAACCCGGGGGGCAGAGGAGAAATTACACAGCCCCGGCTCATGGTGTTAACAGTCGGTTCAGGCCGGCTATCTCAAATGGAGCATCCCCGTTGGTTCCACAGGAACGAGTGCAGGGACAACCAACTTTCAAGTCCCGGCCATCTTACATCAACATCGTTCCTCACTTCAACGGGATGGCTTCGGAAGACCAGTATTCACACTTAACTGATTTTTCGGCTATCTGCGGGTCTATCGGTGATGGTACGTTTGATCAAGATGAAGTCCGGTTGCGGTTATTCCAATTTTCCCTAAAAGACAAAGCGAAACTTTGGTTTAATTCGCTACCGATGCACAGTATCAGAAACCGGGCCGAGATGCAACAAGTGTTTCTAAACGAGTTTTATTCACAGTCGAAGACTACCGAGGCCCGTTCTGATATTCGTCACTTTTCACAGTTACCTGGTGAGTTATTTCACGAAGCCTTTACTAGATACAAAGACATGATCTAGGAAATGCCCACATCACCAAATCGAACCGTGGGACCTGGTTAAGTGCTTTGTTGATGGTTTGACATACGAGGACCGAAAGCATCTTAAGGCCTCATGTAATGGTTTGTTGCTGAATCAGCCAGAGGAAGATGATTGGGATTTTTTGGAGTTTATGTGTGAAGATTCCAAGGAAGAAGCAGCAGCTGAAAGATGAAGACGTGGTAATTCCTCCAGGTCAGTTAAGTCAGTTACGAGTGAATCTGAAAGAATTGTTGAGTTAGAACGTGAACTGGCTGGGTATAGAAAGGGTAAGAAGAAAGAAGTCGGGAAAGTTGGTGTTAAATTCCCGGTTTGTGAAGATTGTGGTGAAATCGGGCATAAGGCAGAAAATTGTCCCGAGTATTATGATGATGTGGAGGATGACACCGAGGAAGTTAATTACACTTATGGGGATTCCAAAGGCCAAGGGTTCAATTCGAACACATATCACCCGGGCCTGAGGAACCACCCGAATTTTCGTTACGGGAACGCGTCTTCTCAGTTGAACCCGAACTTTCAGGGATCGAGCCAGAACAGATCGCGGGGTAATTACCGCCAGAGCGGTTATCAGCAGGATTCGAGTAATCAGAATCGGGGGTATAACAGAGACAGTAACCGGGGTGAAAATTTTTCGGGTAATCAGGATCAGCAGAAACGGTCCTCGGGTAATTCGGATGACTCAGTACACTCGAAGTTGGATGCATTATTGACAGTTATGACTGATCAAAAGGCTGAGACGAAGCAACAGTTCGACTTACGGGATAAATCTTCGAAGGCAATGATGAAGCAAATTGGTCAGCTCGCTTCAGACATGGCGAAATTACAAAATATTGCGGGCCAACTTCCAAGCGACACCACAGTCAACCCGAATCATCACAGTTCAAGTTCGAAGAAGCACGTCAACCAGGTTAGTATTTTACGTAATTGTGAGAAATATGATAATAAAGTTGGGGGTCCACCACCGTTGGTTGATGGGGTGGTGGAAGAAATAGATGAAAATCTCGTCAGTGATGACGAGCCGGAACCGATTGCATTAAATAAACCTAACAAAAGTGAAACTGAAAATAATAAATCGGTTCCGAAGGATGACACCAACAACTCTAAGGATAAGGAAAAAGTGAAAACTGTTCCATATCCCGATGCTTTGTTGGCGCCATCAAAGGCGAAGATGGCATCAAAACGGGGCCCGCAACAAGAAGAAATGTGGGAAACTTTTAAACAAGTTAAAATCAACATTCCTCTTTTAGATGCCATTAAACAAATTCCCGCCTATGCCAAGTACTTGAAAGAGCTGTGCACACAAAAAAGGAGTCATAAGATTCCTAAACAAATTGATTTTACATATAATGTGAGTGCAACTCTTTCGGGTTCACTTCCACCGAAGCTACAAGATCCGGGAACGCCCATTATATCCATTCAAGTGGGTGATTTTAAAATGACTCGGGCCTTTTAGATCTTGGAGCTAGCATCAGTATTCTCCCGGGCAGTTTATACGATCAGTATGACTTTGGCCCGCTTCGTGCGGCTGCCACCACGGTTGTCTTGGCTGACCAGACACCGAAACTTCCCCGGGGAATACTGACTGATGTTATTGTTAAGGTGAAAGACTTTTATTTTCCAGTTGACTTTTTGGTCCTCGATTATGTTTCGGGTGAACGGACCAAACAGCCTACGGTTATCCTCGGTAGACCATTTTTGGCTACCGCGAATGCCAAAATTAATTGTATAAATGGTACTGTTGACATGGCATTCGGTAACCGTAAGCTGAGAATTAATCTTTTCACACGTGGAAATAATTCTCCGATCGATGACGAGTGCTTCATGGCTGATGTCATTGACGAGTGCATCCCGCAATACGACTCTGTCGTCAGCTCGGATGGCACAGCGGAGACGTGTTTTATGTTTGACAGGTTACAGGTGGAAACAGACAGGTTGCTGGAAGAAAAAGAAAAACAAATGGAGATCACAGTTGTGCGAGGAGACCGTCAACCATGGTCAGTTCAGGTTGAACCGCTTCCCGACCGTCAATGTTGGAAGCACCGAAAGTCGAGCTGAAAGAGCTTCCAAAGCATTTAAAATATGCTTTTCTTGGTAAGAATAATAGATTGCCTGTTATTATAGCTTCTAAATTGTCTTTTGAACAGGAAAATGCTTTGATGGCGGTGCTGGTTGCGAATAAAGAAGCGATCGGGTGGACCATAGCGGATTTGAAGGGAATCAGTCCCTCAATTGTGATGCACAAAATCTTAACAGATCCGAATGTCAAACCCGCGCACGATCCTCAGCGAAGGTTGAACCCGAATATGAGGGAAGTGGTGAAGAATTAAGTGCTGAAATGGTTGGATGCGGGCATTATCTTTGCCATATCAGACAGCATGTGGGTGAGCCCGACACAGACAGTACCGAAAAAGGCGGGCATCCAAGTCATCAAGGACGACTCAGGTAACGAGGTCGCCACCCGTCCGGTAACCGGGTGGCGCATTTGTATTGATTATGGTAAACTGAACGCGGGCAACATCAAAAGATCACTTTCCGCTTCCGTTTATCGATCAAATTATTGAAAAGCAATCTGGTCAAAAATTTTATTGCTTTTTAGATGGGTATTCCGAGTATAACCAGATAGCTATTCATCCTGAAGATCAGGAAAAGACTACGTTTACGTGCCCGTACGGCACATTCGCGTTTAGGCGAATGCCATTCGGGTTATGTAACGCCCCCGCCACCTTTCAGTGGTGCATGATGAGTATCTTTTCAGATATGGTGGGGGAGTCTTTGGAAATTTTCATGGATGATTTTTCGATTTTTGGCACATCTTTCGAGTCATGTTTATACCAACTCGAAAGAGTTTTGAAAAGATGTGTCGAAACGAACTTGGTTCTTAGTTGGGAAAAGAGCCATTTCATGGTCCAAGAGGGGGTTGTATTGGACCATGTTGTTTCGAGTCGAGGGATCGAGGTGGACCGGGCTAAGGTCCAAGTCATTTCTACTTTACCTCATCCCACCAATGTCAAAGGCATTAGATCATTTATGGGGCATGCCGGGTTTTATATACGGTTTATTAAGGGTTTTAGTGACATTACCAAACCCTTATGTAATTTATTGCATAAGGATGCCCCGTTTGATTTTAATGATGAATGTGCTAAGGCCTTTGACATTTTGAAAGTGAAATTAGTTGAAGCCCCGATCTTGCAATCACACGATTGGAGTTTACCTTTTGAAATAATGTGTGAGGCAAGTGATTATGCGGTCGGGGCTGTTTTGGGTCAACGGGTTGACAAGAAACCCGTTGCTATATACTATGCAAGTAAAACCCTCTCGGATGCTCAATTAAATTATACCACAACCGAGAAGGAGTTACTAGCAGTAGTATATGCTCTAGATAAATTCCGGTCTTATATTTGGGGTAGTAAAGTTATTATATATTCTGACCATTCTGCTGTCAGGTACCTCATGGATAAAAAGGATGCAAAACCGAGGCTTATCAGATGGGTTTTGCTGTTGCAGGAATTTGATCTAGAGATTCGGGACAAGAAAGGGAGTGAAAATGTTGTTGCAGATCACTTGTCCAAATTATGGTGGAAAATGGGAGCACTGATGGGCCAATTAACGAGTCCTTCCCGGATGAACATATCCTGGCAGTTTCACAAAATCCTTGGTTTGCTCATATTGTTAATTTTAAAGTTGCAGGTGATTTACCAGAGCATTGGCCAAGGAGAAAGAAGAAACAGTTGATGTCCCAAGCTAAACAGTACATCTGGGACGATCCAGATTTGTTTAAAATCGGTGCAGATCAGATGATCAGACGATGCATACCCGAGGAGGATGTCAGAGCGGTGTTGGAACACGCACATTCGTCTGCGTGTGGTGGTCATTTTAGTGGCCAGAAAACTGCTCGAAAAGTTTTAACGAGTGGTTTCTTTTGGCCATCCTTGTTTAAGGATGCTCACGAGTTTGCGACACACTGTTTGAAGTGTCAACAACTCGGGAGTATTTCAAAGAGGGACGAGATGCCCTTGAACCCGATCCTTGTTGTTGATATTTTTGACGTTTGGGGGATCGATTTCATGGGCCAGTTTCCTAACTCGCACGGTAATCTGTATATCCTAATGGCTGTTGATTATGTGTCTAAATGGGTCGAGGCAATTGCCACTAGGACAAACGATCATACAGTCGTTTGCAATTTCGTTCAAAGTAATATTTTTTCGAGATTTGAAGTCCCCCGAACTATCATAAGTGATGGGGGATCTCATTTTAAGAATTTTAAATTCGGGAAATTGCTTAAAGGATACGGTGTTGATCACATAATAGCAACTCCTTACAATCCACAAACGAGTGGACAAGTGGAGGTTTCTAATAGGCAAATTAAACAAATTTTGCATAAAACCGTTCGGGCGGACCGAAAATATTGGTCAACTAAGTTGACTGATGCTCTATGGGCCTACCGAACTGCTTATAAAACGCCAATTGGAACCACTCCTTATAGACTTGTGTATGGAAAGGATTGCCATTTACCAGTTGAAATTGCACAAAGAGCGTTTTGGGCTACTAAACAGGTTAATATGGATTATGATGATGCAGGTAAAGCGAGGAAATTGGCTTTGTGCGAGATCGAGGAGTTGAGAGACAAGGAATACGATTGCGCGTCCACTTACAAGGCAAAGATGAAGAAGGTTCATGATGCTAATATCCGGTTGAAGAATTTTGAAGTTGGTCAACGAATATGGTTGTACAACACGAGAATGAAACTCTTCCTGGGCAAGCTAAGAAGTAAGTGGACGGGACCGTACTCGATTGTAAGAGTCGGGAATCATGGTCAGTACGAGATTAAAGATTTTGATGATCATTTGAGACAAGTAGTAAATGGCTATAGACTGAAGTCATATTTGGAGATGAAGGACATACACGATCTGGATGAGGAATCGGTGAATTTTATTGTAACTTCACTGGTTTATGAAGATAACTGAGTTCGAGGCATTGTCGAGCTGTAGACTTTAAATTCAGCGCTTACGGGAGGCAACCCGGGGTCGGTAAGTGTCTTTCCAGTTTTATTTTATTTTATTGAGTCTTGTACTTAGTGTCGTCTCGAGTTTTGTGCAGTAAACGCCAAGTGTGGGGAAGCTTGTTGAAGAATGGGAAATTAGTGAAGTTTGGTAAGCATTGATGTAGTACACGTCAATCCAGGTATGTAAAGGTATTTTCAGTTTTAAACTTGTCCAAGGTGATGTCGGGATGCCAAAACAGGTGCGTTTTCGAAAATTTTCAAATCTGATTCTTGAACCCATCGCGGTACGCGATGGTCATGGCAGAACAACCCATAGCGTACCGCGATGGGGTTAAAACCCTAATTGCCCCAAATTGGGCGGCGGTACGCTCCCAGTCCAATTCTACCCATCGCGGTACGCGATGGGTTATGGATACCCGCCTGACCCGATAGGATAAATATCTTCTTCTTCTTCTCTCTTTCTTTCTTCTTCGTCTGCTACCCTTCTTCCCCTCCTGTTTTTCTTCTCCGGCGAACACCGCACCAACACTGAGGTATGTGTACAACTTGTTCAATTTTTCGGATACCTGTTAGTTTGATATGGGTTGTCGGAAAGTGTTCGTTTGTAACTTTGTTTAGTGTGTCGGGATAATTGTTTTATTACTTATAGTTTTGAGAGTATGGTTACCGGGTTACGGAACTTATTTTGGGATTATGGTTACGGGTTAATTGAGTTGGTTATTCGTTTGACTAATCGGGATTGTTCAATGTGACGAGTCGGGTTTTGAGGTTCACATTTAAAAATCATTATTTTATTATAAAACTAATGATAGTGTTTGTTCGATTTTAAAAGATTTATGTGAACGAATTTTTAAAATATTTTATTAATACTTCAAAACCCAACTCGACATATTACTTGTTTGCTTTGCACGTTTTTCGAGACAGTTGGTCAGTTTGTGTTAAGTATGTTAGTTCGTCTTTTGTTTTGTTTGGTTATGTGTAGTTAATCGAGTTGTGTCGAGTCACGTTTGTTTGTGCTTTGTTAATCGAGTCTCGGGGATACCTTGCTAGTTTGAATTGTTAATTGATTACCCGCCCGTACTCAATCTCCATTCGGGCGGGTTAATCTGGTTTATAGATATACGCAAAGGGTATTCCCGAATTTTTCGGCTTTATTTTTATTTTATTAGTTTATTAATATTTTAATATTATTTTATTATATGGGACGACCGCGACCGAAATGCTATACGGTCGTCGCCATATTAACATATCTAACTTGTTTGCTTGAGTTTGCAGATATGGCTGATGCACCAGAGTCCTCGCGCACACGGCGCAAGAGGCAGCGGACTGACCCTCGTGTCATCCGCTATGACAGTGAGGAGGTACAGATTGCAGCGGGCATCGAGCCAGCGGATATTATAGGAGATGCTCGTATACCTCATCAGGTTCTCCGATTATATTTGACATCAGAGGAGTATACGAGATTTCAGCGGGCCCGACACATGCAGCTGTTTCGCCATCGTTCTTTTGACTGGACACTGCTGGGCCAGTTGGGGATATACGACTAGGTACGAGCTTTATTGACACGTCCGTGGGCAGATGTGCTCGTGTGTGACTCGCATTTATATGTCGAGCTCACACGTGAGTTCTACTCGACCTTTGACTTCACGCCCACGAACTTCAGTGGGCCACGAGCGGTATCCTTTTCACTAGGACGACAGCTGTACGAGATGTCAGTCCCAGATTTTGCCGTGGCCACTGGATTTTATACGGCCGAGGAGGTTTAGGCGCCTGCATTTCTGCAGAGTATACGAGGGTACACGACACACGCTCAGGCGCCCCGTGAGCACTGGCTCACGGAGACTCAGCTAGGCCAGTATTGGGCGGAGATCGCCGACGGGGCTCACTCCAGTTCTGTTGTGGAGTCGTCTATTCGGGACCCCGTCCATCGCTACATTCACAGGATCGTTGCCTGTACTCTCGTAGGCCGACATTCGGGCCACGAGAAGTGCAGCAACTTAGATTTGCTGTGTTTATATTCTATCCTTGGCCAGCGACCGGCCAATGTGGCGATGCTCCTGCTCACATCTTTCGCTCGGGGTAGCAGACTTCAGGGATCCTCGGCACATTTACCCTTAGGGCCTTATATTACGAGGATTGCTGAGCGACTTGGGGTATTTGAGAGCTATCCGACTGGATACTTTACGTTGGGGCCAGCCACATATGTTTTTGGGATATCGAAGGCCCGTTGGGCCGGGATCGTTGAGGAGCAGGATCCAGTAGCTTTAGTCCCGGTTCGACAGGGTCCACAGGCACCACCACCAGAGGGATCGGAGGCTGCAGTTTCTCTTCAGAGAGGCATTCCGACACGTAGGCAGCATCGTCCGACTCCACATATTGAGCGACCTCGGCAGCAGCATACGCTGAGACAGGCATCAGCATCATCATCTTCACAGCCGCGACAGCCAGTCACACTACAGATGTTATATCAGCGGCAGTCGGAGATACAGCAGGAGCAGGTGGCACAGCGGGCCCGTTATAATGATTACTTTCTATTATTATTTACTGCTTTGCAGGTACCACTTCCAGACTCTTTGACTATTACAGAGGAGCAGCCTGTAGACCAGCAGGACGAGGCGGCTGATGATCCACCAGCACAGTAGCTTTTTGGTTACCCTTTTTTCACTTTATTTTGTTTTTATTATTATCATGGTCTGTATTATATTATATTATATTTTGGGGATTCATGTATGGGTAACTTGTTGGGCATTATGTTATATATCTTTTGATTGCTACTGTGTTTGATTTATTTGTATATTTTGTTGTAATTGAACTTTGTGGGTGTTGTTCACTATAAACCCTCATGAGACCCCACTCGTCCTCCCGGGCTACCGGGGGGTTTACAGGGCTTGTTGCATACGCTAAATGCAATCGTGATTCCTACGAAAGTGAGTTAGGTCTTTTAACGTTTTTAACCAATTTAACAAAATTTATTATGAAACGAATTAATTTGGCTCGGTAATTGTTTTAATAAAATTAACAAATATTTATTTTCATAACTCTTAAAAGACCTATGTCTTACACTTGTGAGAAGCTTGCTTCTACACATCTCGAGATTTTGCAGGTTTGATTGTCAGTTTGGTAATTGGATAAGACGTGATTACACGAGTGTTATGAGAGTTCACGAGCTGACTGGTCCTTCTCCAGTCACGTTGATATCAGATAATTTCAGTTTCATAATTTAATTTTGTTGTTATTTTAAACGTTAAAAGTGTAATTGTATAATTGTTAGTAGAACCGCCAAACATGAGCCCCGGAATTTTGAAATTGCTTAATAGTCAAAAAGTCAATTTCAACCCCGTCCCTCAAATGTTCGTTAATCGTTTTATCTATTTTAACTTTGAGGACAATGTTAAGTATTTTTACTTTGAGGACAATGTTAAGTATTTTTACATTGAGGACAATGTAAACCTTAAGTGTGGGGATGGGGGAAATTTGAAAAATTTTAGCCCGATAGTGCCTCGAAGAGTGTTCGGAAACCAAAGTTGTTAACTGTTAATTATTTCCATTAATGCCAAGTCATAGGTTTCTGGTCATGGTTGGTTTTTCAGCGTCTCATTAATCTTGCTCACAAACGTTTTTATTACGAGAAGTTGAAAATGGGGTCGTTTAGGCGGGAATAACGAGTCATGGGGACAGGTACACATGTTTATGTCGCAACCCTATTCCTCCGGTATGTGTGTGAGTTGACCCAAATATATATATAATACACATATAATATACAGTACACACACGTCATTTGAGTGATTTCACTGATGTTCATGGATTACGGGATCGTAGTTGGCAAAATGCAAAAGTGATAGAGGCAATTAGGTTAAGCCTCGTCTGGATGAGCGAGAGTGTGGGTACTGGGGGGTTGTGCCTCATACATTATACATATGAGCGTGGGTAATGTGAGGGGCGGGGGGTTGGGTCCCTTAGAAAACATTTTTTGGACTTATTTTTTCGTTTGTTTAACCCCGACATTATGTTACGAGACGATCCGGCTTACTAGGTTTTTTTTTGTAACTGTAATTGTTCTTGTTTTTGTTCTTGTATTTGTATTTGTTCCATTGTTAAGCATCACGTTATTATGCTTAAAAAAAGATGTCTGTTTATATTTAGTTATGTATTCTGTAGTTCGTTGAAGTTCGTTTATGTAAAAAAAATGTGAAATCAGTATGTTGATAGTTTGTTTATTTAGATGTATATAATCAGTCATTTAGTTGTACATTAGTTTCGTTTATTTAGATGTTTTGTAATAAGCCGGGTCGGATCGTTTGAGCTACTTAAATATTTCCCTTCCATACCCTTACACCTGGCCTCGTTACAACCCTTTTAAACGTCTCTTGATTTGCATTTGTGCCAAAGCAGCTTGATGGATTAATATGTATTTATGAGTGATATTGAGAGCTGAGTGATACTGGCACATCTTTTGTTAGTCCATATATTAAACCGAGAGGAGAGATGTTATATTAAGAGTGGTATGAGCATGTGTGCCTTAACCGGAAACAAAGTACACCTGTATGGGCGGATCTATTGTTTTTATTATAGCATTAACCGTATTTGTGAGATGTCAATCTAAAAACAGTGTCAGTCTGGGAAACTGGGTATGACCTTAAAACTTACTAGTATTAATGGCGATAATCTACATACCTATGATGGAGGTCGATGTTTGCTTTAGAGTTTTGCTTGAGGGCAAGCAAAAGATAAGTGTGGGGATGTGATGGTCGGTTAATTTGTATATGTTTTAGTTTGTTTATTATTTAGTTTTAACTGTTTATTTTAGAACTATCGATACTTCATACGTGTTTTATTGGATTTCAGGTCATAGGCGTTAAAGTACTCAGTATGGACCTGTTATCACACGGAATGAAGACCCGGGATGTCCAGCACGCTAAACGATGAAAAGAATGAAGGTTGTTGTAGCAGTGTCCCATCGCGGTACGCGATGGGCTTGCTGAAGGTCCCATCGCGGTACACGATGGGAGGTTAATGAAGTTTGACTTTTTAGTCAATCGCGGTACGTGATCGACTCATAGAAGACCCCGTCGCGTACCGCGACGGGTGTGCAGACGGGATTTTTTGTTTATAACTTCTTTTTCATCAACAAGAAACCCTAACTCCGTTTTTACGAACCAAAGGCGATTCCAGCAGTCCATAGAGGCGATTTTGACCACCATAGCTTGTGTCAAGACCTTCTGCATGATCTATATCCTCCGTATCGAAGATTTGGTGATGTCTAGGCTCGGCTAATATCCTAGAATCGCACCCGGGATGTATAGTTTGTAACCATTTACAGTTTTTCTCATGTGATTAAGAATACTTATGTTTTGTTATTGATGATTGATATATGATTATTGATATTTAGTATTTCTGTGTGTTCGGTCGGTTTAGGTTTACGTTGGTCTGAACGATCTGTTACCAGTTGCTAGGTAATTAGTCATATAACTGTTTGGTTAGATTGAATACGATAAAACGTACAATTACCCTTAACTGAGTCACACTGGCAAGGACTGTTTGATAACTAGTGCCGTGTGTAAAGTAATTGTTGACGTCTAAGGTTTTGTCTGGTTGATCAGTTTTCAGTTAATCGTTGATAATCAATCTGTTAGGTTGCATGAGATACTGTTTGGTTGCTTACTTGAATTCCCGGGTGTGGTTTGTTTTGTTAACTGTTTAATACTCGTTTGCTTGCTCGTTGCTTAGTTCTCTTAATTCAAACTATTGCTTGTGTGATCAGCACTAAAAACCAGTACTTCATAATATTGAATCTGTTACACGAATAGCATTGACCACATACTCCTTGTGATACGATACCCTACTTGCTCTAACTATTTAGAATAATTAGGTTTTTGATTGACTCAAACGACGATCATCATCATCTCAGCGATAAGATGATTGAATCTTGTAAGCATCTCTTCAACAGTCTCTCCTTTCAATAAGTTAAAATTTTGAAACTGAAACTTTGGCATCACCTTCTTACTCTCCTCAGTATTTCCCATACTTCTCATTTAATGTGCTGAAACAAAGATGCACAAATTTTAATACTTCCAACTTGATGGAAAATATTGTCGGGTAATGCCATCGTCAATGTGGAATATGCCTTTGTTTCAATCTCTAAAGCTTTCTTTTCTTCTTGAGAATATTGAGAAAAAACCTTTGTAGTAAAACCAGTTGTTTCACTACCAACCATGGGTACCGTATAAACATCGTCAAGACATCTTGAACAGTCTGGGTGTACAGACCCTGGCTATGCTCTGGATTGTGGTTCTCATTTTGCAAAATCACTAAACTTCATTAAAGAGGACATTTTGAATGTGATCCGATCTCAGCATCGAGATGCAACATTTGTTGCATCAAAATGTTTTGAGATGCCAGAGCATAGAAACCATCCATCTCAAAAGTAGATTAAAATAAAAGTTTAAGGGAAAAAAGTATTCAAGTTTGAAACTTAAAGGTTTAAAAGGTAAATGTTTTATCAAATAGTGGTAAAGAATGGAAAGTTTGTAACGAATGGGGAACAATAATCAGTCAAAAGATGAACAGTATCACGAATGTATGAGAGTGACGAATGAGATAACGAATGACAGCCAGTCAACACGAATGGTGATAACGAATAACTCTAACGAATGAAGATTCAAGTGTAACGAATCAACACCCGAATAGCTTGACGAATGGTTGACGAATATAGTAGCGGATGGAATGGTGTTTTGATAACGAATGAACTTGGTACGAATAGGTATTAGTGACGAATCGGTTAACGAATGATTGATGAATGAATGACGAATGAGTTTTGATCACGAATGATTGATGACAAATCAGCTACAGTAGCGAATGAAGTTGTTATTCAGTTGTAACAACTTTGACACGTGGCACAATTCAGTTACACCTAGATAGCGAATGACTATCCATCATATAGAGAATGAGTGAAGTCATCATAACGAATGAACATGTGAATCTTCAAGTCTTCAACAATAGTTTTCTAGATTTGGTTAAGAATTGATTGTATAATCCATGTTTTCGTGATTGTTTGAATCTCGACTTAGATATGGAAAAGTATCAATCAAACACTCTAATGCTCAAACCATTCTTCCCAACCTCACGGACAAACCCAAACCTATCCGAACACACAATTCCAATTCAAAATCCGTCCGTAATCCAATAGTATTCAAAACAGAAACCTTTGTTTCTTGTTCACACCAAATCTATCCAAATCCATTCCAAACTCTTACAATACCTCAATTCTGAATCCAATTTCAATCAAATCAGCCTCTAATTAACATCTCAGCGTGTTAATTCAGCTAAATTCAATAAACTCAAACTCGGATCTTAATTAACACTCAATCGGCAAATTATCAATCAATTCATTACGAATTATCTGAACACATACACAATCTAACCTTTGAGCTCTGATACCACTTGTAGAAACACGATTCTATTGAGCTTCCATTGATTAATTGATCAATTCATAATTAAACAATCAGATCTAGTTATTTGATATGTGTATATATATAATAGATTAAGAACGAAGTATGTTAGTAAGCAATTTGGCAGAGTAACGGCTTAAGAAAATGCGTTAAAAAACACTTAAATTATGAAGGCATGAACAACCTTTATATAGAAGACGAATGTCATTCGTTACACATGCCGTCACAAATGGACTTCATTCGTTTTCATTACAATAAGTAACATAATGGTATAGCGAATGACTCATTCGCTATACCCCATTCGTCAACATTCTATGAAGAATGGGAACGTATCAATAACGATTAAGGTCCATTTATTAAATATTCTTAACGAATGGACATGTATAACAACTTAACTCTCATTCGTTAAACAAGCTTAACGAGTGAGCATTCATAACTTAACGAATGGGCCTGTAATTACCAAAATACCCTTACATTATAATAATAATAATAATAATAATAATAAATACAAACGATTACAAAGACTCAAGACGACCAAAACCGTGCACTAACAAATATAATAATTACGTGCCATAAAGTATTTTCTTTAAAATTAAAATGTATATAAAAGAGTTTATGTTAAAATAATACAATAACATTCAATTTTTGAGACATCTTCGTATTTAAGAAAACTATAATATTTTTTTAGTTTTTTTTACAAATATTTAGTCTTGAAAATCATATACAAATTTTCCATTACTCGTTCTTGATTTAAAATTCAAATGCATTTGATGATATAAAACGACTATATTTGCAATACATTTTTTTTTACATAATATAAAGAGAGTTACTGTTTTTTTTTTATTTATATTAAGTTGTTCATTATAATTTATACATTAACTCATCCCATGTAATTTATAAAACTAGTTCTCAAATATTCCTAGATGGTTTTATTTAAAAAAAACAAAACAAAATAAAGCAAGTTTATCAAAGTTTGTATAATCATAATAAACACATTAATAAATCATACACCTTATTACCTTTGGTAAATTATACAATTAGAGGAAAAATATTCTAAATAAAACAAACCCAAGCTTATATAATACTTAAAAAGATAAAAAGCTGCTTCACCTCTACATAACTAATTATATCGACACACTAGGCGATCAATCACAAGTACACAAAAGGTATTTCAACTCCAATATTTTATTTTGATTTTCTTCTATTATCATGCTTACAACAATAAAATTTAAAATAAATCCGTCTGGCAAGAAACTCCAACACAAATCCACCCACAGCGGTTACTTCTCGCCACACAAGCATCTAGCCGCCTGTAATGCGAAATAGGTGAGGATGATATCTGCACCAGCACGCCTCAAACACATGAGTGATTCCAGCATTACTTTTTGTTCGTCAATCATTTTTAAGACGCCCCCGGCTTTTATCATCGAGTACTCTCCAGAAACCTACAACCCCAAAACATATGAAACAAAATATTTAATGACTCGACTACACTACACATACAAATTGCAAAAGTTCACTTTTTAGCATGTTTTATAGGGATTAGATGCATAAAATATATAACTAAACATTTCTATTTCATTTAATTACCTATTTTTTCACCCATAAAATGTAGATTTTCAAGATACCACTTAGAAATAATAAGGGTCAAAGTGTAGGGCTGCAATTAGTAGTGTGAAAGAGCAGAGCCAAGCCTGGGCACGTTTAGGCCTAGCTAGGCCCGTTTAACGAGCTCAACTCGTTTCAAACTTTATTTCTAAAGCTCGAGCTCGGCTCATGAATAGTTTTTCAAGCTCGGGCTTGGCTCGTTTATCAGTCTCAAGTAGCTCACGAGCGGCTAGACTCGTTTACATCTCTAGCAACGATTGTGTCGGGTTGGCAGATGAGTAGGTAGAAATTGATGAGCTTCACACGCTCGACCCGTATGGTTATTCATATATAAGACATCACCCCTAACCACACATTAAAACCGTGTTACCTGAATACAACAGTGGGCATGTTAATCTAAACAGGTTAAATGCATATAACCAAGGTTGCAAAAGTCGCTAGGCGGACCCTAGGCGGTCGACTAGGGAGTTGGGTGTACTTGGGGAGTACTCGGAGAGTACTCGGAGAGTACTCGGAAATGGTAAATATAAAGAAAATTAACTTTTGGATACTATATATATGTCAAATATCATAAGTTTGCTAATATTTTTAACAAAATAAGTGAATATCAATATAAAAATGATAAATGCATTTTTAAATACTAAATTATTCTAAAACTAGTTAATCATTAGTTAAAAAATGATATTCTTTTTTCAATATTATAGAAATATGAATTATGTTTTATTTTTTAAGTCAAAATCGGCCCAAGTTGACTGACTAGATGTGATTCTGGCTGAGGTTAACCACATTCGATCGATTCTTAGTAACTAGGAGGAGTTAATGAAACTCCTCTCGGCGCCATACCTTGTAGCGAGTACTCGGGGAGTACTCGGCCTTGTAGACCTACTTTTACAACATTGCATATAACCAAGTTGATGGGTTAAACTTACAAGTTAAATAAATTTTTTTAAACTTTTTCACTTGAATAGTAAGTGGGCTGTTATTATTAGTACAGTCCAAATACGACCTGGTTTACCTATCCAAGGGACTTAATTTATCATTTTTAGAGGGGTACTTTAGACAATTATCACAAACAAAACTTGTACTAAAAAAACATGTTAAAGAGTGCATGAGTATATGACTTGATATTAAACATTAGAACTAAAGATTACCTGATATGCAGCAATTGGCAATGGAGAGTTATCACGGAGCAACCTAACAACATCTAAGTAAGGCAAGCCCGGTTTTACCTGTGACCAATCAGAGGTGATTATGGTTAAGATATTATTTCAACGGTAAAATAATCAAACTTAAGGAAAAAATTTACTGACCAGAAGGATGTCGGCCCCTTCAGACTGGTCTGCATGCAATTCGATCAGGGCTTCTCTATAGTTTGCTGGGTTCATTTGGTAACTTTTGCACAAAAGCCACAGTTAATGCACTTTATTGATTTTATTCCATCAAATTTCACATTATAAAACTAATAAGCAAATAAACATTATATTATATAAAGTTTACATACGTTTTCTTGTCTCCAAAACGAGGATTTGATTCTAAAGCTTCTCGAAACGGGCCGTAAAATGAGCTGGCATATCTGTACATAACAAATCAAACACGTTTTAAAAAAACTAGCCAGCATAAAAAATATATATATAGTGAGTTAGATTAGAAATTTACTTTGCAGTATATGACATAATGGACACATGTTGGAAACCTTCAGCATCAAGGGCTGACCGGATTGCCCCTACACGGCCATCCATCATGTCACTCGGGCTTACAACATCTGCCCCTGCACGAGCCTATAAAAGAAACACACATTGCCAAAACTAAACTTTCAGAAACACTTGGTAGATCATGTAGCATATCACAAATGATAATATGCAAATACCTGTGATACAGCTTGTTTGCACAACTGATGCACAGTCTCATCATTCATTATAACTCCTGCATAATGTTGTAACACATGAGTGCATTATTAATCAAATTGCAATTGAAGAAAAAGCTCCATCATTCTTCCAAAATTTTGTTAACTTTTCCTTTAAAGAACGTACATGATATGAATCAAAGCTCAAAACATGAACTTTAGGACACAAAAAAAAGGGTATGCAAATTACCATCTTCTCTAACGATACCATCATGTCCATCAGAAGAATATGGATCTAGAGCAACATCAGTGTAAATAATCTATCAACATAAACATTAAACCATTAATATTTGACAAAAAAAACTCAAATAAAACCAAAAAGAATCAATGTACATTCTTACAAGATCAGGGTACTTGTCCTTAAGCAACCGAATAGTTCGAGGTACCAGTCCATTATCATTGTATGCTTCATCTCCAGTGGGAGTCTAAAGATCCAAAAACCACATTATTTTACACTTTGGAAACAGAAACATCGAATTGAAATATAAAAAACCACCTTTAGCGCATCCGGGACTTTAGGGAAAAGCACAATACTATTGACCCCAACATCACGAGCCTTGGCGACCTAAAATATAGAACACCACACCATTCATTTCATACATCTTTCAACCTTAATTACTTTTTGTTAAAACAAGTAAAGATTCAAACAAGTCTAACTCAACCAATATATAATATAACACATTACAACCTCTTCAACAAGCCCGTGTCTCCATCCAAGCCTATAGCAACCAGGCATGGCACCAATAGGTGTGTCCTCTTCACCTGCAAATCCAAAGAAGAATAAAAATCCACAAAATAATAAATTTAAAGAAAACAAAAAAAAGTCTTGGCCTCGAATTAGACCTTCATGAATAAAAAGAGGGTACACAAAATTTGCAGGCGACAAGCTTGTTTCCTGGAACGCAGATCTCAAGACCGCTGACCGACGATTACGACGCGGGCGAGAAGTAATGTTCTTGATACATGAACAGACGTAACATGTAAAGATCAAAAAACAAATTCATAACTTTGGGATAACGAACTTAAGATGAAAACACATACAATTGAAGCATTCACGGGAGTTCCAGCCGGAGATGCTGGAACGGGTGGCACTGGAGGTGCTTCAGGGACGTTTCCAGCGACAACCGCAGCTTCACATTCTGCATCACTCATACCCAGCTTTTTGATGGGTCCATCATTTGTGGAAGCCTTTACTAGAAGCATACGCCTATGTGAGAAACTGCATACCGATGGGCGAGTGGGAAGAGCATTCGGATTGAATTTCCCATGGCCCAGGCAATCTAGACCCTTGAATGTTCCAACATTCAATGCCATAACTTTTCTACACCAACAACAAATTACAAATAAAAGCTATTAAAAAACAACCTTAAGAGATGTTAAAAAGGTAACATATAATAAGAGGCAAAGAAATAAAACCCAGAAAAAAAAAATGCAAATTTAACAAATAATCAAAGAAATAAAACCCAAAAAAACTGCAAATGTAACAAATAAATCGAAGAAATAAAAAATTATAGAAAACAAATGCAAATTTAACAAATAAACAAAATTCAATGTAATAAGCTTAAACACATCAAACCCTAACAGGCAAATGTCGGAATGGAACGATTAAAGTTTAAGAGTACGAGATTGATGTGATGCCTGAGCTGCCGGAGGGAAAAGATATTCGACGGTGAGTGGATGAATTGAAGGAGGGAGCGATTATTATTATTATTATTATTATTAGGTAAGGATGATAGATGAAACTGACAATGTCATTGTTTTAGTTTTAGTTTTAGTTTTAGTTTTAGATCAGATTTTGTTTTTATTATTTCTTCTTTTTCTTTTTTACTATAAAGTGACTGACCCTAAAGTTTTTGTTTTTACAAATTAATCAACCCACGTGGTGAAAGAGTCTCAATTCTATGTGTGTCATGTAAACTAGAGGTGACGGGTTCATAAGTTGAACGATCATGTCTATATTTTTACTTGTGTTATGAACATTGGATCTAATCCGCTCGCACTTCAAAGTGTGTAACCCGAATTCAACTTGTTAAACTAATTTGTTTAGACGTGTCTCAAACGGGTTTGCGGGTGATAGTTAGGTTGTAAAAGTGTTAATCATGCTGGTGGGTTGTGAAAACTGGGTTAAAACAGCAAAAAGGGTTATGGTCGACATGTTTACTTAAACAGGTTGACGACTATTTGATTAAATGGGTTAAAAACTTTGACTCGAATATGACCCATTCACTATACTTGTTAGAGACAAACTAAAACCTAGTGATCATCAGAGTTGTGTTTGTTGTGTCGAAAGTTTTTACCCTTAAATTATCAGCATATTTTTGCTAACCAAGCAAAACATTAATAGTACTTTTATTTAAGTTCGACTCAAGCTCGTGTAGTACCTTAAAGGTGCCAAAGCTCGGTTAGAAAGAGATTGCACAATGTATATTATATATGAAGGTCCAAAAGAGGTAAAACTGAAAAATACACAATGCTCGTTAAGGCTCGACGAGCCTATCGAGCTTTCCATACAATGCTCGAGCTTGGGCTCTGGAGGCTCATGCTCAACTTGTTTTAAGCTTTTTATCGATCAAAGCTCAAGTAGCTCACAGACAACTCTGCTCGTTTGCGCCCCTACTTCTATAGAAGATAATATTCTTTGTAAAAATCTAGGTATTTTAGTCATTTTAATGATAAAAGTGCTACAAATTATTTAACATGTGTTCTTTTTGTGAATGTGAATGTCTGATTTCAAAATATGAATTTACGTTAGAATGATTTATCATAGATAGATAATTAGTTGGTGGTGGTAGTGGACGATGGGTGGTGGTTGTCAGAGCCCCGACCCCTATACCCTGGGAGGGAAACTGTGAACATTGATTGGTGGTATCGGTGTTTATTAAATTATTTTACAGCGGAATATTTTTATCAAAACCGTAGTTAGGAAAAATTATCAGAGATAAAAACACCATGATTATTATTATTATAAACTGAGAATTTAATCCATTTTGATACAAACCTAAACTTTATAGGGATAAACCCTAATGTACAAAACACGTTTTCTTTATTTTAGTGACAAGCCACTTATTTAAGTCGGAAGCCCGCATGTATCATTCCTTTGTCTCTAACAAGTCACCTGAAACATGTTCAAAATATTTAATCAGCAAGAAATACTAGTGAGTACATTCATTTGTAAATGACACATTTTACATTTACAGCATTAAGATGTTTTTACATTTGTCTGCTTACAATTTACCGAAAGGTACTTGTCACTCGACCGTATCTATGATTGTGGTCATATTACTTAATGGCTAACACTTGTCCAATGAGTAACGTATAATAGCCCAGTATGCAAGCCTTGTATACAAAACCCCACAATACTGGTAGTAACCAACCCGTAAGTCTACAGAGACTTAATCAATATAATGTATTTAAAATACTTTTAAAAAAATATTTTAAAACATTTAGACCATCTGCCATGAGTTTTATAGGTTTTGAAATTATCATGACAGTGTCGGAAAAATAGTTGTCTCACGTAAATGTGAGTTGTACAAAAGTCGAATGTCTCACCTTGCAAGTTTACAATTAAAGAACGCTTCTTGGTATTAACCACCTAGGTTAAACACAATGTAGTATATCTAGATTAGTATCAAACCAATAATCATAACGATAATCACGAGATTAGAAACTTTACACGATGACACAATGTCGTACCTTGATAGGCAGAGCTTTTGGATTCGCGTATATAAGTTTCTTTCAATCAGATAGGATATCGCTACGATCACTCGGGTATTATACCATCTTCTTAATATATATATATATATATATAAGGAAATTTCAGAAAGAAAGAAAGATTTGGGACGAGGAGTGAACGTCTCATTTCCAATCTATTTATGCTGATTTTGGAACCCGTCGCGATACGCGATGGTCATAAACAAAGGGCATCGCGTATCGCGATGAATCTTATAGCATTGCGACGTTACCTGTCTTGTCTGCGTAACCTCCACGTCGCGTATCGCGACGCCGCAAAGTTTCTGGATAAGCGAAGTGCAAAGTGCGCCATCAAAGCGTCACATTGCGCCCATCGCGCTTCGCCCGAGCCCGTGCGCGTGCACGTTCGGGTGCTTCACACCCTCCGCTAGGACCACTAGGTGTGATTTGTTTTATAAGAATATTAACAAATGAGTTTTCTTTCTTATAAATAGCTCACTAGTTTTATAATCTAGCGATTTGGGACAAGAACTTACATTCCTATTTATACCATGGTGGAAGCCTATCCTTTTCTTTTCTCTACCAATGTGGGATGAAATTTTCTTCTTTTATTTCTTTACTTTTCCTTTAATTTATTTTATGGTTTGTTATAGTGGTGATGGACGGTGGTGGAAGCGGACAATAGGAATGAGCATTTTGTCCCAAATACTCGTACACGTACTAATTAGGCTTATTCGGTGCGGGTATTGGTACTCAATTTTGTTGAATTTTGGTACATGTACAATCAGGTACATGTACGGATACGATATGGATACGATTGGTATTTTGTACATGTTTGGAATATATAGGCGTTTAATTGGTATTCCTTATATTTATTTAATATATAAAATAAATTATCCAACCATGTTATTATTAAACAAGTATCAAAAGTTTCTTCAATATTAAATAATATAACATCCAAGACACGAAACAACAAAAAATCACTTAAAGTCGGACTGAATTAGGGTTCTTCAGTATTATCTTATCAATAAATCGGCGACCAATTTGGTACTTTGGTACTTGTACTAATTTGGTACTTGTCACGTACAAGTGCAAGTACCGATACCCGAACTAATTCAGGTTGTTTGTTACTCGTACAGATACCGATTTCAAGATCGTCGAATATTTGGAAATAAAAAAGCAAAGTGGTACAAAAACGGGTACCATACCAATACTCGTACCCGTACCATGCCGAAAAATTTGGTACAAGTATTGGTACATTTTTTATTGGTTTTTGATATGGGTACAATTGGGTACAGGTACAGATGCAGGTACCGTCCCTTGCTCATGCCTAGCGGACAACAGGTGGTAGGTGGTGGTGGTGGTGGTGGCGGACGATGTGTGGTGGTGGACAGTGGGTGTTGGTAGTGTGTGTAGAAGTTGGATATTGGCTTATTTTTTAAGGTCGTAAAAGCACTTTTCAAGTCTTTTAAAAAAACAAACTATCTTCAGAGGCTTATGTCTGCTGGCCCGCAGACATAAACTCATTGTAGACCTTTTAAGCAAAAAATAAACTAAACCTTAATGTATGCTTAAGTTTGTACTCATCCAGGTATTGATTTTATTACTGGAATTCTAGGCCAATATCAATCTAATTCTGGCCTAGATAGTTGGAAAGCATACTAGAAAGTATTAAGATATCTTCAAGGAATGGAAAACTATAAGTTGAGACACCGAAGAACTTATAACTTGGTAATAGTCGGCTATTATGATTCTTACTTTGCAAAATGCAAAGATGACAAGAAATCAACTTCGAGTTAAAGTTTTATGCTAGCATGCGGATCAATTTCATAGAGGAGTCATAAGCAGCAGTTGACAACAACCTCCACAATGATGAAGGAATATGTTGCAGTGTGCACTGCAACTTGTCATGGTATGTTGCTAAGAAACCTCATTACTGGACCGAAAGTTGTTAACTCCATATCACGACTGTTGAAGATTTACTGTGACAAGTCGACTACTGTGAGTTTCTCGAACAGTAACTGTTTGAGCGGAGCTGGTTTGTACCTTGATACAAAGTATTTGCTCGTATGTGAACGAACAGAGGAAAATAATCATTGTATCGTTTACATTAGCACAAATGATATGCTTGCGGATCCATCGACTAAAGATCTACCCCCCAAAATTTTCCAAGAACTAGTAACAAGGATGCGTTTTAGTAAAGACTTTTTGTAATAGCTTATCAAGTTTGCATTAATTATTAATGTAATTTCCTCGAATGTTTATTTTGTCTATAATAAAGTATGTGCGCACTTAATGATCTATAGAAAAATTTGTGCAAATTAAGTATTGTATATTAAGGGTTTTGTCTTAGTCATTTAGGTCTTATGATTAAATGTTTTATATTGAGAATTTAGTATAACTGTTGGGGGTCTCGGATTAATTAAAATTCGTATGACTGTGTAACAACTCGGGTACTTGAAATTTATATTTTACCCGACTATGTTCGATGTTCGGGTTATTTTATTAAATATATATAACGCGTTTATCGAGCTTAAATTTATATTATTATTTATTTAATTATATATAACTTGTACGTTTTGACATTTATAGCCCAAACTATAATCTTTACTAAGTATAACGCGGGTTCGACCCCCTGCCACAACGATTTTTTCTGTTATTTATATTTATTTTTTTGAAAAACCTTTACTAAGTATAATAATAATACTAATGATTAAATAAAATTTTTTTTATTAAAAACCGACATAGAATTTGTGTTTTCTCGCGTCTTTCGTCCGTGTATGTATGTATATGTAAACATATATGTATATATACGTATATATAATAACACGAAAACTAATATTTATGTTTTATTATATGTACACACACACCCACACAACAAGTAAACTTTATATATAAATATATTTATAAAACTAACAATATTTTAAAAAGATGTAGTTTACTTTTATATACTTTTCGCATAATTAACAAACTAATTATTTTATGTAAATCTTTATATATAATGTTATATTATTATAATATTAACTAAATAATGGTTTTCGAGTTTGCGTAATCAATCTTTGCTTTACTTAGTGTATCCGTCTTTCTCTTTGTTTCTTTATTAGGCTTTAACTTTCACGCATGATTCCCGCATTCTTAATATCACAATCACCTTGTTCGTCTATTGAGGTGAGTACCATATTCCCCGTATTTTTCTCGTCGTTTTGAGGACATATGCGTAAATTGTATTTCTTATATATACTTATATACAAAACTGCAACTATTGTCTTATGTGTTAACAATTTATACTCTACTTGTTTATGTGCTTATATGCTTTACGTGAACCCCATTCGGAGAGATCCAACATAATCTCAGAACAGTATGATCATACGCTAGTCGTTATAGCTTTGTGCTTCTCGACATCTCATTTATACTTGCTCATTTGGTTAATTTGTTATTCTCATATGACTTGCTGCAATTACTTATTTTTTTATATACTACTAGCAGAAATGCCCGCGCTTCGCAGCGGGTACGCTCTTTTAAAACTAATTTACTAATTAAATTGTATTGGTAGTATACATGTAATAAACTGAAGTGACTTTAAAAGGTCAAATCCGTCATTAATTCAGTATCATTATCTAGAAAATTTCTTTATACACAAGTAGTGTATTAGTAGTATACATGTAGTCACCAAGAAACGTATACAATGAATCAATGCACCATTGGCGAGCACATAGTGCATGTAAGAATGAACAAGCACGTCTTTTTGTTCACCGAGAATCCCAAGACAAATAATGTTCACCGGCTTGAACTTGAAGCCAACAATGGAAAGATCCGAATTCTCCTACCAAAGATATAAAACAATTTTTAAGATAAAAGCGAAACATTTTTTTATATGAAAATGAGCATATTGTAGATGAAAGATTATGATAAAACATCCAACATTATTTGTCAATTTGACTTGACCAACCCAACCCGTTCCATCTGACATGTTTGAGATAACGCAACCCATAACCTTTTATTTTATATTGAATATATAAGAGTAATACAATCAATATTGAACTAAGTATTCAACATAAATGGAACATTCACCTAGTAACTCTCATTGTATCTAAACAAATATTGCTTAAATATGGTGCCATTTAAATAATAAAAACCCATATCCGTGGACAAAATCTAACGATGACACTTGATAGTGACCAAAAATCAATAACATTGAAAAATTTCTCCTTAAAACCAGTTCTGAGAAACATGTAGAGAGATAAAACCAATATTAACCGGTTTAACACATAATAGTAGATGTAACGGGTTTCTACTTCCACACTACTGGTTTGTATTCATTGGTCAGTTTTTCGTTTGAATTATATTTGAATCATATTATCGCTGTTGTTTGGTTTGAGTGACACTCAAATCCGGATATCTAACCAAAACAATATATAAAAATCGGGATTGGATCCAAAACAAAGTTAGAACCAAAAATCGACTTCAAAACTTCAAAATTTGTTTTATTTTTTTGGGCTGTAATATCCAAGAAGTTTGGGAATACAATATTATTATCTATTTGGAACTTTTTTGTATTTTCGAGCCACAAATGAGGAGGAATGGATTTATGGTATGTCATTGAAGGGTTGATGCAACAGATGACAAAGATTTTTTGAAATGTGAATTTGGTTGAGGCCTTTTAAAACTAAGATTTACAAGATAGATAAAAGACAGCATTAACAGCACTATAGACATACCTGTTTTTTTTTGGAAAATTTGTAAGTTAAATGTTTCATATTCCTTCTCTTGAGTTTTTATCTGGTTCACTTGCTCTTGAACAACAACATAACCGGGCGTCAAAAAGCATAAGAGAATGAACAACATGTGTGTTCATGTTCGTTTGTTTGATAAGGTGAACACATCTTTTTGTCCATACTAAGTTCATGAAACAAGAAGTCAAGAATCAATTTTAATATTACTGCATGCACAAACACGTACAGCCACTTAAAACGAAAATTTCCTGGTTCGGACACAAATATCGTTTGCTCACGTCTTCATATTTTATAAATCTAATTTTTGGTCATTTTGATTCAACTCAAAATGACTTCAATAAAAAAAATTAAAAATAAAATAACTAATACGGGTCATAACAGGAAGCGAAGTTTGATGTGGGCAAACTTCATTTTGATTTAAGTTAAAAAAAATCAATCTAGATAAAATTAGTGAGAAAAAAGCATCCATAGTAACATTATCAAAACATCAATATCAACAGACGAACACGAATACACTTATTGTCTTAACGAATGAGCACCAAAAAGAAACTCTGTTGGTTCAAGTTCGTGAACCATTTGTTTACAGTGTAACAAATGACCACAAACAAACATGAACATGGTCATTTTCTTATTGAACGATTACGAACAAGAAACTCCGTTTATTTAATGGTCCGTGTTGAGTTGCTTCTTTGGTTAAAGTTAAACGAACCAATATAAACATGTTCTGTTTGTGTACTTTCGGTTCACTTACAAGCGTATAAGTCAACCAAAACTCGTTTTAAATCCTTAGTAATGTTCATATAGATTTTTTAATGAAACATGATTATACCATATATTATATGGCATGTGAAGAAACTAAAGCAAATAAATAAGCCAAGGGATTTAATAAAACAAACTTACTTGAAAGTTGAAACCAATGCTTCTCAAATGCTCGTAATCCTTGACCTTCAAGCCACTCTCCAAAAGCTGCATTGCCTTGTCTCCCCTGACAGTCACATAACATGCAATCTTTCCATTACACCTGATGCCAAAAGATGTAAATAAGTACCTTACTGTGCAAGTCAACACCAGAATTATGAATACCTCAATCTAACAGTTGGTATAAACAATTCAAAATGGAAATAAATGATAAGAATTTTTTAAATCGAAAGTCACTTTAGTTGTAAATGAAACATAGATTACACCATAAAGAACAACAGCTAATCAAGATAACAAATTGCAATAAAAAAATTGTGATAATTGTGTTTCAATTGTCAGAAGGAAAAGATTACTTACCAAACATGAACTTAGAATTCAGTTAAGGATTTAATAACTCTATAACTAACTACCGTGTTGGTTACAGCAGCATGCTCAGCTGGATTTTGACTCTAGGGACACAGTAAGAAAAATCCAGCAAGAATTACAAATCTATGTCTAACATAATACCATACTTCACCTTTTTTATTCATTTTACCCAACAATTTCCCAATGGTATTTTCCGGCAGTTTCCATGATCCTATATGATACTAAACAAACTTCACAACAATCAAGAATTTTTCATAATATTTTCTTAATAGGCCAACAATATCATATAGTCAATGGCTGAACAGAGTATTGATAATAGTAATAATATTCAGTATGACTCATATGAATGAGAAGAACAAAACTCATACTTACCTTGTAACCAAAAACTAAATCCGTCATCTTCAATTCGGAACCAGGAACAAATTAAGAATCTGCTTACAATTCAATTGAGATTAAACAAAACAGACATACCTTCACGAACTCATACTCACAGAATTACAGTGTGTCAATCATTATTGGATCAAATTAGACTTGATTTGAACAGAACACAATTAACGATTTCATACTAATCGCTAACCTGGAACTTATTGCCCTAATCGACTAAGACATGGGATAACTAAATAGCATAGCGATTGGAATAAGAATAATCGATCCATCATTATAACGGATGGTGCCTTAACTCAGTAAAGTAAAGTGAGGAAGACGGAATAACCCTAACCGTCAATGGCCGGATAACGGAATGCATTGAATGATTGTTGATCAATTTGGCGGGGATAGTATTAGTTAAGTTGCCAGAGAGTTAAGGGGCATTTATTTAATATATTGAATGAAGGAAAACAGATAATTAAGCTCTTTATCTTATCATAAAGGACCGGGGAGTAATTTCGTGAAACATGAAGCTTTATCAAGTTGTACACAAGGCTTGAAGTACGGATTAATATAATGGCAAATTACTTTTTTCGCCTAATTGTGAAATGATGTTTCTGTCCACGTTCTTTAATTATGAAATTACCATCATTGTCCCTCACTCTTCCTTAATAATATAATAATATAGAAATGTACTTTTAAACTGGTGTGTTGCTCACTCAACCTTATAATGACAAATCTTCTTTATTTTCAACGCATATGCAGGTCATCATGTGATGTGAAGTAGTAGAAGTTGGAAGATCACTTAAGGAATTATATTAGAGAAACTTTAACGAGACAACTGTTTTTATGGTTATATTTGTTTGATGCTTTGTTTGTTTTTGGGATATTGTAATGAATATTTGTTTTATTTGAAATTTATTAAATAGATATTGAAAATTTCCATTATTGTGTAATAGTACCTTGAGAGCTGTGGGCAATCAGTTCAGCCCCGGCATTTCGGCCGTAGGTTGGGGTGTGACAGATTGGTATCAGAGCCGAAGGTTAAAGATAAGTCGTTATAAATTCCCTTAGACACTTGTTTAGGAGCCCTATGCGTGCCTATCTGTTTACATTTATGTGTTCAATTTAAATTTTTACTGCTTTCTTAGATAATTATTTATTATATATTGTTTTCTTATGCACACACACACAAACTCCGAGGCTATGCCTCAACATTCAAAGAAAATTTTCAAAAACTAGATTGCTTTTATCTTCGGGAAATTCGTTAAGAATTCTCACCTGTTGTTTTCACTCGTTCACCTTAGGAAAAGGTTATGTGACATGTCCCTGAAATAACTGAACGGGTGAGAGAACTGTGAGTTAGGCCTTGGCAAAACGGTTCCGAGAACCAAAGGTAACACGCTATTCCTTACCTGGGGGATAACCTGACCACAGTACCAGACCCTATGGACCCGAGCGAGACCCACAATTGCCATATGACTGACACCCTAGGCTGTCAACCGTAACCACATTAGTGGTTGCATTCCTATAATATTTTTAAACCGAATTCACGGTGATTCGTGACTTAAATTCGGTAACTTTCCGATTATGGTCTACGTTATTTTAAGTGGTTAGTCGGGAATCCCGGCATCCCTTACTTAACATGTTTTTGTATTTTTGTTGGAGTAATCAACGTGGTAATTGACAAGATACTCCGACTACCCATATTTTGTTTCGAAAGTTTGTTATTTAGTTTGGTCAGTTAAAACGCCGTGTAACGCTCATCGGGCCGACAAACTACATTGCAATGATAGTTCGTTAATTAGTTGGGACAATCAAAATGCCATGTAACGCTCATGGGCTGTCCAACTCAGTTGTTTTTATTCATTAGTTGCGTTGGGCCATTCAAATTGCTATGGAAAGCTCAGGGGAGGCCAACATCCACAATTTATATTTCGTTGGTTTATTGTAACTTAACCAAATAACAATCTAAATTTTAATCTGACTTATCTCCTCGTGTAGTCATTACACATTAATCCTATTGACTACATCATTTAATAACTATTTATGCTATGTCCCCCCATCTTATAATCTTTTACTTTAATCCTTATGACGCAAATCCCCTTATTTATTAAGACAACGTTATTATAAGTTGATATACATCTATTTATACATCTCGAATCCCGTGTAAAGTTGTGTTTTCGTAATGTTTTAAGTTCGTTTAAGTTCGAGTTTTGTTTATCTTTTATTAATTTAGGTTTTGAGTCAAGTTTTATATATTTATCGTGTTTTAACTCTTTTGGTGTCTTGCATGTTTTACTTAATTCTTTCTATCTTTTCATGTGAAGTTTAAGTAAGTTTTGCTCGTTAATGATTACATGATTGTTCCACTTAGCGATTCGATTTGTTTTCATGTAGATGGTGATTTGTAAGAAAAGAAGGTCTAGAAGGTTCTAAACGTTACTTGGAGTTCAAGAAAGGGATTTAACATGGTTAAATAATAAAGAAAAAGCAAAAAACGAAAATTCCCTCCAAGAGGGCGCCTCGCCGCGCCTAGGCAAATGCCCAGGATGCCTAGGCTAGGCCTTCTGGTCAGCCAAAAATTGCAAGCACAAGCCCATTCTCGCTTATATAAACATCTTCATTCCCTAGCCGATCCTAAGCTTTTGGCAGCCGATTTTGAGAAGGATAACCAAGTGTTGAAGGTTATTTGAAGCTAGGAACTAAGGAGGATCAAGAGAGCTTTCATCCGGGTGTTCGAGGATCAATTGCAAAGGGTTTTGTCGCTCTAACTTTCGTTCCTTGTTCATTATTCTTGATGTCTTTCGTCTTAGTTTTTAAGACTTGTTTAGGATTGTTTTTAATAATGATTCTAGGCTAGACTTCATGTCTACCTAGGTTTGATGAACATGTTTGAGACTTGATTCTTGCTTTGGACTTATGCTTTGATTATGATTTCGTTATTTTAATAGTAAAGACTTGATTTTGTTTTCATGATGCGTATAAGTATTTGTTATCTTAATTGATTGTTAACTATTGCTTCACATGGATCTTTTATCTATTGATTGTGTTCTTAGATTCAGGGTTCATGTTTAATCTTTACTTGGTGTTTTGATTATTATGGTTGAATAGGCCTGTTAGATCATAGAAGCTTGTTGATAGTTGGTTAGGGTTTTAAATGGTTTGCTAAATTCCAATAGCTGTAAGGTGAGGAGTTGTTCGTGTGTCTTGGTCAATTGCATGCTAGGATAGATTGTGACAATATTCTTGCTTAGTGCGTTGATCCTTGTTCATGATGTCATGATGAGTTTATCAAGTTATCTAGGGTTTAGTGTTTCGTGAGATTGCTTGCCTAAGATACTATTAATTAACCCTAGTTGATAACTTTGCGGAAATCAATAATATTGATTGCTTAATAATCTAATAATTGTTCTTTGGGATTTCACTTGATTCGGTCAAGGGTCCTTAGGGTTTTGTTAGATGAATATGTTTTAGAAATCAGTTTCCATAATCATGTTATTTGTCCATTGCTTGATGATTGTTGATACATGGGATTCTTACCTAGGTAGATTCCTTCTCTGATTGGTTTCGATCTTGTGTTTAGTTGCTTGTCTCTCGTTTGCTTGTTTATTTACTTTCTTAGTTTAATCTTAGTTTAATATTAGTTTAAAAATCCCCCTTAAAACATTAATAATAAATAGTCGTATCGTAAGTCGAGTCTAATTAGTTAATTAACGTAATTTATAGAGTCCTGTGGGTTCGATATTCCGGACTTACTTAGCTTTAGTACAATTGACCGGTTCACTTGCCGGTGTTTTGTGTAGTTGAGTCTTAAGTTTAGTTTTTATTACTTGTTAATTTAGTTGATATTTAATTGACTGTTTTAAGCTCAATTGATCAAATCAAATAAGGAATATAGCATATTCGGTTGTATAATCCGTTAACCGACATCCAATTTTAGTAAACATGCTTTAATTCATCCGTAATTTGATCAATTAACCATGTTTAAGCCTAAACAAACCCTAATTCGTGATCTTATAAAATCCCTTCGTATCATATCAATTAAACCTGCAGAAACAATCCCTTCACCATCGCGACCCTTTCCCCTAAACCCAATTCAGTTAACATTAACATCTCGGCACCTAATTGAAGCCACTTCTGACCGCAACCTAGCTTGATCCATTTCACTGTCCTATCAAACGTTCTAATTCAATTAACAGGTACGCTTGGGATCGCGTTTAATTGTAGATCAATAGCCGCAACATTGTTTGATCGATCATGGACCAGATTATCCAATTGGATAATCTAGGGTTCATACTTTTTTTTATTCGTATTTATATATTTCTGAGTCTGCAAGTTTTGCATCTTGTGATGTGGCTCAACTGGTTGGATCAGTATATAACAAACGCTGGGTCCCGGGTTCGAACCCGACCCAGCCGGTTTTGGCACTTATTTTTGTTGCTTTGTTTTGTTAACATTATTAAATTGTCTATGTTTTTTTTCTATTAATTATCCACAACACATATAACCATTTAAATATTATTATAAAACCGACAACCTTAAGTCGTGTTCTCGTCATCTAAAACCTGGTTTTTTCTCTTTATTTTTTTAAGACTTATAATCAATGTCTAGTATATTAATTTATGTTATAACGTTTAATAAACGTAAAGTTAATATACCGAGCCCCTAGACTTGTCGTTTTTCTTCATAAATCTTATATATATATGTATGAATATATATATATATATGTAATGATAACTAGTTTAATAACCCAAATTGTATTCATTTTAAAGATTCATGTACGTATTAATTTACCAACTTTTATATCACTTTATAAACTTCTATTTTATTAACGTAAAGAAAACAAATATAATAATAATAATAACAACAACAACAACAATAATAAAAATCACGTTAATGATAATAAACAACCATATCAAAATGACAATAAGATTAATAAGCTCATCGAGACCCAAGATCCGTCTTATTATTTTGTCATTTATATTTAACTCACTTTATCGTTAACAACCAGGATTAATTGTTGGCAAATCTCGGGAAGCTTGACCGTTTTCATCCTAGCTCTTTCTTTTATTATCTCATCCTCATTTATCCTACTTTATAAGGTAAGTAAATTCACATCCCCCTTTTTACCGTTTTATAATTTTGGGGGCCTTATGCGTTCACAACCAAATTTATTATTGATTTACACTACGATTCCAATATATGCGTTATTGAAATTGCTCGATTAGTTGATACGTGTGAATGTGACAATGTGTTTACCTTTTTTTGTGGTGGTTGGTATCTCATTCTCATCCTCATTAGTATGATCATATGCCGTCGGAGTAAACCGTTATCAATACGATTCGGTTGAAAAGACAACTTTTATTTATTGTTATACTTGTTGTAGTGATTTACAATTATCGCATGGAATTGTCTTTTATTATTATATATACTCAAAAACTATGGTTTACTTGCTCAACTTTATGTTGACAAAAATATATATTTTCACGCATGACGCAGGTAGCTTTATCGGATGATGCAAGTATTGGAAGTTAGATGAGACCTTAGGTTGATTAAAGAATGAAGAACACTTTTATTTTAAGTTATTTATGTTTCGAATATTTAAATGTAACGGTATTTCTTTTGAGACAATGTTTGTGCTTTTAAATCTTGATATATGAATGAATAATTTAGATATTGACACGTGTATTTTACTTAGTGTCTTCTGAGCTATGATATAATCAATGTCGCGCCCCGGCATGTTCCGCCGTAGGTTAGGGTGTGATAGATTGGTATCAGAGCCGAAGGCTATAAGATAGGTTGTTAGACGTAACGACCTAGTAGCATGCTTAGGGTCCCTATACGTGTTCCCATACGTGCACCCTACTTGTTTATATTTTTGTACATAGCTTAGAATATTTAAATTGTTTATTATATACAATTGTACACAAAAGCACACACTTAATCCGAGGTTATGCCTCACCCTCCAAAATTATTTTTTTTAAACTCTAGGACCATTTTTTTATCGGGAAATTTCTTAGGAAATCCCACCTTTTTGCTCCCCTCTCCTTGAGGATGATTCATGGGACGGATATGTAGTATCTGGAAGAGGGACGCACTTGTTTACCGAATCCTTGACACCAAGGCTTGCGAGCCTAAGGAAATGCAATGCGTATAAATCTCAATCAATTGCGAGACCTGGTTGCCTTCCTGGAGTGTTCGGTAAGGGTGTGGAACTTATTTGGCCAAAGCATTTCACACCAAACGTACCCGAATCTACTACCCTCATTGT
Source organism: Bidens hawaiensis (assembly GCF_021521415.1). Classification (NCBI taxonomy): domain Eukaryota; kingdom Viridiplantae; phylum Streptophyta; class Magnoliopsida; order Asterales; family Asteraceae; genus Bidens; species Bidens hawaiensis. The sequence goes on from NW_027492878.1 coordinate 246,057, forward strand.
ATCAACGTGGTCATGTGACGATCACATCCTTAAATTTATAACCGAATTCACGGTGATTTGTGGCTAAACTCGGTTTCTCCGTATTGTGTTTTGTTGATCGGATGGATGAAGTATGTACAATGTGGTGGTTCCCGAACTACTTCAACCACCTACCTCAACACTCCCTCAAATTCGATTTTCGATTGATTTTGTTTATTTGGTGTTCGATATTTTTCATTTGTTGGAAGGACCCATGGTGGTTCATGAAGCCCTAACCGACAAATGAACCCATGTATTTTAATTCAAGTTATGTTGTTATATATATCTATTTTTCTCAAAATGTTAAAGATGATAAAATGTTATATAATCAAGTCTCGTAAGTTATGAAATTCTCAACCTCAAACACAATCCCAACCTCAATGCACGATTTCTATATTTCATCAATTATTTATACTTGCTACATTCACCCGAGTCTTACAAACGTTGCACCTTTTACCCTTGCAGTGTGTCTTTTCGCCTCCTCAACCGTAACCGTCGCACCGGCAACTATGGCCGCAGCATGTCAACCCGCATGGCTAAGGGCATGGTAGAAGCCCTCCCAATGATCATCTCTCAATTGCAAATTGTGAATGCTTCTTCATCATCCACAACTCCGAACCCAATTGCTTACCCCCTCAAACAATTCAAGAGTGCCAACCCGCCCGAATACTTCGGTATCGACGATGCTACCATTCTCCTCCAGTGGTTCGAAGAAATGGAGAGCATATTCCTCCATTATGAATGTCCCGAGGACAAGAAAACCACTTACGCCTCGAGCATGCTCAAGAAAAATGCCTTCAATTGGTGGAACGGTGAGAAGCGCACGCTTGGCGCTGAGATTGCCATGGCCTTGCAATGGGATGACCTCAAGAAACTCATGGTCAAGAAGTTTTGCCTGAAACATGAGCTTCAGAAGTTGGAAGAGGAGTTTTGGAATTTGAAACAAGAAAGTGGAAATGACGCCATCTACAACGATCGTTTCCATGAATTGAGCCTTCTCATCCCTCACATGGTCACTCCCTTGAACGTGCAATCGATAATTACATCTCGGATTTTCCTATGCAAATCCAAGATTCCATCCTAAGTCGTGACCCTCAAACCCTCCATGATGCCATCACCCTAGCCGGTACCCTCACCGAGAACCACTTTAAGGCCGGGACCTTGACCCGGAAGAATTCCAAGAAGCCCAATGATAAGCCCACACCTGAGCCCACTAAGGAATCCAAGGCCGAATCCTCTAAGCCCGAATCCTCCAAGAATAACAACCACAACAACTCATCTCACTACCACAACAAGAGAAAACCCAACTCCCAAAATTATGTCTTAGCCCAACCACAAGCCCAACAATCCTCTCCAAACAAGAAGCCCTACACCGGCCCACATCCGTATTGCAACACTTGCCAACGCCACCACCCGGCCCAAGCCACTTGTCGGGTGTGCACCAATAGCCACCGATTCGGCCACCTTACCCAATATTGTCGAGAAGCACCTCGTGTGCAAGCCGCTCCACCGCGGTTCCCACCAACAAACCAACCCAACCGAGCCATCCCTCGTGCTCCAATCATTAACCCCGTTAGGGCTTGCTACAATTGTGATGACCCAAATCAACTCCACAACGCGTGTCGTCGACTCTCCCAAGTTCACCAAGCCTATGTTACACCACAACCCTAATACACATCCTAAGCCTATCAAGTGCAAACTTATCAACCCCAAGTACCCCAACTCATGGCTCCTCCAACTCTTCAAGCTCAACCCATGGTCATGCAAGCCTATCAAGCTCCAACACCTCAAGCTTTGACCTCTCAAACCCAAGCACCTCGAGGAACTCAAGGACAAGCTTTCACCATCAATGCTCATCAAGCCCAAAACTCGAATGATGTGGTGAACGGTACGTTTCTAGTTAACAAGCATCATTCCTTGGTACTATTTGATTCGGGAGCCGATAGGAGTTTTATTTCCTTTGATTTTGAATACATACTTGATGTGCCCCATAGTAAATTATCTAAGCCCTTCACGGTAGAGATAGAAAACGGTAGTTTGATCACCATTGACTCCGTCATTCGAAATTGCACGATTACTCTCAATGGGCAAAAGTTCTCTATCGACCTTATTCCTATGCAAATGGGTAGCTTCGACATTATCATTGGAATGGATTGGCTCTCTCTCCATCGTGCCGAAATTTTATGTTTCGAGAAACTCATTCGAATCCCTATCGATGGGGGCGTGATTCTAAACGTTCTTGGAGAAAGACCCTTCTCAAAGCTAAACCTCATGTCGTGCCTCAAAGCCCAATGTTACTTACGCAAGAAGTATGTCGCCTTCTTAACCCACGTCATCACAAAATATGATGAAGAAAAGAAACTTTCCGACATCCCGATTGTCCGCGACTTCCCTAAAGTCTTTCCCGACGACGTTTCCCGGACTCCCTCCCATTCGTCAAGTGGAGTTCTGTATTGATCTTGTACCCGGAGCAAACCCCGTAGCCAAAGCACCTTACCGCCTTGCACCTTATGAGATGCAAGAACTCTCTAACCAAATCCAAGAACTCACGGAAAAAGGTTTTATTCGCCCGAGTTCGTCTCCATGGGGCGCACCCGTCTTGTTTGTTAAGAAGAAAGACGGTACTCTTCGTATGTGTATCGATTATCGTGAGCTTAACAAGCTTACAATCAAGAACCGTTATCCCCTTCTGCGCATCGATGATCTCTTCGATCAACTCCAAGGAGCCGCATGTTTCTCTAAGATAGATCTCCGTTCGGGTTATCACCAACTCCGTGTCCACGAAGATGACATACCCAAGACAGCCTTCCGTACTCGTTATGGCCACTTTGAATTCCGAGTTATGCGTTTTGGTTTGAGTAATGCTCCTGCTGTTTTCATGGACCTTATGAATCGTGTTTGTAAACCCTACCTCGACAAGTTTGTGATTGTTTTCATCGACGATATCTTGATATACACTAAATCAGAGACCGAGCACAAGGACCATTTGCGCGCCATTCTCGACTTGTTACGAAAGGAACAACTTTACGCCAAGTTCTCGAAATGTGAATTTTGGCTAAAGCAAGTTCAATTCTTGGGCCACATCGTTAACGATAAGGGTATTCACATTGATCCCGCTAAAATCGAGGCCGTTAAAAATTGGATGAACCCGTCCTCTACAACGGAGGTTCGTTCATTTCTTTGTTTAGCGGGGTATTACCGTTGTTTTATCCGCAACTTTTTGAAAAGTGCTTCACCCCTTACCGCACTAACCCACAAAGGGAAAGTTTACGAATGGGGTTCCGACCAAGAAGAAGCGTTTCAAACTCTTAAGGACATGCTTTGCAATGCTCCAATCCTTGCTCTTCCCGAAGGAAACAATGATTTTGTTGTCTTTTGTGACGCTTCTATTCAAGGTCTCGGTTGTGTTCTTATGCAACGAGACAAGGTCATTGCTTACGCTTCGCGTCAACTCAAGGTGCTCGAGAAAAATTACACGACGCATGACCTCGAACTTGGTGCGGTCGTGTTTGCCTTGAAAATTTGGAGACACTACCTTTATGGCACGAAATGTGTGGTCTTCACCGACCATAAGAGTTTACAACACATCTTCGACCAAAAGGACCTCAATATGAGACAAAGACGATGGGCCGAATTGTTAAGCGATTATGATTGTGAAATTCGCTACCACCCCGGGAAAGTGAATGTCGTGGACAATGCTCTTAGTCGTAAGAGTCATGTTAAATCCGTCTTGATCCATTGTGTCACCATCCAATCTGTCCTCCAAAACCGCATCTTCGACGCACAACACGTCTCCGTCACCGAGAGTAACTTACACGAAGAGATGTCGTGTGGCGCCGAACTCCAACTTGAAACCAAACGTAATGGCTTACTCTATTATTTGGACTATTTATGGGTTCCTGATCGTGACGGTCTTCGCATGTTAATTCTCGATAAAGCTATAAGTCACGATACTCTATTAATCCCGGTGCGGATAAAATGTATGTCGATCTTCGTACCATGTTTTGGTGGCCGGGAATGAAGAAAGATATCGCGGTGTATGTATCTAAATGCCTCACTTGCTCTAAGGTTAAAACCGAGCATCAATAGCCGTTTGGTTGGCTCGAGCAACTTCCGATCCCCGTTTGGAAATGGAAAGACATAGCCATTGATTTCGTTACCAAACTCCCCACTACTCAAAGTCGCAATGATAGTATTTGGGTGATTGTTGATCGTTTGACCATGTCAGCTCACTTCATACTGTTCTGAAAAAAGTCCTCCGTAAGCGAATCAGCCCGACTCTATGTCAAGAACATCATTTGCCGCCATGGAACGCCGTTGGCCATTATCTCTGATCGTGATGGTTAGTTTACCTCTCATTTTTGGAGATCGTTGCAAACTGCCTTGAGTACCCGTATTGATTTAAGCACCGCTTATCACCCGCAAACCGATGGTCAATCCGAGAGAACGATTCAAACTCTCGAATAAATGCTCCGTTCTTACATACTAGACTTTGGTGAAAATTGGGATACTCACTTACCACTTGTAGAGTTTTCCTACAATAATAGTTTTTACACTAGTATTGGCATGGCACCCTTTGAAGCTCTTTATGGCCGAAAATGCCGTTCCCTGATTTGTTGGAACGAGGTTGGTGAATCGAAAATCACCGGCCCTGAGCTTGTTCAAGAAACTTCTGATCGAATCGCTCTTATTTGTCAAAATCTTCTTGCCGCACGTATCCGTCAAAAGAGCTTCGCCGATAAGCGCCTCAAACCTCTCGAGTTCAATGTTGGTGATCGTGTTCTCCTTAAAGTATCTCCTTGAAAAGGGGTAGTTCGTTTTGGCAAAAGGAAAAAATTATCTACTCGTTTTGTTGGCCCGTTTGAAATCGTTGAAAGGGTTGGTAAAGTTGCTTATCGTCTCGACCTACCCGCTGAGCTTTCCAATATTCATCCAACTTTTCATGTTTCCAACCTCAATAAATGCTTAGCCGAGGGGAACCTCCATATACCCCTCGATGAAGTGCAAATTGATGAATCTATGCGTGCAAATTGGGAATCTAAACGTGGTCCCGAGTTCACTTGGGAACGTAAAGATCAAATGGAGTCCAAGTACCCGCACCTCTTCGTTATGGCTTAATTCATAATTTTGGGACGAAATTTTCTAAAGTAGTGAATGCTATAACATTTCGGGTTTTCATTTTTATATTCTTGTAATTATACCCGACCCATTTAAGGGATTCGGGTCACTCATTTAATAAAACCGACACATATGTGTTGTGGATAATTAATTGGAAAAATTTAAACAATTTAATAAAATTAACAAAACAAAGCAACAAAAATAAGTGACAAAACCGGCTACCTTAAGTCGTGTTCTCGTCATCTAAAACTCGGTTTTTGCTATTTATTTTTTTAAGACTTATAATCAATGTCAAGTATATTAATTTATGTTATAATGTTTAATAAACGTAAAGTTAATATACCGAGCCTCTAGAGTTGTCGTTTTTCTTCATAAATCTTATATATATATATATATGTATGTATGAATATATATATATGTAATGATAACTCGTTTAATAACCCAAATTGTATTCATTTTAAAGATTCATGTACGTATTAATTTTCCAACTTTTATATCACTTTATAAACTTCTACTTTATTAACGTAAAGAAAATAACAACAACAACAACAACAATAATAATAATAATAATAACAACAACAACAATAATGAAAATCACGTTAATGATAATAAACAACCATAATAAAATGACAATAAGATTAATAACCTCATCGAGACCCAAGACCCGTCTTATTATTTTGTCATTTTATTTAACTCACTTTATCGTTAACAACCAGGATTAATTGTTGGCAAATCTCGGGAAGCTTGACCGTTTTCATCCTAGCTCTTTCTTTTATTTCATCCTCATTTATCCTACTTTATAAGGTAAGTAACATCCCCCTTTTTACCGTTTTACAATTTTGGGGGCGTTATGCGTTCACAACCAAATTTATTATTGATTTACACTACGATTCCAATATATGTGTTATTGAAATTGCTCGATTAGTTGATACGTGTGAATGTGACAATGTGTTTACTTTTTGTTGTGGTGGTTGGTATCTCATCCTCATCCTCATTAGTATGATCATACGCCGTCGGAGTAAACCATTATCAATACGATTCGGTTGAAAAGACAACTTTTATTTATTGTTATACTAGTTGTAGTGATTTACAATTATCACATGGAATTGTCTTTTATTGTTATATTTACTCAAAAACTGTGGTTTACTTGCTCAACTTTATGTTGACAAAAATATATATTTTTACGCATGACGCGGGTAGCTTTATCGGATGACGCAAGTATTGAAAGTTAGATGAGACCTTAGGTTGATTGATGAATGAAGAACACTTTTATTTTAAGTTATTTATGTTTCGAATATTTAAATGTAACGGTATTTCTTTTGAGACAATGTTTGTGCTTTTAAATCTTGATATATGAATGAATAATTTAGATATTGAGACGTGTATTTTACTTAGTTTCTTCTGATCTATGATAATATCGATGTCGCGCCCCAGCATGTTCCGCCGTAGGTTGGGGTGTGAAAGATGCATACGTAATTACCTAAGTCCTCGCATGGAAGTAATAATCCGAATAGTTGTGTGTCACAATGAGAAACCGAAAGTAGTTGAGATGACGGTACAAATGTAGAATATGATAAGGGCATGGTAGATATGCCACTGGTGTGACATCTGCCCCTATCCGACCCACCGACCCAGGTACCCGTTTCTCCGATCCAATCTCTTTTTTTTTTTATAATTTAATATATATTTATACTTATACTTTACTTTTAATAATAATAATATATTTTCTTTCCTTTTTCTCTCTCTTTTCCTTCCCGCCGTCCCGTCCCTCTTCTTCTCTCTTTCCGCCTTCTTTTCTCTCTTGTCGTCGTCCCGCCCTTAAGCCTTGAACCCCTAACTGTCCTTTGTTCCTTCCCGCCTAAGGTTGTCTGCGCAGCTCCACGCGCCAGACTCCTTACAAGGAAGCCTGCGCGTAGACCAGTTGTTCCTGCGATACGCGAGGCGAACTGTTCTCGCAGCGCGCTAAGAATTGTGGTTCTTCTCGCAACGCGCTAAGAACGGTAGTTCTTCCCGCGACGCGCTAAGAATTGTGGTTCTTCTCGCAGCGCGCTAAGAATGGTAGTTCTTCCCGCGACGCGCTAAGGATTTTAGTTCTCTGTCTGCCTTCGCCCTCGCGCGTGCGCTCGAGCCTTCTCGCGCTAAACCCCCTTTGAGTTTTCTTCTGTTTAATCTAGCCGTTTGCTTTTGTGATGTCTTATCTTCTGTGCTGTTGACCTAACCTGCCTTATGTCTGAAAAGCCACTTTTGGCGCAGCATGCGCACCAACCCCATTGGTTGACAGAAAAAGTGACTGACATTATCTTTTGAGATCTGCTTTTCCATGCTTGACCAGTACCTTTAGCTGACCCGCCCATGCCTGTTTACTGTTCCCTGTCAGCTTTTCCTTTGCCCTCTGCAGCTGCCATATCTTTTGATATCTTTTGCTTTTGGAATCTTTTGCTTTTTGGAGATCTTTTCCCCTTTTCTAGGGATTGTGTTCCCTAGGGTTTCCCTATAAATAATAATGTTAATTTCCTAACACATTGCACACAAACACTTAATTTAACCTCCTCCTTGCTCTCTCTGCCGCCTCCCTCTCTGCCTCCGTCTTCCTTCCTGTTCTGCCCTGCTTTTCCGGTAATATATATATTATATATAATAAGTTACTTATTAATTATGCTAACTTATAATCTAGACTTAAAACCAATCGTTAAAACAATAATCTTATTTATAGGTTAACTTGTGCTTGTTTAAAGTTGGTTCTTGCTTTATCTTTCACCGCACCGTTTATCAAGTGAGTAATCTCGTACCTAATCTCTTTTTATTTTTAATGTTTTGGGATGTTCATGTGTTCATACAAACTTAGAGTCTTAAACTTGTTTATGAACTTTAGTCGCGCAGTATCCCATGTGTTGAGGACGTTTACTTGGCTGTTTATTTGTATGTGTGTATCATTAACCGCTTTGTTCGGCCTATTCCGAAGTTTTCATGGATCCATTAGATGAACACGGGAGACCTATCGTTTACGGTTTTCTTTGTTTACACTTGCACAGATGTTTTCTTGTTTTTGTGCTCATTTGGGAGCACGGATTGAACTATGAACTATGATCTATTTAGGCTTGATCACAATCTGATTACACCCTTGTTAAACACCAGACATACACGTGTTGCGCGCAGATTTATTGTTATCTATGTATTGTATTAAACTTGATTTCTCACCAACACGCAAGTGTTTGACGTTTATTTTAACACATGTTCAGGTTTGCTGTAGCTACATTTGGAGCTTGTGGACACGTAGGACGTTTTTACTTTTGGACCTAGATTAAAATGTATCAAGACAAGTTATTATTGTTCGAATATTTTGCCTTATAATATGTTGATTTATGTTATCTTGTGTATACGTTGCGCGTGCGTGAATGAATATATTTATTAAATATTGACACCCAATAGTGTCACGAGTAATGAAACAATATGTGGCGCCCCGATGTATAATCCGCCTTTGGTCGGGGTGTTATAGATTGGTATCAGAGCTCGTTGACTTTAGGATAGGTGGTTAGACGTAACGGCCTAGAATACCTAAGAGTCCCTTCTCGCGCATGAGAGAAATCTCATGTTTGCGCGCTTATTGTTAATTACTCGTTATTTATAGATATGCTTGCGCAGACGCAGCGTATGGTTTTATGTTTTATTTCGCGATATTTCGATTTTTGCTGAATTTCGATTTTTATTGATTTTACTTGCATATTCGTTTGTTGGATTTGAAAATCCGAAAAGTCATGGTGATACATGAATAGTTGATTTTCGAATTCCATTTACGATTATGTTCTGAGGTTGGAGACTTGAAAAGTCATGGTGATACATGAATTGTCAACCTCCAATACTCATTTTCTTGTATATTTTATAAAGGATTGAAAAGTCATGGTGATACATGAATCGTCAATCTCCAATCCTCGTTTACTCGTATATTTTAAATTGGGAATTTGGAAAGTCATGGTGATACATGAATTGTCGATTCTTGATTCGAATTTGTTACCTTTATTAAGTTTGCATCTAGGGTCATTTATTTTACTTTAACTTTTGACAGTAACTGACTCCGCGAAACCAAGCTTTTCGAGGTTATACTTTGCGCTAAAACCAAGATATTAACTAAAAAAAAAATTTAAACTTTTATAGAATGCCTCCACTATCTCGCCGTCATCAGAGGAGAGAAGCCTCGCGCAGGCGTAGACAGCAACGTTCCCAGGAAATGGCCGCCGCAATAGCCCAAGCTTTGAGCCAAAACAATACCTCCGGTTATAACATTAAGTCCTTTAACGCGGGTAACCCTCCAAAGTTCACAGGTCTTGAAGGAGCCACCGTGATGCTCCAATGGCTCGAAAAGATTGAAAACACTTTCCTCCATACCCAATGCCCTCCAGACAGACGAACCCTATATGCTTCCAGTGTCCTGGAATCTAGAGCGCTTACATGGTGGAATGGAGTAGCTCATGCGCGTGGCGCAGAAGCTGCTTCTAGCATGACATGGGAGGAATTCAAGGAAATTCTGACGCGAGAATTCTGCCCTCCCAACGAAGTTAAGCGCCTGGAGGAGGAATTTTGGAATCTTAAGCAATACAGCGGTGAAGCGCGCGAGTACGCGACGCGCTTCCATGAACTAAGTCTGCTTGTCCCTCACCTTGTTACCCCTTCCCGCCGAGCCATCGAGAAATTCCTTGGGGGTCTCCCCATGGAAATTCAAGATTCTGTATGGGCCAGAAACCCAGTAACCCTCTCTGACGCCATCGAGTTGGCCGCTGTGCTCAGCGACAACCATGTCAGAGCAGGAACCCTGTTCCTGCGGGGAACTGAGAAGACCAAACCCACCAAGACTGCCCCTGAACTAACAGAAACCAAGCCAGAACCCTCAAACCGTAACAACCTCAAGCGCAGGCGCAAAGCCTATGCGCTTACCAGCCCGCCCATTGTCCAGCAACCCACCTACCAACCTCCAGTTTACGCGCCTAACCCACTGTCAACCTACCCAACACCTCCTATAGTCCACAACTATGCCTTAACCAACCCCGCACTCCCTGCCCTGCCAACTAAGAAACCTTACACAGGAACTCAACCCTTTTGCCCAACCTGTAAACTTCACCACCCACCTCAAGCCCCATGTCGACAATGTAACCGATGTGGCCGCGTTGGCCACTCAGCCGAATACTGTAGAGTCCCTCCCGCCAATCCAATTGCGCCAACACCACCAGTCTACCCGCAGAACCCACAACCAACCTACCAAAACCCACGACCCAGTTCGTGCTTTAACTGCGGTGATCCCAGTCATTTCCGGAACGCGTGCCCGAGACTACAAGTTCAGATTACGCAAGCGAATCCGGTGAACCAGATTTCGAATCAAGTGACGCGCGGACGAGCTTTTAACATAACCGCGCACCAAGCGCAAGCGAATAATGACGTAGTTAATGGTACATTTTTGCTTAACGGATTTTATGCTTCTGTACTTTTTGATACTGGCGCCGATCGAAGTTTTATTTCTCGCGCGTTTGAACAAAAGCTTGCGCGACCGCGCAGCGATTTAAAAGAAAATTTTTCAGTTGAGTTGGCTAATGGTGAAACTGTTTTAATTAATTCAGTGATTAAAAATTGCACGCTTAACCTTAACGAAAACGATTTTCTGATCGACCTCATCCCCATGCCTCTTGGAAGCTTTGATGTTATTATTGGTATGGACTGGCTCTCGAAGAATCGCGCCGAAGTTATTTGCGCCAAGAAGTTGATTCGCATTCCTCGAGAAAATGGTGATCTTCATATCTACGGCGAGAAACCCTCCCGCGGTTTTAAACTTATGTCTTGCGCCGAAGCCCGAAGGCTCATGCGGAAAAGGTGTATTGCATTTTTAGCCCATGTGGCTAAACCCGATGAAGGAAAGAAGAAGCTTCGCGATATCCCTGTTGTGCGTGATTTCCCTGAAGTTTTTCCTGATGATCTTCCTGGTATCCCTCCCGCTCGTGAAGTCGAGTTCCGTATTGATCTTGTCCCTGGTGCTTCCCCCGTAGCTAAATCTCCTTACCGTCTTGCGCCCGCTGAGATGCAAGAATTAGCAAGCCAACTTCAAGAGTTGACCGCTAAAGGATTCATTCGCCCTAGCTCTTCGCCCTGGGGTGCTCCGGTGTTGTTCGTTAAAAAGAAGGATGGTACGTTTCGCATGTGTATCGATTACCGAGAGTTGAACAAACTCACCATTAAGAACCGGTATCCCTTACCGCGTATTGACGACCTCTTTGATCAACTCCAAGGTGCCTCTTGTTTCTCCAAGATTGATCTCCGCTCTGGCTATCACCAGTTGCGCATCCGCGATGAAGATGTTCCGAAGACTGCTTTTCGAACTCGTTATGGCCATTTTGAATTCTTGGTCATGTCCTTCGGTTTAACCAACGCACCCGCCGTTTTCATGGATCTAATGAATCGGGTGTGTAGGCCTTTCTTGGATAAATTCGTGATTGTGTTTATCGATGACGTTCTGATTTATTCTAAGACCAAGGCCGAGCATGAGCAACATCTTCGGTTGGTGTTGCAAAAGCTTAGAGCCGAGCAGCTCTTTGCCAAGCTCTCCAAGTGTGAATTTTGGTCGGATGAAGTACAGTTTCTTGGCCATGTTGTAAACAAGATGGGTATTCATGTCGACCCATCCAAAATTGAAGCAATCAAGAACTGGATTACGCCATCCACTCCTACCGAGATCCGTTCCTTTCTGGGCTTAGCTGGTTATTACCGGCGCTTCATTTCGAACTTCTCGAAGATCGCTTTGCCTTTAACAGCTCTAACGCACAAAGGTAAACCGTATATTTGGGGCTCGAAGCAAGAAGAAGCCTTTCTGACGCTCAAGCGTTTGTTGTGTGAAGCTCCTGTCCTTGCGCTACCTGAGGGTAATGAAGATTTTGTCGTGTATTGCGATGCATCCAACCAAGGTCTCGGTTGTGTTCTTATGCAACGAGGCAAGGTTGTCGCTTACGCATCAAGGCAACTCAAGGTTCACGAGAAGAATTATACAACTCACGACCTCGAACTAGGCGCAGTTGTTTTTGCCTTGAAGATCTGGAGACACTACCTTTATGGTACTAAGTGTATCCTCTACACTGACCATAAAAGCCTTCAGCATATTTTTGATCAAAAGGAACTCAACATGAGGCAACGCCGATGGAACGAACTCATCAGCGATTACGATTGTGAGATCCGGTATCATCCTGGTAAGGCTAATGTGGTAGCTGATGCGCTCAGCCGTAAACCCTGCCAGCTTAACTGTATTTTGCCGCGCACGCAGCTTCACTTTGCGCCGATTCAGAGCAATCTTGAATCACGCATTCGCGACGCGCAGCGCGCATCCATCAGTAATGGTAACCTTCGCGCCGAGTTAGCGTGTGGCGCGGAAGCGCACTTTGTCCCTAATCTGAGTGGAATTCTCTGCTATCTCAATCGCATCTGGATTCCCTTTGATGAGAATCTTCGCGCTGATATCCTGAGTGAAGCGCATAAATCTCGGTATTCTATTCATCCCGGCGCTGATAAGATGTACAAGGATTTGCGCATTACTTATTGGTGGCCCGGTATGAAAAAGGATATTGCTGTGTTCATAGCTAAATGCCTGACTTGTTCTAAGGTAAAAGCTGAACACCAGCGCCCATCTGGTTTGCTCGAACAACCAGAAATTCCTACGTGGAAATGGGAAGGTATAGAAATGGACTTTATTACCAAGTTACCTTTGACAGCAAGCAAACATGATAGCATTTGGGTAATAGTGGATCGTTTGACTAAGTCTGCTCACCTTCTGCCCATTCGTGAAAACTACCGTGTTGAGCAACTCGCGCAGCTTTATGTCAAGGAAATTGTCTGCCGCCATGGTACTCCTTTGAGCATCATATCCGATCGCGATGGCCGTTTTATATCTCGCTTTTGGAAATCTCTCCAATCTGCGCTAGGAACTCGCTTGGACATGAGTACGGCATATCATCCTCAGACTGACGGACAGTCTGAGCGAACTATTCAAACTCTTGAGGATATGCTCCGATCTTGTGTTCTTGATTTTGGAGGTAATTGGGATTCGCACCTGCCTTTGATCGAGTTCTCTTATAATAACAGCTATCATTCCTGTATTGGTATGGCCCCATTTGAAGCACTTTACGGTCGTAAGTGTCGCTCCCCGATTTGTTGGAGCGAAGTGGGTGAAGCTCAAATCACAAGACCCGAACTTGTTCAAGAGACAACCGATAAAATCGCCAAGATCCGTGATCATCTGCTGACTGCCAGAAGCCGACAGAAGAGTTACGTAGATCGCAGGCGAAAGCCTCTCGAATTTCAAGTTGGTTATCTTGTTCTCCTCAAAGTGTCGCCCTGGAAGGGTGTTGTCCGCTTTGGGAAGAAAGGTAAGCTTGCTCCTCGATATGTTGGACCATTTAAGATTCTCGCGCGTATAGGAAAAGTTGCCTACAGACTTGACCTGCCGCCCGCGCTCAGCAATGTGCATCCAACGTTCCATGTATCCAATCTCAAGAAATGTTTAGCTGACGAGAACCTTCACATTCCACTTGATGAAGTTCAAGTTGATGAATCTATGCATTTCGTTGAGAAGCCTGTTGAGATTATGGATCGCGAGGTTAAGCAAACCAAGCGCAGTCGCATCCCTATCGTGAAAGTTCGCTGGGAGTCCAAGCGCGGAGCCGAGTTTACATGGGAAAGGGAAGATCAAATGAAGATCAAGTACCCGCACCTGTTCTCTGCGCAACCTACTTCGAGATAAATTTCGGGACGAAATTTCTTAAAGTAGGGGAGACTGTGACATCTGCCCCTATCCGACCCGACCCAGGTACCCGTTTCTCCGATCCAATCTCTTTTTTTTTATAATTTAATATATATTTATACTTATAATTTACTTTTAATAATAATAATATATTTTCTTTCCTTTTTCTCTTTCTTTTCCTTCCCGCCGTCCCGTCCCTCTTCTTCTCTCTTTCTGCCTTATTTTCTCTCTTGTCGCCGTCCCACCCTTAAGCCTTGAACCCCTAACTGTCTTTTGTTCCTTCCCGCCTAAGGTTGTCTGCGCAGCTCCACGCGCCAGACTCCTTACAAGGAAGCCTGCGCGTAGACCAGTTGTTCCTGCGATACGCGAGGCGAACTGTTCTCGCAGCGCGCTAAGAATTGTGGTTCTTCTCGCAACGCGCTAAGAACGGTAGTTCTTCCCGCGACGCGCTAAGAATTGTGGTTCTTCTCGCAGCGCGCTAAGAATGGTAGTTCTTCCCGCGACGCGCTAAGGATTTTAGTTCTCTGTCTGCCTTCGCCCTCGCGCGTGCGCTCGAGCCTTCTCGCGCTAAACCCCCTTTGAGTTTTCTTCTGTTTAATCTAGCCGTTTGCTTTTGTGATGTCTTATCTTCTGTGCTGTTGACCTAACCTGCCTTATGTCTGAAAAGCCACTTTTGGCGCAGCATGCGCACCAACCCCATTGGTTGACAGAAAAAGTGACTGACATTATCTTTTGAGATCTGCTTTTCCATGCTTGACCAGTACCTTTATATGACCCGCCCATGCCTGTTTACTATTCCCTGTCAGCTTTTCCTTTGCCCTCTGCAGCTGCCATATCTTTTGATATCTTTTGCTTTTGGAATCTTTTGCTTTTTGGAGATCTTTTCCCCTTTTCTAGGGATTGTGTTCCCTAGGGTTTCCCTATAAATAATAATGTTAATTTCCTAACACATTGCACACAAACACTTAATTTAACCTCCTCCTTGCTCTCTCTGCCGCCTCCCTCTCTGCCTCCGTCTTCCTTCCTGTTCTGCCCTGCTTTTCCGGTAATATATATATTATATATAATAAGTTACTTATTAATTATGCTAACTTATAATCTAGACTTAAAACCAATCGTTAAAACAATAATCTTATTTATAGGTTAACTTGTGCTTGTTTAAAGTTGGTTCTTGCTTTATCTTTCACCGCACCGTTTATCAAGTGAGTAATCTCGTACCTAATCCCTTTTTATTTTTAATGTTTTGGGATGTTCATGTGTTCATACAAACTTAGAGTCTTAAACTTGTTTATGAACTTTAGTCGCGCAGTATCCCATGTGTTGAGGACGTTTACTTGGCTGTTTATTTGTATGTGTGTATCATTAACCGCTTTGTTCGGCCTATTCCGAAGTTTTCATGGATCCATTAGATGAACACGGGAGACCTATCGTTTACGGTTTTCTTTGTTTACACTTGCACAGATGTTTTCTTGTTTTTGTGCTCATTTGGGAGCACGGATTGAACTATGAACTATGATCTATTTAGGCTTGATCACAATCTGATTACACCCTTGTTAAACACCAGACATACACGTGTTGCGCGCAGATTTATTGTTATCTATGTATTGTATTAAACTTGATTTCTCACCAACACGCAAGTGTTTGACGTTTATTTTAACACATGTTCAGGTTTGCTGTAGCTACATTTGGAGCTTGTGGACACGTAGGACGTTTTTACTTTTGGACCTAGATTAAAATGTATCAAGACAAGTTATTATTGTTCGAATATTTTGCCTTATAATATGTTGATTTATGTTATCTTGTGTATACGTTGCGCGTGCGTGAATGAATATATTTATTAAATATTGACACCCAATAGTGTCACGAGTAATGAAACAATATGTGGCGCCCCGATGTATAATCCGCCTTTGGTCGGGGTGTTACAACTGGTACATCCTATATATAAGTACCCTTATCGGATTTTCATTTGGAGCGTTACTTCAACTATCTAAAGTTCTGTATTATGTATTTTTATTTATTGGTGTTGTTATATTCCTTAATTTCAAAACGAAAATCCCTAAAGTAGCGGAGACTGTAACAACTCGGGTATTTGAAATTTATAATTTACCCGACTCGGTTCGATGTTCGGGTTATTTTATTAAATATATATAACACGTTTATCAAGCTTAATATATATTATAATTTATTTAATTATAATTATAACTTCTACGTTTTGACATTTTTAGCCCAAACTATAAGCTTTAAATTTCTTTTGTATCCATCCTCAAACTCCAGGGTCCCTTTTGTAAATATATTTATAACCCATTTCACCAATCTGGATACCCTTGGATCAAAACCCGAATCCGTATATAATTTTTATACCCGATTTGGATCATCTATTAATTTGAACTTTGAAATTTTGTTATCTTGATCTCGTAATAATCATAATATCTTATTTCCGGCTTTATAAACAATTTAAACGTGTTTAATTATCTCAAATCGTTCATCATTATCCGATTTGAAATTTAAACTAAACCCTAAAATCGTTTTCTTTATAAACGATCCTTATAACTCAATTAAAATCACACTGAGAATCCCTTCACCATCGCCAACTATAACCATATCATCAATTATATTATCATTGTCGTTTACCAAGTCGTTCGTAAGCATTTTTGGCTGGCATAGTTAGGTCCCGTTCACCCTTGTTCATAAAGTATTAAGGTAATTGTTTTGGATGGTTGTGATCGCGCTTTGATGTTGAACAAAAGCCCCATAAACAATTTGGTTGATTGTAACGAGATTAAGCAGATCGATTTGTTAGGGTTTATGTTCAGACTGATTGAAATCTGTTTCTGTTTATAATTTGTGGATTCTGTTTTATGATGCATGTACTGGTTAAGCCCGGCTGTTAGTTCATATGGATTCAGGGGGCAGGTCGCGGTTTCGACCCCCTGCCACCCCAATTATTCTGTTATTTTTTTATTTATTTTTCTAAACCTTTATTATGTATAATAATAATACTAATGATTAAATAAAATTATTTTTATTAAAAACCAACTTAGAACTTGTGTTTTCTCGCGTCTTTCGTCCGTGTATGTATTTATATGTAAACATATAAGTATATAATAACACAAAAACTAATATTTATGTTTTAATATATATATATATATATATATATATATATATATATATATAAACAACAAGTAAACTTTATATATAAATATATTTATAAAACTAACAATATTTTAAAAAAGATGTATTTTACTTTTATATACTTTATGCATAATTAACAAACTAATTATTTCATATAAATCTTTATATATAATATTATATTATTATAATATTAACTTAATAATGGTTATCGAGTTTGCGTAATCAATCTTGTGCTTTACTTAGTGTATCTGTCTTTCTCTTTGTTTCTTTATTAGGCTTTAACTTTCAAGCGTGATTCCAGCATTCTTAATATCCCAATCAACTTGTTCGTCTATTGAGGTGAGTACCACAATCTCCGTATTTTACTTGTTTTTCACGTTTTGGGGACATATGCGTAAATTGTATTTCTCATATATACTTATACACAAAATTGCAACTATTGTCTTATGTGTTAACAATTTTTACCTTACTTGTTTATGCGCTTACATGCTTTACGTGATTCGCATTCGGAAAGGTTCAACATAATCTTAGAACAGTATGATCATACGCCAGTTGTTATAGTTTTGTGCTTCTCGACATCTCATTTATACTTGCTCATTTGGTTAATTCGTTATTCTCATATGACTTGTTGCAATTAATTATTTTTTTATATATTATATGTACAATTAAACTGGTGTGTTGCTCACTCAACCTTATGTTGACAAATCTACTTTATTTTCAACGCATATGCAGGTCATCATGTGATGTGAAGTAGTAGAAGTTGGAAGATCATTTAAGGAATTATATTAGAGAAAATTTAATGAGACAATTATTTTTATGGTTATATTTGTTTGATGCTTTGTTTGTTTTTGGGATATTGTAATGAATATTTGTTTTATTTGAAGTTAATTAAATAGATATTGAAATTTCCATTATTGCATATTAGTACCTTGAGAGCTATGGGCAATCAGTTTACGCCCTGACATTTCCGCCGTAGGTTGGGGTGTGACAAACTGTAACTGTCTACTTCAGTTTCAGTATGAGACTTGATGAGTGTTTTAAGTTGACCAAAATAATGAATACTCACCACAAATGATCAATCAACAAGTGAGAGAATGTTGGAATATATCTCAAATTAAAAGTGGCATTCTAGATCATTTTTGTAATTAACCTAATGACATAAATAGTTCTTAATTAAATTGGCAATTATATGATGGATATAATTAATATGAAAAAGGCTTAGAAACTCTTGCCATTTGATGTCTTTTATGAGTGTATTATCAACACCAACGCCCTGTTCTTGAGTTTTTTTAAAGGAGGGAAAGGAAAGAAAAACTAAGGATAGTTAAAAAATGGGTGTTCTTGAGTTTTTTTAGGATGGAAATGAAATGAGTAGGAGGAGTTAGGAGGGATAAATTAATGTATATTCCTAATAAGTTATCCTCCCAAAAATGGGATGATTACTAAGGATAACTATTTTTTAACATAGTTATCATTTCTTTTCCTCTAGTTTCCTTCCAACTCAAGAACACATCTAATAAAAAAAAATTCCTTCCCTTCCATTTCTTATCCCTTCCCCTCCTTTCCTTTTCTTTCCTTGGTTAAAAAGCTCAAGAACAAGGCACAAGTGAATTATCTCATACATTTGATCTCTATCAATCTAAGACATCCTAAAGGGAAGTAAGAAAGATAAGGATTATGGATTCTTCATCTTCAAAAATAACGAACCCGATAGTGGCGGATCCATGAAATCTTCTCATAGGGGTCGAAAATATTTTGAGTCGTACCCAGTTATATAAAAAAAATTGTTTTCGGTTGGGCGGTTCAGATTGGGTCTAACCGGTTTATAATTTTTTTGGTTCCGAAGCCATACCTATCGGGTCATATACAAATATATATTAAATATATAATTCCTACTTGTATAAATGTATATAAAATATATATTTTCCTTATTGATATATAATCACTTAACCGGTTTTAAGGTGTTAACTCTAGGCTAGACATTTATACCAATCAATATATGTTTAAGGTTTTTTTGTGTGGAAGTAAGCTATAAAAAATACATATAATCTAATATTAGAAAATAAATAAGTAAAATTAAAAAATATAACCAAGAGAATTTATATGGTTTAATACTAAATTGAATAGAACAATAACTAAATAAGTTACACTTAGAGATTTCAGTTTCTTATATTTTATGTTTGCAAAAGATGGACTTTTATATCTAAAATTTGAAATGAAGCCTTCATTTCTCTATTAAACACTTTAATAGCCAAATAATTTAACTTTTTAATTAGGCCCAAAATAAACAAAAGCCTATTTCAATTAGGGTATCCTCCAATAGAGATGCAAAAATTGGGTTTTTTGAATACCCGGGTTCGGGTATAATCGGGTATGGGTATGACTGGGTATTGGTAATAATCGGATCGGGTTCGGGCCAGGTATTGTCTCTAAAATCCTTACCATATGCTTCGGGTTCGTGTCGGGTATAAAACCGGGTATTCTAAAACCCGGTATTTAAATACCTTATTATCGGGTATTGAAAAAAACCCTAATTACAGGTTTTTTCGGGTTGTTTTTCCGAGTATTTTTCGAGTATAGATTGTATTTTTTAAAAGTTGCACTTTTTAGGGGTATTTTTCGGGTATTTTTAAGTTATTTTTTGGGTATACATCGGGTATTTGAAATACCCGGTTTCGGGTGTTGGAAAAAGTCGGTTCCGAGTATGGAACCGGTTCGGGTTTTCAGGTATTATCGGGTACAAATTGGGTCTGGTTCGGGTTCGGGTTTTAGTGTCAAAATGCATACCTTATCCGTACCCTACGGGTAGGGTCGGGTACGGGTTCGGGTATTAAAGACCCGATATTAAAAAAACCGGTTTCGGGTTTTTTGTGCACCTCTATCCTCCAACTTCCACATGTAGTCTCCTTTCACTTTAATCTGCACAAAATTTTCCAATCATGTCATCTTCTTCCTTTTGCTTTCTTCACCCATCAGATTTTAAAATTCTGTAAGGGTCGGTGTCAAAATTTCACAGGGATCGAACAGGATTTTAACACTATGATAACACTAATTATATTTTTTTCACTGGAGTCGGCCGACCCCTCTTCGGTAAGAGCAGGTCCACCCTTGCCTATAAGTATGATTGAGCATTTATCTATCTTATGTTCAAGATTGAATTTATATATTAGTGGTTCTTGTATTAGCCTGTGATATATTGTTATAATCAACAACATGACCATGTCACACAAATGTGTGAGCCATCAGCCATGTGACCAAGTAATAGAGATGTAAACGTTTGGTTCAATTTTACTCTCATAATTGAATGTTTTGGTCATTAAAATGTATAGCCATTGTATTCAGTTCTTTTTCGTGGTAAGAAATATATTTCTGTTGACCGACCATTTGCCTAAAGTTTTAGAATTTTCTAAACTGGCCAAATTTAAAACAAAGATTTATATTATTATATACTAGGTTAGTTACCCGTGTAGCACACGAGTTAGAATAAGTAATTTTTTTAAATAATAACATAATGTGAAATACACAAAAAAAAATGTATCACATATATAAAAATATATTATACGGTCAAAAATTACACATTACGTAATTTGGAAATAAAAATTTATTAGAAAATTCATAAATCATAAATTATTTCTTTGTTATTTTCTATATCAAAATTTAGTTGTAAATGGCTACTTTTTTATTCCAACTCGTGGACTAAAATTCATTCTATATCTTAAACTGTTTTGACATGAACAATGTTTGATACTTTAACCGGTTAAAGAAACTCACCCGTTTCGTATTCATTACTTATAAACATCTAATACTAATAACTAATACAATATATTTTATATTAAACAAATTAACATATTTATGATGGTATTAATTTTATTAAATTAGGATGGAGTTATTAAAATTGAAAATGAAATATTAAAAAGAGAAATGTATTTAATATGAGAGAGATAAGTGAAAATTTTGTAAGGATCAACATAATGATGACATGTGGCATTTATAAAGCTTTATTTATTAAATAGTATAGATATATATTAAAAACCAACAATACCCCCTCTCACATAAACACTATTCATGAATTCCTTCAATTTAAATAAATTAGCATCTCCTCACATTTAACTTAGACACCTGCACTACAACATTAGGCTATGTATAGTAGATAGGCTACAAAATGGCGCTCAGCCAGCCCCCCCACATATAATAATAATATACACACACACACAAAGGTAGCAACAAATACCCGGCAACCCCCCCTATCGTCCCACATTTTGCCCTGGGGTGCGGTGTTGTAGCCCCTTTTCGTCGGAAATCGCCCAATAATGTCGCCCACTACACACAGCCTTACAAGTTAATGGCATGAGTTTGGAATTGTTTGTTCGAGAATAAAATATTTCATAAATATGGGTAGGGATGAGCAAATTCGGTATCGTTACCGTTTTAGTACCAATCGGTACCAAATTTTGAGTTTCGGTATAGGTACGTTACCAGTATTTCCCGAATTTTGCATAAAATACCGGTACCGGAATGAACATTTCGATATCGGTACCAAATACTTTCAAATTTCAGGATCGGTGTTGGTACTGGCTCGAGCTCATCCCTAAATATAGCCAACACATTTTAAAACATATTACGTTGTGTAATGTATTGGAAAATTGGATTTAAATAATCACAACTTTAAGCTAATGACAAATAACAGTCGTAACTAACGAGTTAGCTTTTGATGATCCCATCTTCATCTTTTAGCAAATTTGTTCCCAATGAGCGACGACTAGCAAAAATTTAATCCCGTTATTCTCTGGTCATCGGAAACTCTTTTTTGGCCATAAAACTCTAGTTTTGCATCTCAAACCTTTTTGTAATCATAGATTAGACCTGTAGAAATATTTTTATAGTAAAAGCCCTAATTATTGAGGTTGTCGAAACCCTAGAACCATCGTCGGAGTCAGCGACAGTAGAAGAAGATGGTCACACAAACTCTGTGATGGTGATGGGCGGCAGCTCGAGGAACATCCGGCGATTACCCAAGTACTTACATGACAAACTAGGGCTCTGACAATGGGATGAACTCGTTGGTCTGATCGGTTGAGAATCAGGAAGATCCTAAGTTCCTAACAAGCAGAAGGTTTTCGGCGACAGTGGTGGTGGTGGACGTTAAGGGTGGTGGTGTTTAGGTGGTGATGATCAAAGATGGTGTTCAAGTAGTGTTGCTAAAACAAACTTGTAACTATAAGAAAATTAAACCCAGTTCCATAATTAGTTTATAATAAACACGTCGGGTAATTAAGGATATTAATATGTTCCTCAGTATTATATGTTTAGCATGTATCGTTATAACTGAGATTTATGAGTTTTAAATAGAAAGGAAAAGCTATGGGGTAGACTACTAGACTATATCTCAAAACGATGTTGATAGAAACAAAACGCCATGAAGTCATATCTCGGGCATATCAAGTCCTCTTTGGTTGATTCTTAAGTCCAAAACACTCTATACTGCTATAAGTTTCCAACCCAGAAGGTTTCATGAATTTGGATATCATATGAACCAACAAAAGCCAGTTTTATGATCAATGGTCAAAGGTGACAGTTTTGCATATATTGTTATGCCAATATAAAATGGAAAATTCTCAAAATGTCTTATGTCTCTTTAAAATTCAAATTCCTTCTTTGTCCCTTTATAAACTCGTCTTCGGCTCTACGTTAGTAAATCGAGACGATATGTTTCTTAACTTGCCGTCTCCCCTCCATATTAGCTCATAACTCGTCGTCTCCCCGCCATGTTAGCTCAAAACCCATCGCCTCCGCTCCATATTAGCTCAAAACTCGTCGCCTCCACCCTATGTTAGCTAAAAATAATCTACCTTCTTTACTAAAAACATAGATCCAAAACTTAATTAAAAAATATTTGAATATTTTAAATTTTATTGATTTTAAGTTCCTGTATATTGAATTTTGGATAATAATATTTTTTAAAAAAGCCAAGCATACCATCAAATTATTTCATGTGTACCTTTTTTAGATATATTTTTTTAAATAACAAGATATATTAGATTTA
Source organism: Bidens hawaiensis (assembly GCF_021521415.1). Taxonomy (NCBI): domain Eukaryota; kingdom Viridiplantae; phylum Streptophyta; class Magnoliopsida; order Asterales; family Asteraceae; genus Bidens; species Bidens hawaiensis. The sequence goes on from NW_027492878.1 coordinate 269,135, forward strand.
TTTTTTTAGCTAACATAGTGTAGAGACGATAAGTCTTGAGCTAACATGGAGCGGAGGCGATGAGTTTTGAGTTAACATGGCGGGGAGGCGACGAGTTATGTGCTAATATGGAGGGGATGCGGCGAGTTAAGAAACATATCGTCTCGATTCCTAACACAGAGCCGAAGACGAGTTAATAAAGGGACAAAGAGAGAATTTAAATTTTAGAGGGACATATTTGAAATCTCTTTTTAAAGGTGAGACATTTTAGGAATTTTCCGATAAAAAATATCATAACTTATTCATGGATGGTCCAGAAGGCATGATTTTTATTTGTAAACTTCGTACTTAGAGTTGGTTTTAGAGCATATATAAGCTCATGACATACTATTGGGTCTATAACCCCAACCAAGCTGTTTTCCTAAGGCACATCACAACAGACCCAATCTGACATTTCTCTAAAGAATATATATCGTGGATACCTTAGACTTATGATAAATTGAAGTACATCATTTACACCCAATCTAAACATTTAAAGAATAAATATTTTGGATACCTTAAACTTAGGAATATTGGTTTTTAATACTTTCAACTTTAACCTGTTGGTAGATACCGCCTCTAACTTTTGATTTGTTATACACTACTCCCAACTTCCACTCTATTTGTTTCTGGCACTCTCGAACTCAACAGACTTTAACTCCGTTAATGAAAATGCTAACGTTGACATTTTATGCTTGAGGTGGCATGCCTACATGGAAAATACCCTTTAAAAAAATTTAAAAGTCATTTGAGAATATTAAAAACATTTTAATATATATAAATGATTAAAAAAAATACCCAACCACACCTCCCTATCTCCCTTTTGTCTGTTCACTACCGCCATAACTCGTCCCCTCCGGCGAGCCACACCACAACATTCTCCGATGAAGACTGTCGTAAACAACCACCACCATAGCATAAAACTACCACATATGGAAACCATCACCACCACGGCTGACCCATCCCGTCTTCCACATCTACCGTTGTCGTCGTCTCCACCTCCACCCCCACCATCAACAAATAGTCGTTCAATAACCCACCCCACCTGCAAACCTTCATCATCTCTCTCTAGATATGTCGTCGAAACCATGATTAAGGTTACTACTATCAGCGTCGGTGGTTCTATCAACAAAGGGTTTTGGTAACAACCTATAATTGCTCCGCCATTGTTTGATGGAGTTTGTGTAATCAAAATCAGCCGGTCGTCATGTACACAATAACTCGTCATGTACACAGTAACTCGTGCTCCTGGAATCGAAATCAGCCGGTCAGGTTTCGTGAATTTCTCCGCCGCCATGGATTTCGTCGGAGCTTGGGTTTTGTAACATTATGAAAATTTCGGACCGAAAATGCCAAGTTTCAAAGTAAAAGAACCAAAATGAAAATTATGAAATTTGGGGCCGATCGCGATACACGACGACATTGGACCAACGACATCGCGTATCGCGATGACGTTGTCTGTCAAGTGGCACGTGTCTCACCACGTGGCATAAAGTCCGCCACATGTCACCACGTGGCAAACCTAGGGGCAACTCATCATAGCTACATCGTGATACGCGACAGCTATGTCTTGGCCCATCGCGTATCGCGACGGGGACCCGGAAACAGCCTATAAAATGGGGCCTCCATCCCTCATTCCATCACATCCCAACTCTCACACATCTTTCTCTCTCTAGATATCTCTCTCTCACTACCTCGTAAAAGTTACCTCGATTTCCGGTCCCAATTCCGACATTACCTCAAATCTCTTTCCATAAACAGATGATATTATCTTGAAGAACGTGACGCTCAAAAGACGACCCGACGACCATCTCGAATTGTGTTCCAACAAGAGTTGAAGAATTGGTATGCTTTGAATTGTGTGTCGAAGAAGGTGTTAATCAAAGAAGCTCGAGGTACAAAGAGGCGTCGAAGTGCTGTCCAAGTATCTAGGGTTTATAAGCAAACACAAGGTAGGCATAATGCCCGAATAAAATAATAATAGAATTAAAAGGCTTAAAACCCTAAGTCGAGGATATACACGATAACTCGAAAAAAAACAAAAGAAAACATAATAAAGAAATATAAAAGAAAGAGATATAAATGTTAAAGTGATTCTTTGTTATAATATTATTTAAGTTATTATTACATTCCTTAAATAAATAAAGAAAGAAAGTATACGTTTCTTCGAGAAGAAGAAACGTAGTGTTAAGAAAAGTAAAACAAATAAAACTAAAGGTTTTAAACTTGTAAAAGAAAAAATATTTAAACTAAAAGTTTAAAAGAAAATATAATCGAGGTACAGATTATACAAAAGAGACTAAAGGTCTTAAGCCAGATTAAAGATCTGGTATTAATAAAAGGTTATACTCGTACTATAGGTTCGAGATAACAAGGAAGAACCGATCAGTGCATTGGAGCTGATCTTTCCAAAGAAAGGTAAATACGCCCAACTTTATAAACTTGTTTAATCGAGTCAAATAAATGAAATGAATTACATGAGATTACGTATCTCTAAAATATTATAAACAAAAGTAATCGCTAGCCCTCAGGCTGCTGTGTACATTTGTTTGGATACTTATATATGTCGTAAAAGGTCGGTGGGCACACCGCGCCACACCTGGTCATTTGCCTCCGCCATGATGGGCCGGACCTAAGTTACGTCCGAGTGAGGGTGATCATGTGTATGCTGATGGTATCTAAGTAATATCGACGTTGCGGTGTTTGCTAAGTGGTTTGTGTAGAACTTAAGTTTATTTTTGTGTTTTGTTGTTAAAACTTGATTACTCCTAGGCCACAATGAGCCGGACCTAAGTTATGTCTCGAGGGGTAATCAAGTAAAGAAAATATTTTATGCGTCAGCTTATTCACCAGCATGTGTTGCTGACGTATTTTCTAAACATTATACAGGTAAAGAAGATTAGCCGCTTGAAAAGGACGAAGTGACCTCTAGACGATCTGATGGCTCAGATCATTTTGTTAATATTAAAATATGGATGGTGATTTTTGTATAAACAAGTAATATTTATAAACACTAAACGGGTATTTTATAATCTCGTCTTTTGTTATGTAAATAATAATATTTTAATCCACGCAAACATATTTTCCGCTTTAATCCGCTAACTCTGATTTATTTACAATTGTGGTACCAACTGTTGGTCGCACGCCTAGGCCTAAGATGGGGGTGTGACAGGTTGGTATCATAGCCATCGATCTTAGCGAATTAGGTATTAATTGATAATACCTAAGCTTCGATCCAAGGGAATAAGAAATTTTATTACTTGTCTATTTAAATAGGGATAAGATAGGCTGGTAAACTTTTCTATCCCTCCTCAATCTAAACCACCTTTAGATGTCCTTAAAAAACAATAATCATCGACGGCTTCATACGCGACGCAAGGAAAGCCGGATGTCCCGACCCAATGCCGAAGGATAATATGAGTGAAGATTACTACAAAGACTTCTTCAATCAAGATCACCCAATCGAACGACCCACACCGGTGTACTTTCCCGGCACTGAACAACTACTAATCAACATACCCGATGATCCACCAAGGCAAGCGTATAAAGCACCAAGACATTCAAGTTATCATCCATCAAGCATACCTGTGTATCACCCGTCCGACATCCCGACGTATCATCCGTCCGACATTCTAACATATCACCCGTCTGACATCCCAATGTATAACCCAACCAATCCTTATCCTTCTTATGCATTTATCGTCAATAGATCAATCAAGAAGGAACCCAAGTCTGACTTTTCCGACTGGATGCAATGTCACTCCGACCAAAGGCGATGGCACACTAGAACCTCTGACTACAATGTCGTTGACTCTCACCCCAACGAATGACCTTCTCAAAAGCCGAAGATGAGAGTCATTCAACCTTACGAAAGTTATCGCTTGCCCCTTTGGTGGCTGACACAACAAAAGCTATGGAGGAAAACGAAGACCCGGAAGAAGAAGAAGACCCAGAAGAAGAGGAAGATCCTGAAGAGGAAACAACTCCAATAGGGGAACCGTCAGATTGTGACTGCCCACCCGGTCAAGGATGTGTGCAACCGGTCTTTCACAAAAGTCCAAGATATGGATCTGTAGACGCGTATATGCAATATCTTGAAGAAATCAAGAACAAGTATCCGCCATCCTTTTCACCATATCAAGGCGAGATTCCTTCAATTCAAGAACGAGCAAACGAAATCCGTAAATCAGAGGCAACAACTGAAGAATTCTGTAACTACCCGTCTGATGTTACCACGTCACCATATCCAAAGACTCACTACGACATCGTGATGATGGGATACCGTGATCCACCGCCACAATACGGTTATCCGAATGTGATTCCTTAGTCCCAAGAAGAATACCTCGATCGAGCATTACATGAGACCGACGAGTTAAGGAAGAAGGTGGCCAAAGAGGGAATCAAGAAGAATAAGATAGGTGACAAGCGTCTTTACAAATGCAACAAGATGACCAAGATGGTGAAAATATTCATGAAGGACTAGAAAGAATGATGAAGTGTTTGTTGTTATTATTGTAATGTGTGTTGAAATAAGGATAGGAAAAATATATATATTAATAATGATATATATATATATATATGTTGTGTAAAATAAATGTAATAATATATATATATATATATATATATATATATATATAAGGTGAATGAATAAAAAAATATATGTTATTAAGTAAAGAATGTAATTTAAATTTCAGAATGTCGAATCAAAGTAATGCTGAAGCTTCTCGAATGGAAGCAGAAAACCGTAAAGTTAAAGAAAAAGAACAAGACAAAATTCCTAAAAAATATATGAATCAAATACAAAAGATGATAAAAGAATCTATGAGAGTTGAATCTCACATTAGGACCCAAACTAGACAAACACATTATATCGAACCCTCTCGAAAGTCCGTTAAATCCCGTCCTAAACCATCTCATATTGAAGAGAGTGTTCACGAGTCTAATGTTGATGGTGGCTTTAGACAACAATTTAAGAAAATGAAAATAGAAAGTTGTTTTTTAAGGATTTCAAAAATTTTAGTCCAAAGGAATTCTATGGCGACAAGGGCGCCATTGCGACGGTAAGATGGCTTGAAGAGATGGAGTCGATCGTGATAATAAGCAAGTGCTCCGAGCAAGAGAAGATACAATATACTGCACAAATGTTTAAGATCGAAGCTTTGGAATGGTGGAACACACTGATTATGAGCAAGGGAAGACAAGTGTTGTATAGCTTGATGTGGGAGGAGTTCAAGGAGATGGTGCTAGAGAAGTTCTGCCCGATGCACGAAACCGACCAAATTCAAACCAAATTCCTAAATCATAGGGTCGTAGGAACCAATCTCTATGAATACAATAGAAAATTCCACGAGTACTGTCGTCTTGTGCCCCAGCTGGTAACTCCTGAGTCCAGCAAAGTTACTCGTTACATTTGGGGAATCCCGCGGGAAATCTGCGACATGGTAAGGTCTCACCTACCACAAACCGTTGATTCTGCCATGGAGTTAGCTGGTTATCACATGAATGGCATGATCATCAACAAAGAGGAAGATAAGAAGGTGGTGTCGTCGAGTGACCACAAGAAGAATGGAGGTGCCCGCTTCAAGGGCAAGGGTGTCGAACAACGAAAATCTGGATTCAATTCCAACTACACCCAATGTAAGACATGCAAGATATATCACAAAGGTAGATGCCACTTTGCTATGTCTACTATCACAACTGTTTGCGACTCGAATCACAAAACCGGCCACGCAACGACTGATTGTTGGAAGAATACGATGACTTGTTATAACTGCAAGGAAATGGATCACCTAAGCTTTGAGTGCCCCAATAACAAACCCGCTGCTGGTGGTGCAGGTGGAAGTGGCCAAATAGACGAGTCGGAGAAAAACAATGCAAGAGTCTTTATCCTTGATACCAAGAAGGTGGCCGACATGCCGGAAACCATCACCGATATATTCTTAGTTAACGACATGTATGCTAGAGTTTTGTTCGATTCAGGTGCCAACTTAAATTTTATAGATTATAGCTTTTGTAGTCTATTAAATGAACCTTTAACAAAACTAAATAAAACTCTAAGCGTCGAGACCACTAGTGATGAAATTGTTAAAATCTCCGAAGCCTTAGAAAACAGAAAGATCTTATTAGCTGGTTACTTTATGCCTATTCAATTGTTGCCCATGGCTCTTGTTGGTTTTGATATAGTACTTGATATGGACTGGTTATCTAACAACCATGCTTTTATCATTTGCAATAACAAAATCATCGAACTTTGAGCCCCTGATAAACGAACCATTCGAATTGAAGGGGACAAAGACACTGGCCAAGTTATCATAATTTTCATGATTAGGGCTAACACATGTTTAAATCAAGGATGCTTAGTATTCATGGCCTACGTCACCGAAGAATCCAAACCCAAAGAAATAAATACGTACCTATCGTTTCTGAATTATCTGACGTTTTTCCCGATGAACTCCCTGGAATCCCTCCTGATCGTGAATTCGAGTTTAGGATAGATCTTATGCCTGGTATTGCTTCAATCTCCAAAGTTCCATATCGCTTAGCACCAACCGAGATGAAATAACTGAAGAAGCAGCTAGACGAGCTACTCGAGAAGGGATTCATTCATCCAAGTTCATCCCCGTGGGGAGTGCCAATTTTATTCGTCAAGAAGAAGGATGGATCAATGCGTATGTGTATCGACTATCGAGCCCTGAACAACGTAACCATCAAGAACCGATATCCATTACCCCGAATCGAAGATCTATTCGAGCAACTTCAAGTCGCAAGCTATTTCTCAAAAATCGATCTGCGTTCTGGTTATCACCAACAAGGTATGGCCATTATGAGTTCACAGTTATGCCATTTGGTCTCACTAATACCCCAGCCGCGTTCATGGACATGATGAATCGAATCTGTAAACCTTACTTAGATAAATTTGTTATCGTATTCGTCGATGACATACTTATTTTCTCTACGTCTAAGGTAGATCATGAAACTCACATCCGAATCTTACTTGAATTACTTAGAACCGAGAAATTGCACGCCAAGTTCTCGAAATGCGAGTTTTGGCTTCATGAAGTGCAATATCTTGGACACATCGTAAACGTGAATAATATTCAAGTCGATCCCGCTAAAATTGAAGCTATCTCAAAGTGGAAGATTCCGAAGTCGTCATCCGAGATCCGATGTTTCTTATGTTTGGCCGGCTAGTATCGTAGATTCATTGATAACTTCTCCCGAATTGCTGTTCCTCTAACCTTGTTAACTCGTAAGAATATCAAGTATGAAAGGGGAATCAAACAACAAGAGTCATTCGATATACTCAAACAAAAACTCACCAATGCACCTATATTTGCCTTGCCAGAAGGTACCGAGGACTTCAATGTCTTTAGTGACGCGTCTCATTGCGGTTTGGGATGCATACTAGTGCAACGAAAGAAAGTGATCGCTTACGCCTCTCGTCAACTCAAGGTACATGAAAAGAACTACACAACTCACGATCTAGAGTTAGGCTCCATAATCTTTGCCTTAAAGATATGGAGACACTATCTCTATGGAGTAAAGTTTATCTTGTATACCGATCACAAAAGTTTAAAACACATCTTTGAACAAAAAGAACTCAACATGCGTCAACGACGCTGGATGGAAACTTTAAATGACTAAGACTGTGAAATTGTTTATCATGAAGGTAAAGCCAACGTCGTGGCTGACGCCTTGAGTCGTAAAGAACATGAAATGCCAAAAAGAGTTTGAGCTTTACGATTAGAACTCCAAGTAGATCTGATCGAGCAAATCAAATCCGCCCAACTCCAAGAAATCAATGAAAACAAGATCTCCGACAAAAAACGTAACGACACCGTTGAATCAATAGTCTAAGGTGACGATGGCATACTTAGACTCAGAAACAGAATCTGGGTACCAATCGTTGGAGACTTGCGTGAAAAGATAATTAGCGAAAAACACAAGTCTAAGTATATGATGCACCCCGATAGTGACAAAATGTATCAAAATCTTAAGCCGAAATACTGGTGGAACGAAATGAAAAAGGATATCTCTTTGCATGTTGCAAAATGTTTAACGTGTTTGAAAGTCAAAGCTGAACATCAAAAGCCCTTAGGATTACTTCAGCAACCCGAACTCCTCGTTTGAAAATGAGAATTAATAACCATGGACTTCATCATGAAACTCCCAAAAACAACTCGTCAGCATAATTCAATATGGATTATCGTTGATAGGTTAACAAAATCCGCACATTTCATACCTATTAACGAGTCATATTCGATGGATAAGTTAGCAAAAATTTATGTAAACAACATCATTGACTTGCATGGAGTACCTCTATCTATCATCCCCGATCGAGACATTTGTTTTACGTCTCACTTCTGCAAAAGCTTTCAACAAGCGTTAGGCACAATGTTAAACCTTAGCACCACCTATCATCCTCAAACCGATGGGCAAAGCGAAAGGACAATTCAAACGCTTGAAGATATGCTCCGCACTTGTGAGATTGATATAGGTGGAAGCTGGGACGACTATCTTCCCTAATGGAATTCGCGTATAATAATAGCTATCACACAAGTATTCAAGCCGCACCGTTCAAAGCGTTATATGGCCAAAAATGTAGAACGCCGGTATGCTGGTCTGAAACTGGATATAATCAATTGTCTGGACCCGAGATAGTCCAAGGAAGTACTGACAAGGTGTAACAAATCCGTGAACGACTTAAGATGGAGCGAGACCGCCAAAAGAGTTACGCCGATGTTCGTCGTAAGCCGTTGGTTTTTTGTGTAGGCAATAGAGTTCTATTAAAAGTTTCGCCATGGAAAGGCGTTGTTCGCTTCGGTAAGAAAGGAAAACTTAGTCCTCGTTTCGAAGGACCATTTGAAATACTCGACCGAATCGGTATTGTCACATACCGTTTGTGACAACCCGAGGAAATGAAAGGAATGCACGACGAATTCCACATCTCTAATCTGCATAAATGTCTAGCCAATGAATCTTTGTCGATACCTTTAAAAGATGTTGAAATTAATGAAAATCTAAAATTTGTTGAAAGACCAATACAAATCGAAGATTTATAAACAAAGAAACGTAAGAGACGAACTCTGAAATTGGTCAAAGTAAAGTGGGACTCACGAAGAGGCCCCGAATATACTTGGGAACTTGAATCCGAAATGAAGAAAAAGTACCCCCACTTGTTCGAAGAAGCAAATCTCGCGAACGAGATTCATTCCAAGGTGGGGAGGATGTAACATAATGAAAATTTCGGACCAAAAATGCCAAGTTTCAAAGTAAAAGAACCAAAATGAAAATTCTGAAATCTGTGGCCAATCGCGATACGCGACGACCTTGGACCAGCGTCATCGCTTATCGCGATGACGTTGTCTGTCAGGTGGCACGTGTCTCGTCACGTGTCACCACGTGGCATAAAGTCCGCCACATGTCACCATGTGGCACCGCGTTCACCACGTGGCACCACGTGGCAAACCTAGGGGCAACTCATCATAGCTACGTCGCAATACTCAACGACTTTGTCTTGGACCATCGCGTATCACGACGGGGACCCGAAAACAGCCTATAAAAGGGGGACTCTAGCCTTCATTCCATCACATCCCAACTCTCACACATCTTTCTCTCTCTAGATATCTCTCTCTCACTACCTCGTAAAAGTTACCTCGATTTCCGTTCCCAATTCCGACATTACCTCAAAACTCTTTCCATAAGCCAATGATATTATCTTGAAGAACGTGACGCTCAAAAGACGACCCGATGACCATCTCGAAGTGCGTGCCAACAAGAGTCGAAGAACTGGTATGCCTTGAATTGCGTGTCGAAGAAGGTGTTAATCAAATAAGCTCGAGGTACAAAGAGGCGTCGAAGTGCCGCCCAAGTATCTAGGGTTTATAAGCAAACACAAGGTAGGCATAATGCCCGAATAAAATAACAATAGAATATTAAAAGGCTTAAAACCCTAAGTCGAGGATATACACGAAAACTCGAAAATAAACAAAAGAAAACATAACAAAGAAATATAAAAGAAAGAGATATAAATGTTAAAGTGATTCTTTGTTATAATATTATTAAAGTTATTATTACATTCCTTAAATAAATAAATAAAGTATATGCTTCTTCAAGAAGAAGAAACGTATTGTTAAGAAAAGTAAAACAAGTAAAACTAAAGGTTTTAAACTTGTAAAAGAAAGAAAGAATATTTAAACTAAAGGTTTAAAAGAAAATATAATCGTGGTAAAGATTATACAAAAGTAACTAAAGATCTTAAGCCAGATTAAAGATATGGTATTAATTAAAGGTTATACTCGTACTATAGGCCCGAGATAACAAGGAAGAATCGGTCAGTGTATTGAAGCTGATCTTTTCAAAGAAAGGTGAATACGCCCAACTTTATAAACTTTTTTAATCGAGTCAAATAAATGAAATGAATTACATGAGATTACGTATCTCTAAAACATTAAAACAAAAGTAATCTCTAGCCTTTAGGCTGTCGTGTACATTTGTTTGGATCCTTACACATGTGGTAAAAAGTCAGTGGGCACACCGCGCCACACCTGGTCATTTGCCTCCGCCACGATGGGCCGGACCTAAGTTACGTCCGAGTGAGGGTGATCATGTATATACTGATGATATCTAAGTAATATCGAACGCTGCGGTGTTTGCTGAGTGGTTTGTGTAGAACTAAAGTTTATAATTGTGTTTTGTTTTTAAAACTTGATTATTCCTAAGACACGATGGGCCAAACCTAAGTTAAGTCTTGAGTGGTAATCATGTAAATAAAAGATTTTATTCGTCAGCTTATTCACCAGCATGTGTTGCTGACGTATGTTCTTAACATTTTACTGGAAAAGAAGATTAGCCGCTCGGAAAGAACGAAGTGACCTCTAGACGCTCTAATGGCTCAGATCATTTTGTTAATATTAAAGGATGGCGGTTCTTGTATAAACAAGTTAAATTTGGAAACACTAAACGGGTATTTTATAATCTCGTCTTTTGTTATGTAAATAATAATATTTTAATCCACGCAAACATATTTTCTGCTTTAATCCGCTAACTCTGATTTATTTACATATGTGGTACCAACTGTTGGTCGCACGCCTAGGCCTAAGACGTGGGTGTGACAGGTTTACCTGGTGGAGAAGGTGCCTGCGAGTTTGGTAGCGAGGTGAGATGGACACGGTGAAAGATTGATAGTCTTCTAGCGGCTTCCGGAGAGCATGTCCTTCTTGGTGGTCTGTGGTGGTATCTTGCCGGCATGATAGAGGTGGCAGTGTGTTTTGAAGGTGGTGGTTGGGGGTTAAGAAGAAGATCGAGACAAAGTGTCGGTAGGGGTGGTGATGATTATTATTATTAGTTTTTTTTACTATTTTATTAAAAAGTGTCACGTCAGCAAAAACAAGTCCACATCAGCAAGAACAATGCCACGCCGCAAAAAAACTAACAGAGTTAAGGTTCGTTAAGTTTAGAGTGTAAAAAACAAATAAGGTGAAAGTTGGAAGTGGTGGGCAACAAATCAAAAGTTGGGAGTGATATCAACCAACAAGTGAAAGTTTGGAGTATTAAAAACCAATATCCCTTAAACTTACGATAATTTTAAAATCCATATGTTTTTAGAAACTTAAAGACATATGTTATAGGTGGTAAAAATCTCAAAATTTATCGAATAAAATTTAATGCATTTAACGACCTTTCATGGATTGGACTTAATTTTTTTGTATAGGACTATGAGCATTAAAATCTCATTTCAATAATACATAAATGGATACATATGGACTTCTGCTAGTAAAAGAAGCATACGTATGTCATATTTACTTCTTTACAAAAGGGTATTTATGGTTGTATATACGTTCATGTTTGTCAAACAATTTAGTGTGTGTAAGATACCCTAAATTAAATACTGGGACGAACATAATCATATAACAAACATAAGAGTTAAATCATATCGCTAGACCCTATGGTGTCCATGCATGTTTTAGGACATAAGTTGACATGGCTACACGATCATTATTCTCAGGTGAGTTTCCACAACTCTTTTTCTATCTAAAATCTTTTTTTTTTGGGTTGGGGGGGGGGGGGGGGGCTACTACATTTACTATTATGTGATAACAAGAAACATAAACCGATCCTTGTGAATATATGAGACATAGTTTATCAGAGCTCTTAGAGTCCCCTGCATCCCAACTACAGCATTAGCTATGTATATACCTATTGATCGTATGAACAATATTATCAACTTTGACACCCCTAAAATTGTTAGTACGTGGCGCTAACTGGTGACCCGCATGGTCAAATGACTATCGCGTGTAGCGACACGCGTTGTGTTCAACAACATTATCTTATTTTAGTTTGGTTATAGTTTCATCTATTGCATACTTCGTAGATTTAGTTAGTCTACGATGATCGACAAATACTTGTTTTGTTTCTCATAAAATCAACAAGGTTTCTAAGGAAAACAACTCATATTATGAATATTCATTAACTTTCAAAGTCTTCAGAGGGAAAATAGTTGTCATATTATGACTATAAAGTCACTATCAAGGTTTTTAGTGAAAACGGTTTCATATCGTGAAACATAGGTTCACTAAAACTGTCTCATATCATGAATATAGGTTCACTAACATGATATTCATTGGAAAACGCCTTCATAACATTACTATAAAGTCCCGAAACAAGATTTTCAAAGAAAATGGTTCTCACATTGCGACTATGAAGTCACAAACACATTTTTCAAAGAAAATGGTTAAGACTATGAAGTAACAAACACACTTTTCGAGGAAAACAATGTTTACATTATGATTATCAAACATGTGAACTCAACAACATTACATTGACTTTTTAAGTATGTTTTCAGTGTTATATTGTTTACATAAGTTATAGTGTACTACCATACTAAATACTTGTTTATATGCTCTGTTGGTGTTACTGGAAGGAGGTCCATAAGTGTCAACAAAGAATAATCTTTTATCGGTTTCCTGTAAGTATATGCTAAACTCTTATTAGTTTATGTGTATGCTTAGTTTATATTTATAAAAGTGGCTTATTTATGTGTAGTGACATTGTCGGCTGGACCTGAACAAGGGAGCAATTCGTCTATAAAAGATGGGGAGGAAGAATGTCACATCTTACCATGACCTTTTGAGGGATGCATGCGAACGAGCCTAAAGGTTGGGAGAGAAAAATGAGGGTCATGATGTCTGTGTGATAAGTACAACAAAATCATACCCTCCTCTTTTTATAGTACATGAGTTTTGGCATGATATGGTTAAGCTGGTACTTTTTTAATTTAATTTTTATGTATGCATTAACTTATAAAACTATTTTCCAAATAAAAATTTTCAAAGACGTGGGACAATAAGCAATGGATAAATAAGTCTGATGTCGCCAAATAAAAACGAAACAAAGAGTATGATAGAGCCTCCTTCGGTACACTTGAGGTTCAGTCCCCTTTACAAAATAATAGGAGATCTTGATAAGTGTTTTATGTATCTCCAACATTTTCTCTTTAATACTCACTAAGAACTTGACGTTTTTATTTTACACCAAGGAGAAGGGATGCGAACATGTGGTGGCCGGTGTTAGGATTCTAAATCTTAATCTAAGCTAATGAACACAATTCACAACCAATGAAACAGTAAACAGTTGATCTATTTCTTTGTAAAAATTAGTACCACTTTAACTGAAATCATATTTGAACTACAATTCAATTAGTATATGAAAGAAAAAAATTATGCAGCGGAATTAATTAAAGCTAAATAACATGTTTCATATGGAAGAACAATAAAGCAATAACTATAATCGAAAGATTACAATCTATTGCTCCCTATCAACCTTAGCTCATCATTCACACTGATTTTCTAGTACAAGAGTATAGTAATTAGATGAGTATTGTGATGTGAAAAAGTGTTAATAAATAAGAGACTATTTTCTTCATTATATACATGTGATAAACTGATGATGAGAAAAAGGTGAAAGCGACATCTAACAAAACGGTTATACACTACGGATGAACTAATTGCAAACAACTGACAAAAGAGAATCCTATGCTAACTACTAACCTTTTCTGAAACAATTGACTAAAGAAAAATCCTATGCTAACTACTGATCTTTCATGAAACAACTGATGCTTGTCCCATCAGTTGTTAGACTTCAATTGTTTGGATCTTCAATAATTTGATCAGCTGTTGTGCCTTCAGTTCTTTCATGTCAGCAGTTTGTAATGCCAGATGTTTGTAGCAGTAGTTTGCCAAAACTTCATAATGGAGAACGTGTGATGTTTGTATCATTAGTTTTTTGGTTTTTGGCCATCAAATTTTTGCAAGGTTCAACAATCTCCTCTGAACCGATGATGCCAAAAACCGTTTATTCTTTTTACTCCATTATATTAACTTGAAAGTCTTCTTTGGGATGACTCTTTTATGAATTTTATAAACTCAATACTCAAATTTACATCCTCTTCCATCTGCAATGGAAGGTTTAATAAGATCCTTGGCAAACTTTCATCTAGCATAGGCACATCTTGAAGATCTATCCTTTGAGAAGTACCAGAATCAAACTTCAAAGTTACATCAGAGTTATTTTTAAGTTTGCTCCATTTAATAACTTTTGAACCTGACTAGCTTTGATATGTAGCCGAAGCAATAGCCAATGTTGACAAACAAGATGAAGAAGGTAAAAAATTTATATCATTATAAATCCCATCTTGGCATCTCTGTGAATATCCTTGATGGCTTGAAGTTCTTCTTCTTTTGGCATATAAAGCCAAGTTTCTTGCTTTAATCCCTTCTTGTGCAGAACATGGGATCAGAGAAACAGTTTGAGCAGATCGTTGCTTTTTAGGAAGCTTGATTGTAGATAAAGCTTTTGGTTCAGGAAACTTGTTTGGGTTCTTCTTTCTTTCTTGTACAAGATACCTGTAAGCAACCCTCAATTTATCAATGCACTATCTAGCAGTCTCTCTTCTTGAGAAAAAGTTAGCCTTAGCTAATTCAGTCTTCATATTTAGGATTTCTCTTTCCTTTTCTTTAGAAATCCTTGCCTTTACTACCTCCCAATTAGGTTCAAGATGATCCTGATTAGGGTCTTGTTCACTTAGCTTTATATTCTACCACATTCAGCTTGTAACTCTTCATATGTCCAACCTCTGAATATGTGAAGAAATACCTTGTACTTAGCATGTTCTTTCAGCCATAAAAGAGTTATGTTCTTGGCTTCCATCAACAGCTGCTTATCTGCTATTGGTGTTTCTGATACAGCCAAGCTTCTTGCATAGGCTTCTTGCTTAATATCTCTTGTCTTCAAAATCTCTTTTTGATATAACCTTGCAACTTCTTCATCAGATATGATTTGTGTTGCTTATGCCAATGCCTTTGTTGCCTCTTCGTCTTGATAAGTGATCAATTCTTCAACATTCTTAGGCTTGAACTTATTGGCAGGAGGAGATGGTGGTGACTTATCTTCCTCTGATATAATCAACTTCCTTATTTTCAAACTATTGTTAGAAGCCTTTTGTTGTCTTGGCTTTAACTTCAAGGTTTCAGCTACCTTTGGAATACTAGTTTGCTTTTATGTTACCTTGTGTGCATCAACAGTATCTGAAACTACTGTTGGTTCTTGTGGAGCACCAGTGGTTTAAAGTATATCAACATCATCCGCAGTTTGCGAAATTCTTGTTCTTGCATAAGTTGGTGTAACAATTGTTTTATCATTAGCAATTTGATGAAGTGTTGGTATTTCTTCAGATTTATCAGTAGTTTGTGAAACTACTGTCTTTGTTTTGTCTTTCTGCTCTTCCTCTTTGAGCCATTTTTTTCAGCCTCTTTCTCTTTGATGAGCCTATTTCATCAGGTTTTTCCCTCAACTCTCTAACTAAGGCCTTTTCCTTAGCTTATCTTTCTTTTCTAAGAATCCCCTTCAATCTGGTAGCTTTTTCTGCAGTTATTTATTTATTTATTTTTTAATGTTTCACTAAGCTTCTTTGTAGCTGCTTTCTTTGAGGCATCAAGGTTGTTCTCCCTCTTTTTAGCATCAGCCTACTCTGGAAACCATGGGGCTTGTATAGAAAATTCTGAAAGTGCGGCAAATTGATTCCTTTGTTCTACAATATTTTTTCTTAAGTCATTTTCAAGAGTATTCAGGGAGTTTCTTGGCATGGTGGCATTAATATTGACTTTAGTTTGAAAGATTTGGAATTGTGAGGAGATAAAGGATTTTAGCTCAGCATACTCTGGTGTAGAGGTGGTTATATCCTCTAGTATGCTAGAGCTTTGAGTGGCTGGTGACTTTTGAGTGACTAACTGGTGGATGCAAGTTTGAAATTCACTATAGATGGAGGCCCACAATTGGGTATTATATTGGGGTTGTTAGACTTGAGTTTGAGTCATTTTGGTGATGAGATCTTTGATCGTCACGACCTCAGAGCTCAAACTATGAACTTGTACCGTCAATTCCAAAAATGATTTTAGCATCAACTAACTTTATAGTCTCATCTGATGTCCTGCAATTCGTAGTTTTACCTACATCAATAGTTTTATCTACAATAAGATCATGATTTTCATCAAGAGATTGTACAGATGCATCTTTGTCTTGCTACTGGGGACTTCCCACTATTGTTGATATTAAAATATCATCAATTATTTCCGTTATAGGAGTCTTAGTGCCTAAGCTATTGTCCAACTGAGAAATAGTTGTTTCATCAGTTGTAATAGTTGCTCCTAATCCCATATCCGATTCACCTGTAGTGAAAGGGATATTAGCCTCCTCTTGCTCGGGGTTAGTAATGCCTATCTCAACATCAGCTGTTGGGGTTTCCCTTTTAGGTGATGTGTTGTAGAAAGGATTGCATCCAGAGGTGTGAAACACTTTGGAAATTACTTGAGCTAAGTCTTGAGTGGTAATTATATAATGGTCCAAAAGGAGTGAAAGAGAAGAAGCCTTGGGATAGGGGCTTGGAGTTGGAGTGATGATCAGCTGATGCAGTGATAAAATGATAACGAAGATCTACCACGTTGATTCTGTGAATACCCGTTATGAACTTCCCAAAACTCCCAACTCCCATCCAAAGGTCAAGGGGAAATTGAAGTGAAAAATCTTTATTATCAAAATTCAAGTATGATTCTTCACATTACATAAACTGAATATAAATAGAGTTTCTAATATGAAATGGGCCCAAAAAAGGCCTGGGCCAAACACAAATCCAAAAAGAAAAATACAAAAACTGCTGAAAAAACATAAAAAGGCACATAACTTTATTTAGAAGGCGTTTTTGGGTTTCGGACAGGGACCAAACTATCGTAGGGTGTTTGCCACAACGTGCTCCTCATCTCAAGTTTTGATTCGACTGGTAATGGGCTTGAAACGGAGCTTTGTGGGCCAAGTTATGCTCGTTTTCGTGGGCCACCTTTGGAGGCACGATCATGGGCCTCCAAAATAACATGGCACGTTCTTCAATGCTTGGGCCTCCATCATCAGCCCTTCAACCCGTTGATGTCAGTCCCTTATGCTTACAATAGTTTCCTTTTGTGAGGAAAACTGAGGAGTTTGCTTGGGTGGAGGTGTGGCATGTTGTGAGGAAGTAACAACACTCAATTAATTTTGTGGCATTTGGGTTGCCACGGGTGATTCAGGCAGAACTACATTTTTAAGTTTCTTTTTAGATCTGGGTTTTTAAGTTTTCTTTTGTTTCTTTTTGGTGGCAGAAGTGGGTTTCAAAGTTCTAGGTTGAGCACTTTGATCATCATGAGCAGTGGGCTCTGTTTTCGTAACTGTTGATGCCGGAGCATCAGCCGTTTAGGCAGGTTCCTCAACTTCAACCGTGGTTAAACATTTGGAATCTTTCATTCTCGCAAAGATCTCATTGCTAATACTTTGACTTTGAACAAATGTTCTTTCGATAAAATCATATTTATGTAGGAATCGGTCTGCCCAAGACACATATTAGAGTTGATGTGGCTAGTACGTTATGATCCAAGTCGGGTCATACCCAATAACAAGCTAGAAAAACACCGTAATATATATTGTAGATATGATCTAACAAGTAAATATTAACACTTATGATATTTAGAAAATGGGTTTCTAAATATTTGCACTTGAGGAATTGATAAATTATATGGATAATTTATTTAGAGAGATTATCTTATGATATTATTTAAGTTGGTTAAATGATATATATATATATATATATATATATATATATATATATATATATATATATATATATATATATATATGATAATGGTTGTGGTATGTTGCATAAAACTTATGGCATATTAAAAGTGGTAAATGTCACAAAGTTTCAATAGACCTGTGACTAATACATGGAGTATTAGCCCTGCGACTGGTATATGGAATATTAGTCCTGAGACTAGTACATGGAGTATTAGTCTGTTTACAGGAAGAAAGAGAAAATAATTTCTGGTAGGACCAGCCCACATTAGGGGGGGGGGGGGGAATTCCCACCTTTTTGTTTAAACTTCATTTTCTCTTATTAATATTTTCTTGGGACACAACATATGTACACCCAACCATATTACATGCAAAAGCTCCCTTCAACATCTCTCTCTCTTTGATTTCGGTTCAAGGAAGAAGAAAACACAAGAGGTTTTTATCTTTCAAGTGCAAGAGTGAATAAATCCTAGCAAACAAGGTGTTTGTTGAAGGCTTGGAGGGTATACAAGCTTGAGGCTCTTCTCCATTGAAGGCTAGCCATTCAAACCGCAATCTCCTTCATCTTCTTTCCTCTTGAAAGGTTGTATTACATAAACCCCCTATGGTTGTAAGTTTTGGTATGCATGTAATTCGTATATGGATCCGGGGCTTGGGTTTTACATATAAAATGGGTTTTATATTAATCAATATAACAAGATTTAAATTTATATCTTCCGCTGCGTTTTCCTCAATAAATGGTTATTTTGGACTTTGATAATCTTGGTAAAACCCAACAATGACATCAAGAGCCGCTTATACGGATACATGCATCAATAGATCTAAAATTTTTTCGGGTTTTATGGTGTGGTTCACCATATGGCCGAAATTTTGGGGCTTTTGGTTACCCCTTGATTCTTCAAGGTTATACTTTACATGCATATGATAATCTTGAAGAATTAAGTCATTTGGATGATTGGTTGTTTTGTTTGGACAAAACCCGAAACTTTCGGTTTTTCTTATCCTTGGCCGAAAGTTTGCGGTTCACAAGGGGAACCATTTAGAGATGTAATACTTTCATATTTGGATGTGCATTTGGATATTCATAACCTAGCCATGACCTTGTGTTTGGATGTGTGTTTGTGTTGTGATTTATTCAATATTCAATTTGGTTGTAATATTATTTTATTTGGGTTTGTAATCTATTTATTCATTCATATTGGTTTATAATAATAAGTAGATTAGTTGTATTTCTTTTACTAGAGAAAAATGTATTAGGATATATTTTTTGTAAAAGAAGATGCAACAAGGTTACGGTTTTGGTTTTGGGCCTTAATGGACCTTATTGTCCAAGATGGGATTTTAGCCCAAAGGCTAAAGCCCAAATGTGGAGGCCCAAGGAAGCAAGGACCTGAAGTTGGAGCCCAATTGGAAGCCCAAATAAATTGGAAAGGTCACAACACAAGGTGGACACTTGAAGCATATGGATGCGGGATCAAGTGGGAGTTCACCGACACATACCTTGTGTCATTTCTCGTCCTTTAGGAGAGACCTTTTGGCATACTTGTTTCGGTCAAAAAGTGTAGCCAAGATTAGGTGGCTATGGTTATGAACTTGTGGTTGTTTATTTATGCTTGCATGGTTGATTATTTATTTTGTTTTATCTTATTTGGATAAGAATAATTAACAAACTTAATATCAACAACTTGCATAAAATTGGTTCCGTAGAAATCATTAGGTAATAAAATTGGTTTTATTAAAGGTTAATGATTTCACAATAAAATGGGTTTTATTAAAAGGAACTTGAAAATTGGTTTTCAAAGGTACCATACATTTGAATGCATGCAAATTGAAGGTAAATTATATAGTTTTCCAATCTAGAATTTTGAAAACTAAAATCCCTTTTAAAACAAGTTAAACACAGTACTTTTATACAACACTTAAGTCACTTGTAGACTTGATGTGGGGTAAGGGTCACCTAACCACATTTAAGAAAACTTGTGATCTTGAGGTGGTTTTACAATACTTGTGGGATGAGGGTCACCTAACCACTTGTATGTGTAAACTCACACGTGTGAGTAAGTAAGACGACTTGATTTGAAACCATGTGAATAGGGTCACCAGCACATGGAGTTCAAAGGTGTTGATGGGATTAAACATGCCAAGTAAACATATGATGTTTAACCGATCCCATAAAACTAGAAGTTGCAAAGGGTTGCAATTGTCAAATGTTGACTACCTTGTTAATTTGAATAGTAGAATAGGGTCACCTAACTACTATTTGAATGAAACGTTGGATTCTAGATTTTAATCAATAATTGTCTTGGAGACATTAAAGGGTATTAAAGATTAAAATTTATTGATATCGAAAATACTAAAAGTGAACTTTGTTATCTTGAAAGCCGCAATCAACAATCCACCTAACGCAATTATCCCACTCGTGCATAACCTATCACTAAGAGCTATACTTGATAAGGATCGTCTTAACCATAATAATTTTATGGATTGGTATCGAAAATTGAGAATTGTTCTCAAACAAAAAAAGGTCCTACACATTGGACGATCCTATTCCCGATGAACCAAACATTGATGATTTAGATGCCCATAACGATTGGTTGAAATACACTGAGGATTCGGTGCAAGTTTCTTGCCTCATGTTGGGAACAATTATTCCCGAGATCCAAAAGGATTTCGAGAATAATGGTGCGTATGACATGATCACCCAACTTAAGGAAATGTTCCTTACTCAAGTTAGGGTGGAACACTTTGAAAGGGTTCAAGCGCTTCATGCATGTCATATGGAAGAAACACAATCAGTGAAGAGGCGTCACCTGGAACCTAAAGCAAAGGTTGCTAGAGGTAAGGGACACGTCAAGGGTAACGTCAAAGGGAAAGCTAAAGCGGAACCACCCAAACCAAAGGAAAAAAAGCTAAAGGTTAGCTTAAACGACTCGTGCTTTGGTTGTGGTGAGAAAGGACATTGGATGAGGAATTGTCCAACCTATCTCTAAGAGTTGAAAGCAAAGAGGGATGCGGGGAAAACCTCGGGTACGACTTTCATGATTCATATTGATCTTAATGTTATTTCTTCTAACATATGGGCATTGGATACCGGACGTGGAACTCATATTTGCAACTTGTTGCAAGAGTTCAAAAGAAATAAACATTTCAAGAAAGGAGATACAAGCCTCTTCACGGGCAACGGAGCAAAGGTTGATGTCGAAGCCCAAGGAGACTATGTTTTGAAGCTTCCAAATGTTTTGGAAGTTGTTTTGAAAAACATTTTGTATGCTCTTAGTTTGACTAGGAACAGTATCTCCGTTTCTCTTTTAAGACAATGTGGTTATGATTTCAAGTTTGTAGACAATGGGTTTTATGTTTTCATGAATGATGTCTTTTATTTTAAAGAAATGCCGTTTAATGGCATTTATGAATTGGTTCATGATAATACATCCATTGATAACTAGTTGTACCAAGCTAGCACCAAAAGACTTAAATGGGATTTGAGTAAAACCTTTCTTTAGCATTGTCGCCTTGGTAACATAAACAAGGATCACATTCATACACTTCAAAAGAACGGTCTTTTGAAATCAAGTGATGATTCATTTGATGAATGTGAATCTTGTTTATTGGGAAAGATGACCAAGGATCCCTACAATGGAACTAATGAAAGGGCGAAAGACTTATTAGGTATCATACATTCGGATGTATGTGGTCCTTTTAGGACAATGACAAGGAATGGTGAAAGATACTTCATTACCTTTACCGACGATTATAGTCGCTATGGGTATGTGTTCTTGTTAAGACACAAAAATGAAGCCTTTGAGATGTTCAAAGTCTTCCAAAATGAAGTACAAAATCAACTCAACAAAACAATCAAAGTACTATGATCCGATAGAGGAGGTGAGTACCTCAATGGTGCGTTTCTAGAACATCTTAGGAGTTGTGGGATTGTCTCACAACTTACTCCACCTGGAACACCACAACATAATGGTGTGTCTGAAAGGAGGAATCGAACTATATTGGATATGGTTCGATCCATGATGGCTAGAAGCACATTACCTCTATCATTTTGGGGTTTCGCACTGATCTCTGCTGCCCGTATTTTAAATATGGCACCAACCAAGAAAGTGGAAAGGACACCTTTTGAAATATGGCATGGAAAGGTTTCGTCATTATCATATTTAAAGGTATGGGGATGTGAGGCTTATGTTAAGATCTACACCCCTGATAAACTTGAAAGCCGTTCCACTAAGTGTATCTTTGTAAGACATCCCGAAGATTCGATAGGATATTACTTCTACAATCCAAATGAGCATAAAGTGTTTATAGCTCGCAAGGCTAAGTTCTTGGAAAGAAGGTTCCTTATGGAAGGAACTGATAGAACTATGGAACTCGAGGAGGATCGAGAACCACAAGCTGATACACGTTTGGTTGACACTAGCAATTAACAAGAGGTTGTTGATGATGATCAAATGGTTGATCTAAACACACAAAGCGTTCACAAGTCTAGTAGAATTAGCACCCCACCTGAAAGATATGGATTTTTCATGGATGGATGCTACGTGGTAGATTCGAATGAACCCACCACATACCGAGATGCAATGTGACTATCTGATTGTGATAAATGGCTGGAAGCCATGAACGTTAAGATGCAATCCATGCATGACAACCAAGTATGGGACTTGGTTGCTCCACCTCTTAATTCCAAACCGGTTGGAAGCAAGTGGGTTTTCAAGAAGAAAACTGATATGCATGGAAACTTGGATACTTATAAAGCTAGACTTGTAGTAAAGGGTTTCACTCAAACTCAAGGGGTTGTTATGATGAAACTTTCTCGCCCATGGCGATGCTAAAGTCTATTAGGATATTATTTGCCATAGCCGCATATTATGACTATGAGATTTGGCAAATGGATGTCAAAACCGCTTTTCTAAATGGACATCTTGAAGAATATGTCTATATGGTTCAGCTCGAAGGTTTTGTCGATCCACAACATCCTAATAAAGTATGAAAGTTAAAGAAATCAATCTATGGATTGAAACAAGCATCTAGAAGTTGGAATCACCGTTTTGATGAAGAAGTCAAGAAATTTGGATTCATCAAGAACGCTGATGAGGCTTGTGTGTATAAGAAAGCTAGTGGGATCATCATTACTTTCCTAGTATTGTATGTTGATGACATACTTTTGTTTGGGAATGACATTCCAACTATGGAAGGTGTAAAAGCATGGCTTGGGAGTTGTTTTTCCATCAAAGATCTTGGTGAAGCCGCCTATATTTTGGGAATAAGGATCTATAGGGATAGATCAAGGCGGTTGATATGTTTAAACCAAAGTGCATACACTAATAAAATCTTGAAAAGGTTCAAGATGTAGAACTCTAAGAAAGGTTTGGTACCTATTCAAAGAGGAACGATATTGAGTGCGACTCAATGTCCAATCTCAAAGGATGAGCAAGAGAAAATGAAAGGAATCCCGTACGCTTCGGCTATAGGATCCATCATGTATGCCATGATATGCACTAGACCGGATGTGTCATGCGCTTTGAGCATGACAAGTCGATACCAACAAAATCCGGGAAGTAGCCATTGGATGGCGGTTAAGAGCATATTGAAATACCTTAGAAGGACTAAGGATATGTTTCTAATATATCGCTCTGGTGAGGAGGAACTCATTATAAGGGGTTACACGGATTCAAGTTTCCAAACTGATCGAGATGATTCTCGATCACAATCGGGATATGTTTTCGTTATGAATGGTGGAGCTGTCTCTTGGAAGAGCGCAAAACAAGATGTGGTAGCCTTGTCCACCACTGAATCTGAATACATCACCGCCTCATTGGCAGCTCAAGAAGCTGCACGGATTAGAAAGTTCGTGGCCGATCTAGGGGTAGTCCGTACCATTCGGGACCCTCTAGACATCTTTTGTGACAACGAGGGTGCGATTGCTCAAATCAAAGAGCCTTGTGCACATCAAAAGACAAGGCACATTGAGCGGAGATTCAACTACATAAGGGATGAAGTTGAAAAGGGAAAGATATGTATTTGCAAAGTTCACACTGATCAAAACATTGCGGATCCACTCACGAAGCTCCTTGAAAGGCCGAAGCATGAGGGTCATACTTGCGCCTTAGGACTTCGATATTCTATTGATTGGATTTGATCTATTTTGTATTTAGATATCGGAACAATTGTTATTTTGACTCATTCATATGATTATGGTTTATGATTATGACCTTTGAGTTATGTTCCGTTTTAGCATGTTTAAATCCGTGAATAAGTTAATTATTCTAAATGTCCGTAGTCGTTCATATTTGTGGGAACAAGTATGAAGGTAAGACTATTATGAACTTGGATTGGTAGATATTCATAGCGTATGAATATAGCAAGGGTTGCTGCCAAGGTTCATAGATATTTATGGGATAAATATTGGACTGGCCCGCTCTCAATTTTACTGCATGGAATCCTTGTGATTTGTGATCATAAGTAAATTTGAGTAAAGACGAACATCATAGTATCCTCCGACCTGAGATACATATTGGGTATTGATATTCATCGACTATTATACTTTGACTTAGTTCTTCGCTGCTCTGAAACATGTCAGTACATAAGGATGAGCTCAAGTGTAGTACAAGGTGATTGTGAGAGACGTATGTAGTCAATAGGGGATTTGTCCCTATTATTCGTTGAGAATGAGATGTCTAAGGCCTGCTAAGTTAAATCAACAAAGAATGATCATTCTGTGTCTTTGGATTTGACATGACATCCGTGGCAAAAGGATAAATGATAGATTCACCTAAATCGTTTCAAGTAAGGGACTTGAAGGGGATGATGTTATTGAATGGAACTTCGTCATACGTATTAGGGGTAGTAAACCGTTGTTAGGCGGTATTTTCTATTTGCATCAATCTTCTATGTATCTTGTGCAAGTGGGAGATTGTAGGAATCGGTCTGCCCAGGACACATATTAGAGTTGATGTGGCTAGTACGTTATGATCCCATACCCAATAACAAGCTAGAAAAACACCATAATATTTATTGTAGATATGATCTAACAAGTAAATATTAACACTTATGATATTTAGAAATTGGGTTTCTAAATATTTGCACTTGAGGAATTGGTAAATTATATGGATAATTTATTTAGAGAGATTATCTTATGATATTATTTAAGTTGGTTAAATGATATATATATATATATATATATATATATATATGATAATGGTTGTGGTATGTTGCATGAAACTTATGGCATATTAAAAGTGTTAAATGTCACAAAGTTTCAATAGACCTGTGACTAATACATGGAGTATTAGTCCAGTGAACTAATACATGGAGTATTAGCCCTGCGACTGGTATATGGAATATTAGTCCCGAGACTAGTACATGGAGTATTCGTCTGTTTCCAGGAAGAAAGAGAAAATAATTTCTGGTAGGACCAGCCCACATTTTGGGGGGGAAATTCCCACCTTTTTGTTTAAACTTCATTTTCTCTTATTAATATCTTCTTGGGACACAACATATGTTCACCCAACCATATTACATGCAAAAGATCTCTTCAACATCTCTCTCTCTCTCTTTGATTTCGGTTCAAGGAAGAAGAAAACACAAGAGGTTTTTATCTTTCAAGTACATGAGTGAATAAATCCTAGCAAGCAAGGTGTTTCTTGAAGGCTTGGAGGGTATACAAGCTTGAGGCTCTTCTCTATTTAAGGCTAGCCATTCAAACCGTCATTTCCTTCATCTTATTGCCTCTTGAAAGGTTGTATTACATAAACCCCCTATGGTTGTAAGTTTTGGTATGCATGTAATTCGTATATGGATCCGGGGCTTGGGTTTTACATATAAAATGGGTTTTATATTAATCAATATAACAAGATTTAAATTTATATCTTCCGCTGCGTTTTCCTTAATAAATGGTTATTTTGGACTTTGATAATCTTGGTAAAACCCAACAATTTAGACAACATCTTCATGAGATATGCCATTTTAAACCTTGGAAACATAAAAAATGGTTTTCCTTTTGTTCCGGTCATTTCTTTTAAATTGTTAACAAGATCATTAAAAAGTGATTTTGAAAAGCAATAATTTTCACCAGTTAAAAGTGAACATGCCAAATATTGAACATTCAATAGCAATTCATTCAAACCAGTGGTTTTGCATGACATACACTGGAGTAAAGTATCAAAAAAAGAAACTTCATTGAAGAGGGAAATAAGTTTTTGAAAAGCGTGGCCTTTTGAGTAGATCCCAAAATATCCTTTCTCAATTAGTTCAAACTTCAGTGTCTGTGCAGCAATTTTGGAAGAAAACTTATCATCATTGAACTTCAAATGTTGAGAAATGAGTGAAGATGATACAAATACCTCTGTCTGACCTACCTTTGTTTTGATAAACAATGGCGTCATGTCATCTTCGGCATACTAAATGGAAGCATTCTTCCATAAATAATTGAGATTCTGAGGATAGAGATCAGGAACAATCGTTAAAATGTTATAGAATCAGCTTCCAGTGATTATCCTGATCATGGTGTCATACTCAAGGTAGTTAGGGTTGATGGTAAGATATGGTAGCCAGTTGTGTGGGTTCTTGAATTGAAGATTTCTAGGGCTTCGCACCAAATTTGCAGAGTATGTGAAGATGATGATGGTAGAAAGCAAGTTGTATGAGTGAACTTTGAGTTGACAAGGTGTGGTATAGGCAAAAGCTTTCTTTAGAATTAAGCAAGATGGTTATGGAAAGTAATTTGTGATTGGCGTGGGTTTAGGCGGTTTATGCAAGTGGGTGGTTAAAAGCTAACGTTGAAACCATTTTTCTATTGAAATAACGGCTAATAATTCCAAACAATTGTTGGAAAAATGAAACAACTGTTGCTAGTCATTGATCGGTAGCTTTTAATAAAATTTAGCAGTATTTTTGAAAACAACTCATTTTCATCAGTAGTTTGAGAAGCAAATGTTGTGAACAGTTGTTTTCATTATTTTTCTCAACAATTGTTTAGAAAAACAAAGGTTTTGAAAACATTGATCAAAATAAAGAGAAGTTGATCAGTACTTTTGAATACAACAATTTTCATTGCCTTATACATCAAGTGATGTATAAACAATTTTTTTTGAATAATATGAATACATTTTAGTATCAAAACTCGGTTATAAACAATTGTTTTGACTTTGAAAAAATGCAGATTCGAAAATTTAACATGCCCAATCTGGAAATTAGCCATAGAAAATTTGTTGAATCAAATGCTTTTGTAAACACATCAGCCAACTGATTTTAAGATGAGACATGCTTGATTGAAATCAAACATTTTTCATAGCAATCCCTTATAACATGATGTCTGATCTCAATGTGTTTGGTTTTTGAATGCTGAATTTGATTTTTAATTATGTTCTAAGCATCTTCACAATCCAATTTTACTATAGTTTTTAAAGTTGATATCCCTTACTCCAGCAATTGGTTTTGTAGCCAAAGTAGTTGAGCTGTGCAGCAGTAATATACTCTGCTTCAACAGTTGAATTTGAAACACTAGTTTGCTTCTTGCTCTGCCAAGAGGCCAAGGAATTCCAAAGAACTGGCATCCTCTAGATGTTTATTTTATTGTCATTTGACAACCTTGCATAATCACTATATGCAAAACTAAAAAGTTGGGTCTTTGTGTTGGATGGTGTAACACCCCGTAACCGCAGCGGAAACGTACACGGGATGCAACAGACACATCTGATATCAACAGCATTGCTTATAAAGAAAATACCACTACATTAATTTATATCATATTACATTGTTGCTAATTCGTTACTGTCTAGGTGTTACACACGAGTTTTACCGATAAGACATTAATATATTCATTACAAAATATAGATCAGCAAGCTTCCAACAAGTAGCACAGATCATTAAGCACATTTCAATCATTCCAACTTGGGCATACCTAGAAAACATGTAAAGAAAACGGGTCAACTACGAATAGTTGGTGAGTTTCACTAATTTAAATAAACACTGACAGATCATTTTAATAATCATTTATTAAACAATGTAATTATGCGGGGAACTATGTTTCCCCAGAACATTTATAACCTCTGGGAACTAAGTTACCCCAGAACACTAATAACCGCTGGGAACTATGTTACCCCAGAACAATAATAACCTCTGGGAACTATGTTACCCCAGAACAATAATCACCTCTGGGAACTATGTTACCCCAGAACAATAATAACATCTGGGAACTATGTTACCCCAGAACAATAATAATAACCTCTGGGAACTATGTTACCCCAGAACAATAATCACCTCTGGGAACTATGTTACCCCAGAACAATAATAACCACTGGTTACTATGTTACCCCAGAACAATAATAACCTCTGGGAACTATGTTACCCCAGAACAATAATAATAACCTCTGGGAACTATGTTACCCCAGAACAATCCCACACGATAAACAATTTATATATTATATGCATCAAAACATATATATATTTAAATATACAAGTGTTTCCATACGATCAGTATGTACTTAAATACTTTAATAAATACATGCTTTCCGCCCCGGGAAAAATATTTAAAACAGTTCAATCAAAAGGGGCTCGTGAAAACTCACCTTTCTGTGAGTCGGGACGTGATACAATGAACTGCTATAAGCTTGGATCTGTAATATAATATCTAATCGTTACTATATAATTCCCATAAATTAAATCCGTGTTAATCGGTACATCTGGGGACATTGTTAACCCAGTACTGTACTTGATCCGGGGACAATGTTAACCCCGTGACACTTCTAAGGACTCAGATTGTGACATTGCTTAGAGTCTGACGGTCAAAATTATCATTTTTATGATTTCCTTGATTTGCGTGCCTAGCACGGTTATCCGTTTTTAGTTTCAAAAATGAGTTTGGTCACACCCGACCCAAAAATGGTGTTTGACTGTTAATTTAGTTAAAGTGATGAAATTAGAGCTCGGTTTGGACACCCCGTTTGGCCGCGGGGCCCGTTTCCGTCATTTAGGTGCCGGAAACAGTAAAATCGGGTAAAATTACCCAAATCATCCGAATTATTTTCGGATGATTTACTTTTATTTAATTTACTTAGTATTATGAAAATGGTCAATTTTTAGGTTTTTATATACCAGTCAGCTCGCTTATGCGAGTTTTGCCGGTTTACACGTTTTAGGCTTTAAAAATTTGTTTTTATGTTCTTTTTAGCATAATTAATTACCCGTTCAGTCTCGGGTCTTGAAATTTTGCACAAAACTTATTTTGACAGTAATAAATTTTACAAAAATTTTCCAGATTTATTTTTTATATTTTCATTTATTTATCTATTTTTAAACATTATTAAAACACTAAATATGTCAAAAATACCAAAAGACTTTAGAAAAATCCCAAATTTTTCCGGGATGATCCCTGCCATCCTCATGACTCCCTGGAATTTTTCCAGAACCCAAAACTCATATTTCAAGCCATTTTCACAAAAACCGAGCTAGAAAGCCCTAGAACTCGTTTTACCGAAAAGCCCCCTTAGACTTCTCCAACTGAGCTCAAATTTTGTGTGTGACTTTTAAATGTTATAAAAAGCTTATCCCAAATTTTTCAGAATTTTTCATCAAGTTTAGCTATTTTTCACCATTTTTGGCCAAAACCGAGCATTAAATTCACCAAATATTCATCTTTTATCCAAAAATTACCAAAAATTCACAGATCTCATATTTTCATGTGTAGATCATATCTGTGAAATTTCATGACCCGACTCTAAGCACACTACAATCTGTCCAAAATCATAGATCCACACGAAAACCGAACTATCTTGTGTTTTCTAGCGTTAGATCGCAAAGATCTTGGTTTCTAGCATTTGCTAGCCACTAGATACAACACTTACAAGCACAATAACACTATACCAAGCAAGTTACACCAACAATCAAACCATTTCTTTCATAGTGTCGGTTTTGATATAAAAACAAAGGTTTTAACCGTAAAAATCCGTTCTCGACTCTTTTTACTCATTTCTTGGACCAAGATCCCTTGTATAACTTGTATACATCTCTTGATCATGCAAGAGTCGGTTTCATCTCGGGTTTTCACCCGTCTTTCAGTTGGAAATTCATTTTTTAAAGATTTTAACAGTAAAAATTCGTTATAAACTCTTTTAACTCATCACTTGGATCAAGATCCTTTGTATAACTTGTATACATCACTTGATCATGCGAGAATCGGTTTCAACTCGGGTTTTCACCCATTTTTACATTTGAAACCTCCTTTTCTCAAGATCATGAAGTTGGAAACAAGATTTAAGCATTAAAACATGTGTTATACCTTGTGTTCTTGGTTTGGATCAAGGGTTTTTGGGTTGAATGTTTGAAGGTTTGAAAGATTTGAGAGAGTTTTTGTTGTAAAAAAAGAAAAATGAAATGATATGGTGAAGCATAGGACCGATCGGTCCAAGTAATGGGTGGGGGTGGGCCCCACAACTTCAATATTAGCCACATATTCGGATTTCCGTAATCCGGATAATGTTTTGGATAATCTGGCTCAGTTCGTTTCTCGTTTAAACTCGTAATTCGGCTTAAAACGAGCCTAAAATGGTTGTTTTTCGGGTTAAAATAAAATTTACATAAAACCGACTTAAAAACTTTAAAAACTTAACCCATGACATTAAATGACTTAAAACATTGTATTGTCGGTAATTGTGCATCTTTTTCGCCTTGATTGATCGTCTCTTGCTTGGTTTGATGTTAAAGGTTTCGTTTCTCGTACCGACGTACTAATAAATCAAAATCCTTTTTCTGTGCTATAATTCACTTATCCCGAAGCATTAATACTTCGTAAAAATCACTAAACATTATATACTTCGTCTATAATGTAATTCCCGATTCGTTCGGGTTTCAATAATCGTTCATTGGTTAATTGTAATTCCAATACGATTCACTATATAATCGAGTATGATTCGTACTATGAATCATATACACTCGTATATTCATACTATAACTCATATAATCAATATTAAATGACACGTAAATAGTATATACCGGCTAGGGTATACCTGGATTTGCCGGAATCGTTACATTCTCCCCCCGTTATCAAAATTTCGTCCTCGAAATTTTACACGTCAACTACTTCCTTTTGAGGAAATAGGTGGGGGTATTTCTTCCGGAATTCGTCCTTTCGTTCCCAAGTAAATTCTGGGCCTCGTTGCGAATTCCATCTAACTTTGACCAACGAGATCTTATTGTGTCTAAGTTGCTTGATTTTCCCGTCTACTATTTCTATGGGCTCCTCCACAATGTTGAGCTTATCATTTATTTGAACACCCTCTAAGGGTAATACCGATGTCTCATCCGACAGACACCGTTTCAGGTTCGACACGTGAAACACGTTGTGAACTGCACTCAGTTCATCAGGCAGTTCTAATCGGTATGCTACAGAACCGATTTTCGCAGTAATATCGAATGGTCCAATATATCTAGGGGCCAACTTCCCCGCCTTTCTAAATCTGACCACTCCTTTCCAGGGTGATACTTTCAAATATACCTTTTCCCCCTTCTCAAATGACAACGGTTTTCGACGGGTATCGGCATAACTCTTCTGCCGATCCCGCGCGGCTTTCAGGTTGTTCTTAATTTCAAGAATCTTGCTGGTCGTCTCCTGGACCAGATCCGATCTAATGACCTGCGAGTCACCCACTTCAGACCAGCAAAGTGGTGATCGGCACTTCCGTCCATACAATGCTTCATAAGGTGCTGCCTTTATACTGCTATGGTAACTGTTATTATAGGAAAATTCAACGAGTGGGAGATGTTGATCCCAGTTTCCCTTAAAGTCCAGTACGCAGGCACGAAGCAAATCCTCCAAAGTTTGAATGGTCCTCTCAGACTGACCATCGGTCTGAGGGTGGTAAGCTGTGCTTAGGTCAATACGTGTTCCCAATGCTTCTTGGACAGCTTGCCAAAGTTTGGAGGTGAAATGGCTATCCCTATCGGAGATGATCGAGATGGGGATGCCATGACGAGACACTATTTCACTTATATAAATCTGCGCAAGTCTCTCAGTGTTATAATTATTTCTAATCGGGATAAAATGTGCCGATTTGGTTAATCGATCCACGACTACCCAAATTGCATCATGTCCCCGGGGTGTCTTAGGGAGGTGTGTCACGAAATCCATCGTGATCTGCTCTCATTTCCATTCGGGAATTTCCGGTTGTTGTAACATTCCAGAGGGTTTCTGGTGCTCCGCCTTAACTCTCGCACACGTCGTACACTTGCCGACGTATGTGGCTATATCCTTTTTCATACCTGGCCACCAGTAAAATTCTTTCACATCCTTGTACATTTTATCTGATCCCGGATGTATGGAATATTTTGATTTATGTGCTTCGTCCATAATTAATTCACGAAGGTCATGGAGGGTCGGAATCCAAATCCGATTTTTGAAATAGAGAATTTAGTCCACACGCTGTTCGAAATTCTTCTCGTTACAGAAAAGTCCCTCTTTTTCCAATTGGTCCCCTATCAACGCCTCGCGTTGAGCGACTCGAATCAAATCCGAAAGGTTCGACTGGACTATCATTCCCAACACTCGCACGCGTAGTGGCTTAACTCGATCTTTCCTACTCAAGGCATCGGCTACAACGTTAGCCTTGCCGGGGTGATATCGGATGTCACAGTCATAGTCACTCAGTAACTCGACCCACCTTCGTTGTCTCATATTCAGTTCTTTCTGATCGAATATGTGTTGCAAACTTTTATGATCAGTGAAGATGGTGCACTTTGTACCGTAGAGATAGTGCCTCCAGATTTTAAGTGCGAAGATGACTGCTCCTAGTTCTAGGTCATGAGTAGTGTAATTTTTCTCGTGAACTTTTAATTGTCGAGAAGCATAGGCTATAACCTTACTATTTTGCATCAATACGCATCCTAACCCTCTCCGGGATGCGTCACAATACACAACAAAACCATCGTCTCCGTCGGGGAGACTTAAGATTGGCGCTTGGCACAATCTTTGTTTTAGCGTTTGAAACGCCGTTTCCTGTTCTTCACCCCATTCATACTTCCTATCCTTTTGAGTCAGGAGGGTTAAAGGTTGGGCGATGCTGGAAAAGTTCTCAATAAATCGACGATAGTATCCAGCTAAGCCTAAGAATTGGCGGATTTCCTTTGGAGATTTAGGCGCTTGCCAATTCTTAATTGCTTCAACCTTACTCGGATCAACGTGTATTCCTTGGTGGTTTATAACGTGACCGAGGAATTGCACCTCTTGTAACCAGAAGTTACACTTGGAGAATTTTGCAAATAACTTCTCCTGATCCAGGAGCTCTAAAACTAACTTTAAGTGTTGCTCGTGCTCTTCTTTACTCTTCGAGTATATCAAAATATCGTCAATAAATACAATGACGAATTTGTCGAGATAGGGTTTACAGACTCGATTCATGAGATCCATGAATACTGCTGGCGCATTTGTTAGCCCAAAAGGCATAACTAAGAATTCGTAATGGCCGTAGCGAGTCCGGAATGCGGTTTTTGGGATATCCTCCTCCTGAATTCTAACCTGATGGTATCCCGATCTAAGATCTATTTTTGAAAAGTAGCTCGCACCTTGTAGTTGGTCGAACAGATCATCGATTCGGGGGAGAGGATACCTATTTTTGATTGTCAACTTGTTCAATTCCCTGTAATCAATGCACATTCTAAGGCTCCCGTCCTTCTTTTTCACGAATAGAACAGGTGCACCCCACGGGGAATAACTGGGACGTATAAATCCTTTATCCAACAATTCCTGCAACTGATTGGATAATTCTTGCATCTCGGATGGTGCAAGTCGGTAGGGCGCCTTAGCAACAGGGCCAGCTTGAGGTAACAGATCGATTCTGAATTCGACCTGTCGGGTTGGTGGTAATCCAGGAAGTTCCTCTGGAAAAACTTGTGGGAATTCGCGTACCACGGGAATATCGTCCACCCGTTTTTACTCAGGATCAGTGGCCGTCAGGCTCGCTAGATACGCCACACATCCCTGACGTATATATTTTAACACCTTGAGATGGGATATAAATGGTATCATGGTGCCGGATTTTTCTCCTTGCACTAATACCTCCTCGTTATCCGATACTCGGATCTTGACGATTTTCTTTTCACAGTTTATTTCTACCCTGTTACGTGCTAACCAATCCATTCCCACTATTACGTCAAAACTACCCAATTCTACCGGTAACAAGTCAATCAGAAAGGATTGTTCGTTCAGAATAAAAGGGCAATTCCGAACTATCCGATTAACTATCATGGTTTTACCGTTAGCGACTTCTACGGTGTAAGGTTCTATGGTTTCACCAATAGGAAGGTTTGCTATCGAAAGGAATCTAACGGAGACAAAACTTCTATCGGCGCCTGTATCAAATAATACAGAAGCGTAATGATCAGAGACGAGGAAGGTACCTGTCACTACGCTGGGGTCCTGGCGCGCCTCGTTCGCCCCCATCACGAATGCTCGGCCTCGCGCCGGATTGGACGACGATGCCTGACCCGTGAGTTGTCTCCCGTTTCCTCCCTGGTTCAGTTTCGGGCAGTTCCTTTTGAAGTGATCCGTGCTGCCGCATTCGTAGCAAGCACGGCTAGTGGTCACCATCTGGTTTCCTTGCGGGTTCTGCTGTCGGGCTGGTTGAGTTCTAAATGGTTGCGCACGAATAGGTTGCGGTTGTCGGTTCAGGTTGTTCAGATTTGTCTTACAATTTGGTGCGTAGTGTCCAATCCTGCCACACCGGTGGCACACCACCTCTTTGCACACGCTACTATGGTGGTAACCACATTTCCCTCACTTAGGAAACGTTCCCTTCTGCGGTTCCTGCCTTCCGCCCGAACTAGTCATGGCATAGCTCTGGGCAGCGGGCCTAGCTCGTTTGCTTTGCTGCTTTTCCGGGATTCTATGATCATGTGTACCCCGTTTTCCCCCAGCGGATTCTCCTGTCACCTTTAGTGATCCGCTCCGCAAGAAATCATACGTGACAATGCCAGCCTGTGTCACTGCACTTTCATACGTCTGGTGTCCCCCCGCGTTGACTATACTCCTCACTACTGGAGTAAGTCCCCAAATATAACGTTCCACCCTCTTCGTCTCCGGGGTGACCAACCACGGTACTAATCGTGACAGTTCATTAAACCGATTGGTATAACCCAAGTGGTCCACCCCCTTCATCTCCAGGTTCCACAACTCATTTTCCAGTTTCTGCAATTCATTCTTTGGGCAGAAATGTTTCAACACAAGAGCCTTAAGCTCCGTCCAGGTCATGTGGTTTGTCGCCGCCTGACCTCGAGTCTGTACTATGGTGTTCCACCATGTCAAGGCATGGTCGGTGAATGTACAGGTGGCGTACTTAACGACACAATCCTCGGGACAGTTGCTGATATTCACCACTGATTCTATTTTCTCTATCCATTTAACTAACCCATTCGGTCCTTCAGACCCGCTAAACTCTAATTGCTTGCACAACATAAAATCCTTGATCGAACATCCCCTGGATGCACGAATTGGTTCAGTACGGTTTGTCTCTACCGTAGGTATAGGGCCATTGCTGTCAGTAACGACCACCCTAGGCGGTGCGTCATTACTCGGAATAGTGTTATCATTCCTTGGAGGATTAGCATTTTGTTCCCCGTCATTATTTATGGGTGTTTGATTGCTTGGAGGGGTTGGATTGGTCGAGTTGTTAATACTGGCGGCGATGCGTGATACTATATCCGGTATCGCCGCCTCCAACTGTTGAGCAATCAAACGGCTCACATCTACTTCCGATATTTTAGTTGATCGTTTCGGTGCCATTCTACACAACATCAAGAAATATATAAAATCAATACCATCTCAAATTATAAAACACAACACATATTTCATTCATTAGTAAACATTGATACATATTACACAAACATCAGTTTACATACTTTCCAGTCAACATTACACAACTAAGTTTTAATACAAGGGCCCTATGTCGGTATCATCTCGACATAACCCGTAAAGGGGTCAGTGCTTGGATGATACCCAAAAGTATCTATAATGATTATGCCCCAAAAGAGACCCACCATAGGGGCCAGTGGTTGTATCATAACTAAACCAGATTCACTCCATGTTAGTATCACCACTAACTACTTACACAGAGTATAAAAAAAAATGGTCCCTGACTATCCCCATCCAAACATAACTACTAAACACGGTGGTATGCCCACCACATCATCACTGCCACCAATGCCACCACTATTGCCATCACCCCTCGGAGCCACGCCTCTAACCGCTGAACCATCAATAGGGAGTACGAGCACTCCTTTGTCAACCGGTCGATTGCATACTGGCAATCCAGTATGCGGTCACCAAGGTACACCCGTCTCTGTACCCCCACGGTCAGGGCGGCTGAGTGCTCATTTACTTGCTCTGTGAGCACTCGTAGCCAGGCCACTGCATCCCGCTCCTGTCTAGGAAGGCCCCAGACAGGTGGAGCCATCGGCTCGGGCTGAGATGAGGACTCTCCCCGACGAGTAGCAGGTCGGGGTGGGGGAGAGGTCGGTGGGACACGCGGAATGCTGATCCGCGCCGTAAGGCGGGGACCAAATCCCGGAGGGACAGAGGTGGCCTGCGGTGCGAGTGGAGTAGGGGATCTGATGATCCGGGCCGGGGAGGACTGGCTCGAGCTCCTGTGACTCGCCTCGCTAGGCTCGGAGTCGGATGACACGTGTAGGCTCCCGGAGTTTCCGGGGCTAACCTCCTCCGGGTCCTCCTCTACTGATAAGCTATTCGGGCTTGACATTTTTACCTGCACACAAGTTAACAAGCATATAGTTCTTTCCATAGTGTAATTCATAATCAAATTAATACATACTTATTTATACAACTTTACCACATAATAATATTATCATATATTTACACATATGTTGCCAATTTTACCTATTTAAAGTTCCTCGTGACTTCCCATGAATTCTCCCGTGCAGACAAGTCTGTTATTATGTTCCGGACCATAATAACTCACTTGTCCATCCAAGTTCATCCAGATCCCGTCACAATAAATTATTAGTTGATATTCAGATCCTATAATACTTGAGCTACTGGTTATATTTTAGGTATCTCTTTCAGACATCCTAATTCTTTATAACCAATGGCTCTGATACCAAGTTCTGTAACACCCCGTAACCGCAGCGGAAACGTACACGGGATGCAACAGACACATCTGATATCAACAGCATTGCTTATAAAGAAAATACCACTACATTAATTTATATCATATTACATTGTTGCTAATTCGTTACTGTCTAGGTGTTACACACGAGTTTTACCGATAAGACATTAATATATTCATTACAAAATATAGATCAGCAAGCTTCCAACAAGTAGCACAGATCATTAAGCACATTTCAATCTTTCCAACTTCGGCATACCTAGAAACATGTAAAGAAAACGGGTCAACTACGAATAGTTGGTGAGTTTCACTAATTTAAATAAACACTGACAGATCATTTTAATAATCATTTATTAAACAATGTAATTATGCGGGGAACTATGTTTCCCCAGAACATTTATAACCTCTGGGAACTAAGTTACCCCAGAACACTAATAACCGCTGGGAACTATGTTACCCCAGAACAATAATAACCTCTGGGAACTATGTTACCCCAGAACAATAATCACCTCTGGGAACTATGTTACCCCAGAACAATAATAACCTCTGGGAACTATGTTACCCCAGAACAATAATAATAACCTCTAGGAACTATGTTACCCCAGAACAATAATCACCTCTGGGAACTATGTTACCCCAGAACAATAATAACCACTGGTTACTATGTTACCCCAGAACAATAATAACCTCTGGGAACTATGTTACCCCAGAACAATAATAATAACCTCTGGGAACTATGTTACCCCAGAACAATCCCACACGATAAACAATTTATATATTCTATGCATCAAAACATATATATATTTAAATATACAAGTGTTTCCATACGATCAGTATGTACTTAAATACTTTAATAAATACATGCTTTCCGCCCCGGGAAAAATATTTAAAACAGTTCAATCAAAAGGGGCTCGTGAAAACTCACCTTTCTGTGAGTCGGGACGTGATACAATGAACTGCTATAAACTTGGATCTGTAATATAATATCTAATCGTTACTATATAATTCCCATAAATTAAATCCGTGTTAATCGGTACATCTGGAGACATTGTTAACCCAGTACTGTACTCGATCCGGGGACAATGTTAACCCCGTGACACTTCTAAGGACTCAGATTGTGACATTGCTTAGAGTCTGACGGTCAAAATTATCATTTTTATGATTTCCTTGATTTGCGTGCCTAGCACGGTTATCCGTTTTTAGTTTCAAAAATGAGTTTGGTCACACCCGACCCAAAAATGGTGTTTGACTGTTAATTTAGTTAAAGTGATGAAATTAGAGCTCGGTTTGGACACCCCGTTTGGCCGTGGGGCCCGTTTCCGTCATTTAGGTGCCGGAAACAGTAAAATCGGGTAAAATTACCCAAATCATCCGAATTATTTTCGGATGATTTACTTTTATTTAATTTACTTAGTATTATGAAAATGGTCAATTTTTAGGTTTTTATATACCAGTCAGCTCGCTTATGCGAGTTTTGCCGGTTTACACGTTTTAAGCTTTAAAAATTTGTTTTTATGTTCTTTTTAGCACAATTAATTACCCGTTCAGTCTCGGGTCTTGAAATTTTGCACAAAACTTATTTTGACAGTAATAAATTTTACAAAAATTTTCCAGATTTATTTTTTATATTTTCATTTATTTATCTATTTTTAAACATTATTAAAACACTAAATATGTCAAAAATACCAAAAGACTTTAGAAAAATCCCAAATTTTTCCAGGATGATCCCTGCCATCCTCATGACTCCCTGGAATTTTTCCAGAACCCAAAACTCATATTTCAAGCCATTTTCACAAAAACCGAGCTAGAAAGCCCTAGAACTCGTTTTACCGAAAAGCCCCCTTAGACTTCTCCAACTGAGCTCAAATTTTGTGTGTGACTTTTAAATGTTATAAAAAGCTTATCCTAAATTTTTCAGAATTTTTCATCAAGTTTAGCTATTTTTCACCATTTTTGGCCAAAACCGAGCATTAAATTCACCAAATATTCATCTTTTATCCAAAAATTACCAAAAATTCACAGATCTCATATTTTCATGTGTAGATCATCTCTGTAAAATTTCATGACCCGACTCTAAGCACACTACAATCTGTCCAAAATCATAGATCCACACGAAAACCGAACTATCTTGTGTTTTCTAGCGTTAGATCGCAAAGATCTTGGTTTCTAGCCTTTGCTAGCCACTAGATACAACACTTACAAGCACAATAACACCATACCAAGCAAGTTACACCAACAATCAAACCATTTCTTTCATAGTGTCGGTTTTGATATAAAAACAAAGGTTTTAACCGTAAAAATCCGTTCTCGACTCTTTTTACTCATTTCTTGGACCAAGATCCCTTGTATAACTTGTATACATCTCTTGATCATGCAAGAGTCGGTTTCATCTCGGGTTTTCACCCGTCTTTCACATGGAAACTCATTTTACAAGATTTCAACCGTAAAATTTCGTTCTAAACTCTTTTAACTCATCACTTGGATCAAGATCCTTTGTATAACTTGTTTACATCACTTGATCATGCGAGAATCGGTTTCAACTCGGGTTTTCACCCATTTTTACATTTGAAACCTCCTTTTCTCAAGATCATGAAGTTGGAAACAAGATTTAAGCATTAAAACATGTGTTATACCTTGTGTTCTTGGTTTGGATCAAGGGTTTTTGGGTTGAATGTTTGAAGGTTTGAAAGATTTGAGAGAGTTTTTGTTGTAAAAAAAGAAAAATGAAATGATATGGTGAAGCATAGGACCGATCGGTCCAAGTAATGGGTGGGGGTGGGCCCCACAACTTCAATATTAGCCACATATTCGGATTTCCGTAATCCGGATAATGTTTTGGATAATCTGGCTCAGTTCGTTTCTCGTTTAAACTCGTAATTCGGCTTAAAACGAGCCTAAAATGGTTGTTTTTCGGGTTAAAATAAAATTTACATAAAACCGACTTAAAAACTTTAAAAACTTAACCCATGACATTAAATGACTTAAAACATTGTATTGTCGGTAATTGTGCATCTTTTTCGGCTTGATTGATCGTCTCTTGCTTGGTTTGATGTTAAAGGTTTCGTTTCTCGTACCGACGTACTAATAAATCGAAATCCTTTTTCTGTGCTATAATTCACTTATCCCGAAGCATTAATACTTCGTAAAAATCACTAAACATTATATACTTCGTCTATAATGTAATTCCCGATTCGTTCGGGTTTCAATAATCGTTCATTGGTTAATTGTAATTCCAATACGATTCACTATATAATCGAGTATGATTCGTACTATGAATCATATACACTCGTATATTCGTACTATAACTCATATAATCAATATTAAATGACACGTAAATAGTATATACCGGCTAGGGTATACCTGGATTTGCCGGAATCGTTACAGATGGATACCATATTCTCAAGCACTTAAGTGAGATTCCCTTGGTAAAGGTTGATATCTTGCACACACACATATTGCATGCATTATATCAGGCCTAGATGTAGTTAGATACATTAAAGATCCAATAATGCATCCATACAAGGTTTGATCAACACACTCCCCGGTTTCATCTAGTGATAATGAATTAATTTTATTCATGGGAGTGGAACTTTCCTTGCAATCAGTCATTTTAAACTTTTCCAGAAAATTTTTAACATATTTTGATTGATGTAGAAAAATTCATGTTTTAGTTTGTTTGACTTGTAAGCCCACAAAGTGTTGTAACTCTCCCATATTATTCATTTCAAATTCTGATTTCATGAGCTTTGTAAAGTCATCACATAATTTTGGATTTGTGGATCCAAATATTATGTCATCTACATAAATCTAAACAAGAAGTAATTATTTTTCCTCCCTTTTAAGAAACACGATTTTTAACAATTTGTTATATTTTAAAATGATTTGAAATCAGAAATGAGGAAAGTCTGTCATACCAGGCCGTTGGAGCTTGTTTGAGTCCATAGAGTTCTTTGTTTAACTTGTAGTCATAGTTTGGATTGAAAGCATCTTCAAAACCTGGTGGTTGTGTGACATACACCTCTTCATGAATGTCACCATAAAGGAATTCTCCTTTGACATCCATATGATACACCTTTATGTTATGAGTGGTTGCATATGCAAGAAACAGTATGATTGCTTCAAGTCTTACAATAGGTGCAAAGGTTTCTCCATAGTCTATTCCTTTTTCTTGGAGATACCCTTGAAATACTAACATTGCCTTATTTTTATCACAATCCCTCTATCATCAGTCTTGTTTATGAACACCCATTTTGTTCCAATAGGTATAACTCCTTCTGGTCTTGGGCATAATTCCCAAACATGCATCTTTGTGAATTTTATGAGATCCTCTTGCATGGCTTCACCCCAATTATTTTATCTTAAAGCAATTTGATACTTAGTTGGCTCAAGTTGAGATAGAAAACCAGCAAAGAAACAGACATTTGCTTATTTACTTCTTGTAAGAACACCATGTTGTATATCACTAATCATCTGTTCTTGAGGATGGGTAAGATGAAACACATAAGGAACAATGTCCCTTATAGTGTTCATGAAGTTATTCGAGAAACTACTGATGGGAAAACAATTGTTAATGGGTGGAGGCATTAGGGTAAACAATTGTTTCAAGAAACAACTGATGAACTTCCAAAAGTGGGATGAGGAAGTTCATTCTGAAAATCAGTTGACTGAACATCAACAATTGCACAACCTCCTTGATCAACAGATCTCACATTATCAGTAGTTTGAATGAAAGTGTTGTTATTCTCCATACTTTAATCTTCAAAGAAATATAACACTTCAGATTGAATACCTGCATCAGTAGATTTATTAGTTTTCGGCCCATATATTAAGATATCAAGATTAAACAAATCAGCAGATCATTAGGAGTTTTTAAAATACACATTTCATTAAATCTATCATTTAATGTTTCTTCTATAGCTTTTGTTCTAGAAATGAAAACTCTATAACCTTTAGAAGTTGAGGAATAGCCTAGAAAATAACCACAACCTACCTTGGTTGCGAATTTTGAAATTGAATGTTTCAAATTTAAAATAAAGCATGGGCAAACAAAGGCTTTGAAAAGGAGATTAATGGTTTATTTTATAATGAACTTCATAGGAAATTTTCTCATGTCTTTGATTTATTAAAATCCTGTTTTGAACATAGCCTGCAGTGTTAACTGCTTTAGGCCAAAAGTATAAAGGTAGCCATGAATCAACAAGCATAGATCTAGCAGCTTTAATGAGGGTCCTGTTTTTTCTTTCTACCACTCAATTTTGCTGAGGCTGCCTTGGAATGTTGAATTGTCCGATGATGCCTT
This sequence comes from Bidens hawaiensis, assembly GCF_021521415.1. Lineage (NCBI taxonomy): Eukaryota > Viridiplantae > Streptophyta > Magnoliopsida > Asterales > Asteraceae > Bidens > Bidens hawaiensis. The sequence continues at coordinate 311,717 of NW_027492878.1, forward strand.
TGGAGGTACAGCATGTATCTACCACTTCATTCTTGAATTTAGTTCCATTGTCACTCCTTAGGATTTTGACTGGTAGATTAAATTGTTTCTCTACCTGTACAATGAAATTTTTGATCTTTTCAACAGTTTCATCATTTGAATGTAAGAAGAATGTCCAAGTGACTCTTGAATAATCATCTACAATCACAAGACAATACCTTTTTTTTCCAAGACTCAATATTCTAATTGGTCCAAAAAGATTCATGCGCAAAAGATTAAAGCAAGCAGTAGTTTTGGATTACTTTATAGATTTGTATGAAATACCGTGTTGTTTGCCTTTCAAACATGCAAGACAGTTATTGTCACATACATATTCTTTGACATATAGACCTCTAACCAGTTGTTTTTTGGTTAATTATTTGCAAATTAACATTGCCTAATCTCATGTGTCATAATTCTGTTTCCTTGATTGATGCTCTACTAAGAAAACATGTTGCAATAGGAATTTTGTTATCCTTATCCATGTGTACAGCATAAACATTGTCACTCATGTTTGCAGTTAACAAAGTGTTCTCTACAACTAGGTTTTCAATCTGTTTTGCACAGTCAGAGTTGCCAATTTTGCATGTTTGTTAGCGAAGAAAGCACCATACCATTTATCACGCATTTGTGCCACATTTAATAAATTGAATTTCAATTTATCAATAAAATTAACATTAACTTGCCTGCTTCTACTTTACCTGAGCACAAAACATTTCTTTTTCATCATTTCCAAAGAATACAGCTCCCCCCCTCCATGTTTCTTGAATTTGGAGAGAATAGATATGTTTCTTGTCATGTACCTAGAGCCTCCGTATCCACATTCCATAAAATTTCAATGCATGTGAAAGCTCTCTGCACATATAAAGAAAATCAATTAGACGGATTAATCCAAGCCCTTTTGGTCTTGGGTTACTCATCAGAAGAAGATAAATCAATTTTCTGTGAAAGATTCTTAACAAGATTCATTAACTGTTTTTGATTTTCCATTAGCATCTCGATCCCAACACTTTGAGAAACTGCTAATGGATTGTTAAAATCATCAATATTCTTTGGCAAGACTCTTGTAGGTGGAGCATCTGTTACTTGAACAATTCTTGAACTTGGAATGTTCTTTAAGATAAAAGTTACAGGTGTTTCAACACTTTCAAACTGAACTTTCCTTTTAGGTGTAGAACTTTGACTTTCAATGAAAGCATCATGAGTCACAACATTTTTCTTATGATAAACAACTTTCAAAAATTTACCATCTTCTGTTAATTGTTTTTCTTGCATACATCACATGGAGTTAGAAACAAAGATTTCTTTTGACCATTTTTAGATTTCTTTTTCTTGGTCACACCCAATCTATCAACAACTACTGTTCATGGTGCTTTGTATCCATGTACAAAAGTTGGATGAAGTTCAACTTGCTTAACCTATGAAACATTACTCTTGAATTGAGTAACAACTGATCTAGGAACAAATGCAGGTGCAGTTGCAACTAGTTTATTGGATTCAATTCTCTTTAAAACTGATGATGTTTTTAGGATATCATATGTTTGAGTTGAAACAACTGTTGTGGTATTCATATTAGTTGTTTTGATTGAATCATCATTTGTTTTTGAAACTGCTGATGGATTGTGGTCAACATTCATTTTTTGACCATTCAATGATATGATAGTAATTTCCTTGACTCCATTGAGTGAGTCGGTTTTTTGATGTCAATTCCCAATTCCATCTTGAAATAAATATTTGTTTTAAATAATTTCGGAAGGGTTTTGAGTAAGAACTGACTTTTGACCACTCAAATCAGCAAATGAAGTTGACTTGAATTCGTGTGACGCATCAGTTGTTTGATACCGGTTTCAAAACTCATCTTGCTAGCAAGTTTCAATGGAACAACTTTTGGTGAAATAATTGATGAAACTTGTTTTTGAAATATTGCTTCTTCTTCAAGTTCATTAACACAATTGTATGGAGTAATAGTATAATTATGAGGTTGTTCAATATGATTATATCCAATACCAAATTTCACATTACTGCTAGATTGCTTACTCGATAGCATTTTAAAACCCTTGCTGGATTCAATCCATTTATGGCAGTTTACATGAGTTTGTTCTAATAATTTCTTGCAATCATTCTATTTTCTTTACAAGTTCTCAGCATAATAATTTTTATCTGATAAATCATGCTTTAATTTCAAATCTCTTTTTCTTTTTCATTTAATTTGACCTTCAAGTCATCTTTGAAACTACTGATTCAAGTTTTGCAACTTGTTTTATCAGTTTTAAGTTAGCAATTGGAATGATGCAATCATTTGAACACAATTTTGGACAAATCTCAAAGGTTACCTCATCAGTGGCAGTTTGAAGTGCCTTTTCATCATTAATTTGTGTAACTGTTGGTGCATGACTTGTCATTAGCACTTGCATGACGATTTCACTATTGAAATCATTCTTCATTTCCTTTTCTTCAATTGTTTCCACATCATAACCACAAGAGCCATATATTTGTGCTCATTTCTTCAGGAAAACTACCCCAGTTTACAAACTTTTGTGTAAAGAAGCTTGTTTTGGTGTTATCATGGCTTGAAGAGGATGGTCCAAGTGTGGTAACCATGGTTAGTTGAACTTGTGTATTGATGGGAGGGATTAAAGAAGGTTGAACAAATTGCATCTGGTGCATGGGTTGAGGTATTTGTGTGTACGGATACTGGTATTGAGGACCAATATTAGGCATTGTTGAGGTTTGAGAAAAATGAGTTGTGGAATGATTGTTATAACTTTATTGTTGTGAATGAGGATGGTGAGATGAACTAGGATAGGTTATTAAAGGTTGGACATGACTGGGAGTAGGCCGTAACTGAGTTCTGTGTTCCCGTACAAAGTGTCCTAGTCTGCCATACTCATGACATGTCATTTTCGCCTTGTCATAACCCCCTTTTGTCTTATTATTGATTATAGGGGAATTTTCTTCATGTCCTCTTGTAAAATTTGTTTGTTCTGATTGTCAATAATTCCAAAGAGTTTAGAATTTCCATTTCCTCCAAATCAACTAGATCTATGTGTTGCAAATCTCAATAATAAATGATAGATTGTCAGACACATGTGAAAAATTCTTTTGAACAACAAACGCTTGGTTTTCAATTGCTGAACCAATTCCAATTGTTATGTCTATGTGGTAGTCATAACCTCGGTCAACAGTTTGGGTAGGTTGAGTCTCTTGACATAGAAGTGCTGATCCGATGTTAAAATTATCGGGTGATTTACTAGTTAATATCAACTTCTTATTTTGACTCATCTCTTTCTCTCTCTCAAAAGTAAGTAGCATACCATGGAGAATATTCATACTCAAATCTTGAAAATTTGGTAAAGTTCGTAGTATGATAGCATGAGTGTCCCAATTATCTGGAAGTGACCTCAGAAATCGGTTGTTAAGTGCAAAGTTTGTGAAAGTAAAATCAACAATTGTTAATTCACTTATTAGTGTTGTAAATCATTCATATTGTTGAGTTAAACTCTCTCCTCTTAAATGACAAAATGTTTCATACTGTTGCCTGAAAAATTTCAAAAGTATTCTAAAGGACTTGTGGGATTCCGCCATATTGTTCTTTCAGTGCATCCCACAACGTCTTAGCATGATTGTGAAGAATTAATCCACCATAAATTTCATTTGGAATTGCCATGGAAAGCGTTGCATGAGCTTTGGCATCGAATTCAGTTTTTTGCAGAATAACACTTTGGATTCTTCTAAATCGTGTTGTTCCCATCCAACGAATCAATAGTTTCAGGGGAATGAGGCTCATGTGTCACAACCCAACCTACAGAGGAAATGCCGGGGCGTGAGCTGATTGTTCACAGCTCTCAAGGTACTATCATGCAAAATTTAAAATGATAATATCTATTATTCCGATTCAAATAATCCAAAAAATTTCAAGAAACCAAAGTACATAATTCCATAAATAGAACAAGTAATGACAAAATAAAAATTTAAGTTCTTGTATCTTTTTCTCTAGCTTGCAACCCTACGTTTCTTCAAACATACTTGATAATCATTTCATACGGTGGACCTGCATATGCGTTAAAAATACAATAATTTTGTCAACACTAGGCTGAGTGAGTAAAACACCAGATGAGTGTATATATAATAAGTATAGTAAAATGTGCAAACTGTATCAAGTGTGATAAATAATTTGACCAAAGAGCAAGTAAATAAGTTTCCGGTAAGCACGATGGAAGATGAACTGGAGATGGCTACTACGACGGTCATATGATCATACTATTATGTGATTATGATTAACCTCTCTGAATGAGAATCAAGTAGAGCATATAATCATATAACACGTTAGACATTAATTGTTAAACACACATGAGTAACATTTGCAAGTTGAGTATTAAATAATAATAAAATATTTAGAAACGCATATGTCCCCAAAACAATAATATTGAGTTAAAAAAGAGGAGTGAGATACTCACCTTATCAGATGAGCAAACGGAAATAACAAGATAATAAGAATGAATATCATCGATTCAAGCGTTGACGATAAAACCTAATAAAATATTTAATGTGGAAACAAACATAAGGATTTGACGGATAAAATAGGGTTTGAGAGTTTGACGATCAATTATTAATTTGTTAAATAAACACTATTTAAACTTATTATTTTATAGATCTTGTAAATCTTTTAAACCCATTTTACTATAAAAAATATATATTTTTAATATATAAGTATAAAAATGTTAATTAAATAAAATATACACATATTTATGATATAAAAAGTTAATTTTACCATATATATAGTGAATTTTTTTATATAAATCTTAAGTATTTAGACAAGTTTTATTATTTATATGTGTGTGTTTATATATATACATATATATATGTATATATGTATGTATGCATGCATGCATGTATGTATATATGTATGTATGTATGTATACACATGGATATAGTTTTTAGTAAAGATGCGGGAAAAATACAAGTGACATTGTCAGATTTTATAAAAATATAATTCATATACTGATTATTATAACTATTATTGATTAAAATGGATTATTAATATAAAAAGTACCATAAATAACCAAAATGGGGTGGCTGGGTCTTGAATCCGTGACCTGCCATCCACAAACTTAACGATGGTTGCACCAACCAACTTGGCTAGTGCCTAACCTGGTTAGAACATCATTTCAATTATTTATAAACTAACAGAAACATACCCTAAATCAATTAAACCCTAGAATTAATAATTACGTTAATAAGTGATTGTTAATTCGATTCATGTTAGGGCTTTTGTTAACTGAAACCAAACGTACAAAACCTAATAAATTAATTACATTTATTCGCTTTTATAAGAGGGTAAAATACGCGAACTGTGGTCGGCGATACGTGATAATGAACAGACTATCAAACAACGATAAAAATCAAATTAAGTTGAGGGTTAAGGACGGTTAGGGTTAGAAGATGATGACTGCAAGTTTAATTAGATTATTACGATCGTTTATATGTATAATGAATTTGGTTTAGGGTCGGCATGTTTATTGTTGGTAAAAGAATCCATTTGATCGTCTTAACTTAGTTAAACTGTCGGTTAGGCCGAAACAAGTAATTATAATACGTCCACTGATTCAATTTCCATAAAATCTACGAGAATTGAGGTCCAAGATTTCATATATTGTAATCGGGTTTGTAATACGGGTATGGATTTGGGTCGGATTATGGGTTAAACGGTTAGGGATGACGATAATATTAATATTTACATTCTAGTCCTTGGAGATTGAAGGTGGATACATAGAGAGGTAAAAGTTTTAGTTTGAGTAACTTTTGCCATTACTTGAAAGTTTTAAATATATAATAACAAATAATTAAGAATAATATTATAAAAATAAATTACACTCGATAAACGTGATAAAACTTCCCCAACATCGAAATGGGTTGGGTATTTAATAAATATATTAATTTGAAATAATCCGAATTGTTATATCATGAACTACTGATCTCCAACAACCAGTACATAGATGGTGGAGCATACATTGAGTTCAAATGTTATATTGACCTCGAACCAACATTGATTGTTTGTAGGTAGAACGGATATTGCGAGGATCTTGTAAGATCGACCTAATTCTCAATTCAACTGGTTTTTTTACTAACAACAGAGTTTTAAACAAATTTTTGATCCTTTAAAAAATCCACAACTATAATTTTCAAATTGAATTTAGATCTATATTTCTGAATTCATTATTATATAAAATTTAGAGATCCATAGCTCTGATACTAATTGTTAGGATTCTAGATCTTAATCTAAGATAATGAATACAATTCCCAACCAATTAACAGTAAACAACTAATCTAATTCTTTGTAAGAATTAATATCACTATAATTGAAATCATATTTAAATTACAATTCAATTAATATATGAAACAAACAAATTATGCAACGGAATTCATAAATGTAAATAACAGGTTTCATAAGGAAAAACAGTTATGCATTAACTATAATCGAAAGATTACAATCTATTGCTCCCCCTCAACCTTAGCTCACCATTCACACTTACTTTCTAGTGCAAGAGTACATTGATAAGGTGAGTATTGTGATGTGAAAAAGTGTTAACGAATAATAAACCCTCTTCTTCATTATGTGATAAACTACAGATGAGCAAAAAAGTGGAAGCCATCTAACAAAACGTTTACAAACAACTGACTAAAGAGAATATTATGCTAACTAATGATCTTTGCTGAAACAACTTATGTTTGTCCCATCATTTGTTAGACTTCAGTTGTTTGGATCTTTAATAATTTGATCAGCTGTTGTGTCATCAGTTCTTTCATATCAGCAGTTTGCAAAGTCAGATGTTTGGAGCATCAGTTTGCCAAAACTTCATAATTGAGAACAACTGATGTTTGTATCATCAATTGTTTGGTTTTTGACCATTAATTCTTTGCAAGGTTCAACAGCCGGGCCTTTTATGAGGATAAAAAAAAAGAAGGAAAAGGGAGAAGTCATCGATGAATCAACTTTTCCCTTTTGATTATTCAATCTTTAGTGTACGTTACTGTGATGCCAGCCTACTACTTTTGTTTTGATGTTAGAATATTTGATAGTCAAGACACTGGTGGTGAATATAATATATCTATAGCGGTTATGTGGTTGTTTTTTAATAAATATCTATATATAATTGTATTATATACAACCCAAAAATATAAACGCTAATGTATTAAAGGGAGACAAAAATGAGAAGTGTAAGAATAATTTGTGGTTTAGAAAAGCCCCTCTGAAAAAGCATGATTCATCATCATCATAACATGTATGAATCTAGTCTTATGATTATAATTTATTAAATGTCAATTAGGGTTCAATGTGTGTAGTTGTGTGTATCGAGAGTGAATTTGGACATATTAACGACACTGACATCTCAAAATAACTGAATTCCTTGATTACTTAATAAATTTACAACCATATATAGACTAAGTCCTATTTGCTAAACATGTTATGCGAATGGGATCCTTTCGCTACGTCATTCGCTAAACAACCTAAGGGAATGGCCTATTATAATCTAACTCATACGCTAAACATACTTTTCATATGGCCTAATAAACCAAAACTTCATTCGTTAGACAAACCCTAGCGAATGAACATTATATGATTACAAAACAAGTCCCTTATCTATTACAAATGACCAAACTAATAAAACAAAGACGGGTCAACATAACATGTATCAACACACTCAAAAGAATTTCAAGAAAAATAACTTGAACCTTAAAATACAATGTCAGTTACTAAAAATAACACGAACCACATAATATATATATATATATATATATATATATATATATATATATATATATATATATATATATATAAATATTTCATTGGTGTAGATGGACGATTAACTAACCATGGATGCCATATGGCATCCACCAACTTTTTCTTTCCTTCTTCTTTTTTTTTTCATTTTTTTCGTTTATGATTTAATATAGATACAAGCCAAGGGAACAAGATAGGCAAGTGGTGGGATGGTAATTATGTTAGCCTATAACCTATATGAAATGATTCAGTTCTTGTCAGGGGATGATTTTCAATTTTTTTTTATATTTTTTATCAAAGAATTAGAAATGTTTCGATACCCTCGCACTTTAGTCAGTTTACACTACTGCCTTTAAATTTTAGTAAAATTATTTTACAGTCCATAAACTTACTTTTTTGGTTTTTTATTTAGTTATTATAGTTTTTTCTGGTTTCTTTTCTCTTGCTTTGTTGCTTATTTTTATCTTCAGTTTGAATTCACAACAACGTACGATGTAAAAAACTAGCATACCTAATAAATGTAGGTCCCTGAAGTGGATCGATTGCAAGACGTTTACAAACTCTACGGGTGCATATACCCTTATCCTTTGTTTACGAGCGTTGAGTTAGTATATAGAATGAGTAGGATAATAATGGCAATAGACAAAAGCTTCTTGTATTGAATTGTAACTCTGTATCAAACAAAGACAAGCAAAGGAACGGGTGGAAGCGAGGTAAAGAGCAAGCAAAACCCTAAAGGTCGACTTGACTTATAAACCTGTCAAGTTCGCCACTTTTACAGACTTGGTGAAGTTGTAATAAGTTCGCCACTTACACAACTTCACCTCTAAGTAACTTCGCCCCCGCATATTAACACATAAAACATAAACGTAAACATCAACATAACAATGTATCTGATACAGACTCAATTACAAACATAAACTAATGAACTACTGACATCCAATATGCACCAACAGACTCCCCTTAGTAGTAGCTTCATGTGTTCCTTGTTTGTCTTCAGTCTGCATAAAAGACTAAGACATACACATCATGTCTCACACAGACCGAGAAAACCTTCTAGTATTTCATCCCCCCTGACTTCACGCAAGAATATAGAAAATCTTCTTGTAGACCACCTGCAAGTCATTCTTGGATAATTTAACCAAGTGCATGAGATCTTAGATCCTCAGGATCTCCTGCTCATCTTCTTCCTCCGTTATTGCCTCAATAGTTTCACATTCTTCATACCATCATTTCAAGTTCGCCAACACATCTTGGGGCATATGATTTATTGGTACCTTCTTCACACACTTAACGAGTTCGTATTTAACCATCATTCATGGTCACCCTTTATCTCTAACTCACTTTTGCTTATTTTCCATATACTTACCCACTTGAGGCTTCAACTCATTCCAAATAATCTTGGCAACCCAATCAGCAAATTGGTCTTTCCTCTATTAATCAACCTTAGACGAGCTAAGCTCTTTAATTTCATGTTTAGTGAGTGTACTGAATGAATTTAGGAACATCTCAAGTACTGAATCTCGTAATATCTTCTCAACACAAACAACTTCAGCTGATTATCATACAACCGACAGATAATCCTCATCTTTGACTCACTCACACCATGAATGTCACAACTTTTCTTGAATGAGGGTGAAACTGTCGGCTTCTTTGTCATCTTCACAAACCACAACACAACCAACTTTTCAATTTGGTTCCTCTTCCCATTCTTTCGTCAGCTTCCTCATAAACATGTTTTGAAACATTCACAACTTCACCGAGATTGTAAGGCCCCGAACCCGGTGGCCCTACTTTAGCGTCAGATTTACTCATAAACACAGTCCTTCAAATCAGAGTTTATTAAAACTTTTCGCGGAATATAAAACATCAATCATTTGTTACAAAACATTAAATCTTTTCTTTGATACCATAACACAAAACTTTATATTTAAAACATCTTTACTTCTTTCTTCAGATGCCTGCCGTTCAATCCATGCCGTGTGTCATCCTCCTGCTAACTCTATAATCAGCTCACCTGCGTGCATACTAAAAGTCAGCTACGCTGAGTGAGTTCTAGTTAATCAGGCAACATACAATTTTATTCTCATATATTCCTTAACGTATCCAAAGACACATATTTCTACCTTAACCTCGTATAAATATCCATAGGAGGATCATCACGTAATATCTATTAAAAGAACCTTTACCATTACCATACTATATAGAATTTCCATAGGAGGAACACTCTGTATACTTTCCATAGAAGGAACACTATACTTTCCATAGAAGGAACATTATACTTTCCATAGAAGGAACACTATACTTTCCATAGAAGGAACACTATACTTTCCATAGAAGGAACACTATACTTTCCATAGAAGGAACACTATACTTTCCATAGAAAGAACATTATACTTTCCATAGAAGGAACTCTATATATATCCATATAAGGAACACTATCTATAAGTTATTATTTAATATCCATGTAAGGAGCTAATCACTTCCCTTGACGATACGTGCAATATCCGAAGATCGTTCACGTACCGACAAGCTTCCATTCATAATGTTTATACATCATCCTCACATTACATACAATATTAATATCTTTATTTACATCCTGACAGTACGTGCAATATCCGAAGATCGTTCACGTACCGTCATGCAATCAATCATATCTATCACATATACCATACACGACATACACATAAAATTATATCCTTTCGTTCGTACTTTCTTACTTTCTTTTGTATTAACTTACTTTCATATCTTATGTTATAAAGAGCATTACGCCCTACATTCCTCGAGTATTATTAGGGCTCGGTACCCTCTTTCCTAGAGTACTATTAGGGCTCGGTACCCTCTTTCCTCGAGTATTATTAGGGCTCGGTACCCTCTTTCCACGAGTATTATTAGGGCTCGGTACCCTCTTTCCTCGAGTATTATTAGGGCTCGGTACCCTCTTTCCTCGAGTATTATTAGGGCTCGGTACCCTCTTTCCTCGAGTATTATTAGGGCTCGGTACCCTCCTTCCTCCAATATTAGTAGGGTTCGGTTCCCTAGTTCTCGAATATTAGTAGGGTTCGATTCCCTCTTCGTTACCATACAACCATACATTATCATTTCTTTCTTCTATTATTTCTATCATGTTCATACACATAAATATACATAACATACTTACCTTATACATAGCGTTACAACCTGACAGTACGTGCAATATCCGAAGATCGTTCACGTACCATCAAGCAATCATTCATATATTTCACATTATCCACATAAGGCATACACTTATCTCTTAGGATAAGTGTATTAACAAACATGTTGAGTATGCACACAGCCCCGAAAACATAACACATAAATGGGGCTAGAAACTCACCTGAACACGGTTACGTTCTCCGTTGATCGTAATCCCTTTCTTCAGTTGTGCACGGCTGACTGTATGACAAGTATACGTATCAATTTAACTATCACTACTTATAACATCTTTCTAGTCTTAACTACTACCCACAACGAACGGGGGTCCGGGGGCAGCGCCCCTGGCAGCGGGGTCTAGGGGCGGCAGCCCCTAGCAGGGTCCAAGGGGCAGAGCCCCTGGCTGGGGTTAAGCTGCCAAGTCAGCTTGGAAAAATTTTATTTCCATTAACTGTCTTAACACATTTTCCATTAGGTTTTTAATTTATTTTCTAAACGAACTTCACTTTAGGCGAAGTTAAACCTCGGGCGAACTTGGCTTCAGGCGAAGTTATCCTTAGGCGAACTTGGCTTCAGGCGAAGTTATCCTTAGGCGAACTTGGCTTCAGGCGAAGTTATCTTTAGGCGAACTTGGCTTCAGGCGAAGTTATCCTTAGGCGAACTTGGCTTCAGGCGAAGTTATCCTTAGGCGAACTTGGCTTCAGGCGAAGTTATCCTTAGGCGAACTTGGCCGTAGGCGAAGTTATCCTTAGGCGAAGTTACGCTTGAAGGCGAAGTTACGCTTGAAGGCGAAGTTCATCAGGCGAACTTAATCTTGCAGGCGAAGTTATCGTGCTGCAGATCTGTTTGCCCATAAATCCTTCGTTTCTTAGCCAAATAACTCGATTTTGGTACCCACGGAATCGTATGATCGGCGCCTACAAATCCCAACCATCAAATCGGCCTAAAGTCGACGTTTTAGGGGTCCGATTTGGGCAGTTTGGGTTTCGGGTCCGGTTAACCCATCCAATCCTAACCATTTTCAGTAATATTAGCTTTGTTGGATTTGTTCTTACCTTACCAACTCAGATCTATCAACAAAATCTCGGGTCTCGGCTTCGAATCTTGATCGGTTAGAATGTGTGTTTTGAGTGTGTGAAGAATTAGATGTAAATGAAGATATTTTTGGGATTTTGGGGGTATTTATATCCCTGAAATCCCATTCTTATTTAACCCATCTCAATTAATCCAAATCCATAACCAACGTCCATTACCCGACACTAGCCCGACCCATACCAACTCCTATTCTTTTATTTATTTCCTGATAACCCGAGTAAACTTTCCCTCTATTATTAAGTAATATAGATAATATTATCTTGAAATTTCGGGATGTTACAGAGATCAACACCATTACTATCAACCCATGTTTGTTCATGAACTAGGGTAGGCAGCACATGCTCAACTTTATTTACAATTGTATCACATTTAGTAAAAAAATCGTAATTCCAAACATATGAATGTTTTTATGTAATATATGTGGTCGATTAGAAGGACTTGGAGGAACTTTACAAATCGATGAAGGGTATGTTTGGCAAAACTAGCTGGTAGCTGTAGCTTTTTAGAAATATTTAGGTGTTTGGTAGATTAGCTGGAGCTTTTAATAAAACTAACTTGGTGCTCGCGCGATGCATCGTTCTAATCCGAAACCTATTCTGACTTGACCCCTTTCGACTCAAAACCGTACCAACATGAACCGGACTAAATTAGCCCTTTTTGCATCGACTCGTTCAGAACCTAATTTGGTCTTACACATGACCCGAGCTTGCCTGGCTCGACTTGTTGCCGATCCTACCCAATAATCACATAATATGTTAATTTTTTAAAGTTAAAGAAGTATAACAATATGATAATCAAATTAAAGAAAATAAAATGCTCGTTTTTATAATGCAGTTTTTAAAAATAAATATTAACATGTGAAAAAGTTATGATCTTTTAAAAAGTCATGAGGGTAGTTGGTTTTGAATATGGGTTAAATATGTAATTGTTAAATATGTAATTATTATATGAATTAACAAAATGTGATAGAAGTTCAAGTACCAAAATTGTAAAATTTGAAATACTAAAAGCTTGTAGCTTTTTGTAAACGCTAGTAGTTAGAGCTTTTATCTTTAAGCCTTTTCTTCTAACCTAAAAGCTTCAAGCTACTCTAACCAAACAAGACTGTTTAATAAATTTGAGTTTTTTCTTAAAAACTTGTATCTTAAAACTTTTAAAAGCTCCTAAAAGCTCTTTCTCAAACATACCCAAAATGATTATATGCAGTTTTATTCTTACCAATATGTTTTAACTGTAGTGATGAGGAATTGCGCACCATTAAAATCTGGTCCAAAGTTCACCATGGCCACCATACCTGCAACAATTCTTTAGAATGTTCAATCAAAAACCCTAATAATTGAAAAAGGGGTGGAACCGTTCATCATACATAGTTCGACCATCCGTGATCTTGTTTCAAAGTTTGCCTATTATGATTACAATCTGGAAGACAAAAACTACAATTCACTTAACCTATTAGAAACGACAAATGTAAGATTACACAATATCCATCACTAGAAGCATATGTAATATTAACCACTTTTCTAATTGATTCAACCAAAGATCATAACGAAACCTTTCTTTTTTCATTTTTGTTTTAATAAGCACCATAAATTCAAATTCTACGCCAAACTGTTGTTTACTTAAACCGACTTCTGATATTAAAACAATTCCAAATCTCCAATTTCACTCCAATTTGATTTATAGAATGTAACACTAAAATATTGAACACTAAGATATTCAGTTGCTACAAAACCTACTCAATCATAAACAATAGAACAAATATGTAGATTTACTAGTTCAACGTTAGCGGAGATATATGGAAAAATATATAGTAATTTGGAAATTAAAAAGGAAGATTAAAACGTAAGTAGGATCATGATTGTAAATATTGCATATCTCAGTATTCTTGGACCAATCAGGGATATAAAATGTTTATATTCTACCCGTTCAAGATAACAATACCCGTAAGTTACCCATAACTCACAAATTTTCAATATTAGGATCAATAAGATGGCTTTATTCTCAAATGGAGGCATGTGGTGATCGGAGATAAAGGGGGTACGACGTGAAAGCTTGGTGCTTTTTAATTATATATAGTTATGATATGATGTAAAAAATATTGTTATTAACTTTTGAAATTCGTAAGTTGAAATTTTACACTATTAAGTTTTAACGTCTAACTCAACTATCTAATCATACATCAAAATCAACACAAGTGTCCATCAGAGGATTCAAATACTCAAGCTCACAAGAAAAAAAAGTACACATCTTAATATCGTTATGTTAAAGCTTGGTTGAACAATATAAATACATATTAAATAATTAAACTATTAAACAACTAAACTATGAACACATTGGGTGTTAAGCAGAGAATTGGAAGTTAAGTAAACATTAATAAAACGTGCAACACTCGGTTACAACAACTTTTAAGCCCGCCAAAAAAACATTCACTTTGAACTGATTCGGAAAAATTACTTTGAGGTCCGGTGTGCATTGCAACCAATATAATCTAGACAAACAAATAATATTGCCATCCTCTGATTAACGATCTTGGCTTAATTAATCGTAGCCTCTCAACTACAAAGTTGAAAAGACTGATCAAGAAATATTTGAAACTCATTGCCCAAGCGACCTATGCAAGAGAGCATGCGTCTAGTCAGATTTTGCCACAACAAAGGAAGATATGGATCAAACTCATCACAACCTGTCGTTCTTCTAGATGTTTCTGTCACCAAAAGTAAGAGAGTACGTTATTGGTGGAATTCATAGATAAGTAGTTAACATTCTAAAAAAATATTCGTGATCACTCCATAATTAATAAACCTCTATGGCATGCCATTTGCTTATATTGGTCTGCAATTTAGCAACTGGCGTTCTGACTTTCTGCCATGGTGAGAGTTGCTTTACTTGGGGTAGATCATATTTAAAAAAAAAAAAAAAAAAAAGTCAATTTAGACTTTTTTTTGGAGAGGGATGTATCAAAACATTTTTTTTGTTTGGATTTCTTCTTATGGGTATTGGTATATATGGGTCGTAAACCCTCAAAGCGTGTTCAAACTTCAAATACCAAGTCTGTCAACGTGAAATTGGCTCATTCCCATTCTATAGACAAACTCATTTGACATCCTATTGAAATCAAGCCATATTTGGACTGCATTACCAAACTAATGAGACCGGAAACCACAATTATAAAACCTATTGAATCCCAAAATCCCCAAATCAAGAACAAATTCGGTCAATCACTAACGTAGCTTTTCAATTGTAGAAACTCGTACTTAGCAACGCCTCCAAAGACACATGCAAGGGTGAAGACGAAGGTCTCCGATGGACTACCATCACCTTGAAATCGGGCAACACATGCCGTCTTTGTCGTCACATCCAAAAACCACGACAACAATAGAAATCAATGTGTAGGTAGTCACCGGTCGCCGTCTTCACCTTGGGTTCCGAAACAGCAACAGAAGAAGTCACCGATCGTGACTGTCAACACCGTTGGCTATGAATGGCAATCGTAAAGTGGCGGAACACGTACAGTGATGGGAGACCAATGCGGTTGGGCTAGGGTTGTAGAGAGAGTATATGTTATTCTATAAAGAAGATAAAATAACTCAACTTACAACTTAGGTTACTCGAAAGCTAGAAAGCCACACGTGATCTAGTGACGGTTAATCCAAATCAACTAATCAAGGAGATAAGCTAACCTCTAATGTCTTGGTCCAACTAAAAGGGGGTGAATCTACTTATTTGGATTAATAAAGAAACACAAACCCTAATAGTACATCTACCAAGTTCAATCAACACACTCAGTATTAATCAAACATGCAATCAACGAGTACACAAAACTAATTAATGCTATAATCAACTACATATGGCTCATGCAACCTAATGTTCATCTAGGTCAGCGGACATGCGGAATAATATCACAAATCAAGAACTTGACAACAGGAAAATGATATAACAAACGTTAAACACACAAAACACTCGTTAAAACATGCGTTAAAAACCAAACCTAGGTAGTTCTAATAGATTTAGCCAAGCATACTCAAAACATAGCTACAAACAGAACTAATAATGTTCATAATGGTGTTTACAATCTGTTTACAAGAATTATTAAGCATAAAAACCAAACCGAACTCGCTAACTCGCTTAAACTCTTGAATCTCTAACCGACTGATTCTCCATGGAAGGTTGACCCTTGTCCTCTCGTGAAATCACCCTGGAGCTCCTTCTTGACTAATGGAATGAATAATAATCATCTAGGTTTGTTTAAAAATTCTTAAATAGGTAACAACGACACTTTTGGTTAACCTAAGCTAGCTCGCGCTACGCGTAGAATCAACATCAGTCCCCCCCGCGCTACGTGGGACAAATAGTTGGGCAACTATGATGAATCACGCAACGCTACGTCGCATACAAGAAGCATCCCTCCATGCTGCGCGGAGGGACAACTTATGAATTTTTTTTGATTATTTTATTCTCTTGCTCGTTCTTTGATCTTCCGTTTTCGTTCCAATCCCCGTGTTAGCTAGTTATGCATCGTTTAAGCCATGTTTTCGCTCCTCGTGAGCACAAGTACCTATAAAAAGAAAAAGTATGTAATTTCATGCTACTTTCGATAACGATATGTTTTAACACGAAATTACATCAAAACGGGTATGGAAATGCATGTGTTTTACAACACATCAAATATTCTCCCATTTAAACCTTTTCGTCCCTGAAAAAGAAATCTGCACAAGATCATAACTAAGTAAAAACGAAATCTCTCGGTTTATTTATTATTATTTTTAATAAAGTATCAGAAACAAATACACACATTAACCGCGATTTCCAATATATTTGTTCACTTAATCCCAGCAACCAGCTTATCAAGCCCCCCAAATCGTATTTAGCATTTATATTCAAGTGAAATCAATAGACATATGGGTCTCACACTCAAAGAGATATAATTCCACCTACCCCCATCTCATGAATAATCTAGGAAATTTAAATAGAGTTGAAGAAAATTGGTTCAATCTATCAGCGTAAGCTAAGAACCCTTTAATAGTAAGAAGAATTTTCACTTAGGTGGAGTTTAGATGGATGAAAGGTCAAGTGAGGTCGTACGAGAAATTCCTAATCCTAAACTATATTATCGGATTTTGGCCCAATATTGTTTCACCCGAGCTACTACCCTATGTACGGCGGTTCCAAGCATCCTCCCTAAGTATTTTCTAAATATATTTATTAACTAAAAACCTTGAACCCCAATAGCGTACCCTCATAGTCACCATCCCCAAGGTAACGCGTAAGCTCTTAGCCCCGTCTAGTATATGCCTTTTGGCCCCTTTTTCTATTTTTTTATTTATTGACGGCATTTTTCAAAACTTTCTCATTCACTTTTGCTTTTAAAACACTTGCACTACTTTGATGTTCGTGCAAACAAAACTTTGTGCTCTTAGGCATCTTTTACCCTAAATATATAACTATTTTCTATGCTCTCTATGCTCGTATAAAATTGGACATGGCGGGGACTCGTTATATATTTTCATAAAATAGAGTGGCGTGGTAATTTAAATGCATCTAATTCTCAACACCTCAATGTACTCAAATTACGATAATACTTTCTATTCCTTATTAGATTTTCAGCTTCACTATCCCCCTCAAGAAGATATAACCTGTAAAGTTTATGATCTATGTAGATTTATTAAGAATACTCAAGGGAAACGTTTCAAGGCTAGTTGGGCCTACCGACAAATCCCAAGTTAGATGCCTAGACTATTCTGATTTATTATATATATATTTTAGAAAACACCAAGAGATTGTCAAAAACACCCAGTGATAATATCATTTCTTGTTTACCGCAGAATTTCAAAAACAATGTACAAACATTTAAATTCTTTTTGAACTTTTGAAAAATTATTCAATATTTTTGTTTCAGTGTAAATTGATATATTATTGTTTAACCTGCTACATGCAAACATGTATATATAAAACACCGATCATGATAACTAGTCTATATTATATATAATACATGACTGATGAGCAAATTAAGACGATATATTTTAAGAGTTTTACAAATTTTCAAACACATGGTACAACGTTAACTATGGGCAAAGTATAATGCATTAAATCTCATATGTTTTTCATATTTCTCCAATATAGTTACAACCTTGCCCCTCAACTTTAATTATTTTTTTAAATGTAAAGAATAGTTATGACTTTGGTCATTCATCTTTTATTCATCTATTCTTTATAATTTCACTTTTAACCCAAATGACACCACAATTTTAAACGGTCATATATTTTTGTGTTTTATTATATTTTTAAAAAATTGCCCCATTAAAACGAGCATTCCATTCTCCTTAATTTAAGTATCATATTGTCTTAGTTTTTTAGTTAAAACGTAACATTTTACGTATAGGCGTTTGTGGTCTGGTTTTGATGGTTTTGAGTAAACCATGAACCAAACTATTAGTCACTGTTTTTTGTCACCGAAAACTGAAACCGGCCAGTTGAAAAGCAAACAAAACTTTATGCTCTTAGGCATCTTTTACCCTAAATATATAACTATTTTCTATACTCATATAAAATTGGACATGGCGGGGCGCCACCACTCGTTATTTATTTTCATAAAACAGAGTGGCGTGGTAATTTAAGTGCATCTAATTCTCAACACCTCAATGTACTCAAATTACGATAATACTTTCTATTCATTATTAGATTTTCAGCTTCACTGTCTCCCTCAAGACGATATAACCTGTAAAGTTTACGATCTATGTAGATTTATTAAGAATACTCAAGGGAAACCTTTCAATGCTAGTTGGGCCTACCAGCAAATCCCAAGTTAGATGCGTAAACTGTTCTGATTTATCATATATATTTTTTAGAAAACACTAAGAGAACGTCAAAAACACCCAGTGATAATATAATTTCTTGTTTACCGCAGAATTTCAAAAACAATAGACAAACTTTTAAATTCTTTTTGAACTTTTGAAAAATTATTCAATTTTTTTGTTTCAGTGTAAATTCATATATTATTGTATAACCTGCTACATGCAAACATGTATATATAAAACACCGATCATGATAACTAGTCTATATTATATACAATACATGACTGATGAGCAAATTAAGACAATATATTTTAAGAGTTTTACAAATTTTCAAACACATGGTACATCGTTAACTATGGGCAAAGTAATGATTCTAGCATTAAATCTCACATGTTTTTCATATTTCTCCAATATAGTTATGATGTGGGAACGGAAGCGATCAAATGGCTAAAGACACTTATGATTAATCAAAGACCATAATCGAACCAATGGTTCAAAGAAACAAAGTTCTTTAATATAAATCGCAATAAAAACAATAATGAAACTAAAGACTTAACAACTTTATTTATAAATAAAAATAAACGTTTGGGCCGGGCTGACTTAATGGACCGGATGCTTCAGCATCATACTCCCCCTCTTGAAAAAAATTCGTCCTCGAGTTTTGTTTTCTGACAAAGCCACCTGGATCGAAAGGGACATCCACCCGATCCTGAATTATTATTATTATCACAACCCGTATAAACAACTTAATTTTATGAATCGTCTCGCCCAGCTCTAGACTTGTACCACATGGGTTGTTATCATTATTATCGGAAAACATATCAACAACTTTGGAAATCCCAATAATCTCCCCGGTTTTAACTTTTGAATTCCTAGGATAACCGAAATTTTGGGAGTTAATCGATTGTTGGTTATTATAGAAGAGGTGTTTGAGTTCCGAGAGGTCCCTGAAAATAAGCGGGTCTTTTTAATCGCTAAAAGGGTACGTGGGGCGTCAGCATGGTAGCAACAGTTGAAGATGACACGAAATAGACTCGGGAAGTCACGGATCGTGACATGGGCCAAGATGAGGAAGTGTTTGCGGGACACATTTTTACCTCACAACTTTCAACGGTTGATGTATCAACGTTTGCAGAATCTGAAACAAGGATCCAGGTCGGTTGATGAATATACGACCGAGTTTTATCCTTTGATTCCTCGTAATGATATTCAAGAAACCGATGAACAACTGGTTGCTCGGTATATTGGGGGTTTAAGGGTTCAAATAATGGACTCTGTAAATATTTTTGATCCGTTAACGGTCGCCGAGGCATACCAAAGGGCCTTGGCTTTTGAAAAACAAAACCGTCGGGTGGGCGGTTCATATTCACCAGCCCCTTCTGGAGGAAATTCGGGGTCGGGTAGTGGAGGACCTCGTGTCGTGCCTAGTCAACAGAGGTCGGGGGCCAACAACACTGGGTCGACTTCTAAGGGGGCTAGTAGTAGTAGCGGGGTGAAGTGTTTTAAATGTGGTGAGACAGGTCATCGGCAAGTTGACTGTAAACAGGTGGGTAAGAGGCACTTGTTTGTTTAATCTGATGATGAACAATATGAAGAATATGAAAAGGCCCCAGAGTATAATGAAGAACCCGAGTATGAGGAGCAGTTTGTGACCGGTGATGTGGGGGTGAACTTGGTGGTTAGGCGTTCTTGCTATACACCAAAGGCTGATGGAGACGCATGGCTTAAGCATAACATCTTCCATTCCACATGTACCATTTTGGGGAAGGTTTACTCGTTTGTTATTGATTCTGGAAGTTGTGACAATCAGATTTCTGAAGAGGCAGTCCAAAAGTTGGCCTTGAAGACGGAGAGTCACCACAAACCTTATAAGCTTCAATGGCTTAAAAAGGGGGGAGAGGTAACGGTCTCAAAAAAAGCCCTTGTTTCTTTTTCTATCGGGACCACATATAAAGATATGTTGTGTGTGATGTGGTTCCTATGGATGCGTGTCACTTGTTGTTGGGTAGACCTTGGGAGTATGATCGAAATATAGAACATGACGGACGGTCAAATTCTTATAGCTTCATGTTTGGTGGGGTAAAGATAACGCTTGTTCCAAGCAAGCCCAAGCAGCTAGCCACAAAGCAGTCGGGTAACCTGTTGACCATTAGTCAGTTTGAAGATGAGTTGGTGGGGGAAGACAATGTGTTTGTTTTGATAGGGAAGCCAGTGGCCAAGGAAGTTGAGGTTCCTGAAGCTATGATTCCTTTACTTGAGGAATTTTCCGATGTTTTCCCTGATGAGTTGCCTAATGGGCTGCCACCTTTGCGTGACATCCAACATCATATTGATTTGGAGCCTGGTTCACAATTGCCCAATAGGCCGTATTACAGGATGAGCCCGAGAGAGCATGAAGAGTTGCGTAGTCAGGTTGAGGAGTTGATTTCTAAGGGTCATGTTCGTGAAAGTAAGAGCCCTTGTGTTGTTCCTGCTTTGTTAACTCCAAAGAAGGATGGTAGCTGGCGAATGTGTGTTGATAGTCGAGCCATCAACAAGATTACTGTGAGGTACAGGTTTCCTATTCCTCGACTTGATGATTTACTTGACCAGATTAGTGGTGCCACTGTTTTCACAAAGTTAGATTTGATGAGTGGTTATTACCAGATTTGTCTTAGACCTGGGGATGAGTGGAAAACAGCCTTCAAGACTCGTGAAGGGTTGTATGAATGGTTGGTGATTCCTTTTGGTTTATCAAACGCGCCTAGTACTTTTATGCGTGTGATGAATCAGTTGCTCAGGCCTTTTATTGGGAAGTTTGTGGTGGTTTATTTTGATGATATTCTTATCTATAGTGCTTCTTTCAGTGAGCATGTCGTGCATGTCAAAAAGGTTTTGGCCTTGCTTCGCAAAGACAGTTTCTATGCAGCAACAAAGAAATGTGTGTTCATGACCCCAAAAGTTTTGTTCTTAGGGTATGTTATTTCAGGTGATGGGATACAGGTGGATGAATCTAAAGTTGCAGCTGTTCAAAACTGGCCAACTCCTACCACCATTACTGAAGTTCGCAGTTTTCATGGGCTTGCTTCTTTTTATAGGCGGTTCATTCCACACTTCAGTTCCATTATGGCCCTTATGACAGATTGCATGAAGGGAAAGACGTTTGTAAGGACGGAGGGAGCAGAGTTAGCTTTTCAGGTTATCAAGGAAAAGCTCACTACCGCACCAATTCTGGTATTGCCTAACTTTTCACTAGTTTTTGAACTTCATACTGATTCCTCGAAGGTTGGGATTGGCGGGGTCCTCAGTCAAGGGGGTCGACCAATTGCTTATTTTAGTGAGAAGTTAACAGGGGCAAAGTTGAGATATAGTACTTATGACCTGGAGTTTTATGCAGTGGTCCAAGCTGTAAAGCATTGGCGTCACTATTTGTTTCATAAAGAGTTTGTTTGATTCACTGATCATGATTCTCTAAGGCATATTCGCACGCAAGACAAGATATCTCATAAGCACGGGCGTTGGTTAGCTTTTCTTGAAAAGTTTACTTTTGTGGTCAAACACAAAACTGGTGTTTCAAACCGTGTTGCTGATGCCTTGAGCAAGAGGGGGAATCTGCTTGTTGCTGTGAGGATCAATGTGTTGGGGTTGGATGTTATTCGTGAGCAGTTAACCACTGACCTGTATTTTTCAGTTGTATTGCAGGATGTGCAAGCGGGTCAGAAGTCATACTTTCTTTTGCATGATGGGTTTTTGTTCAAAGGGAATCAGCTATGTATTCCTGACTCCAATCTTCGGTTGAAAATTATTCAGGAGTTACATGGGGAGGGTCATGTTGGTCGTGATCATACTTTACATTTGGTGCAGTCTTCCTACTTTTAGCCTACTATAAGGAAAGAGGTAGATCGTTATGTTAAAAGGTGTCGAATTTGCCAAGTCTCAAAGGGCACTGCTACTAATGCGGGTCTCTATATGCCTTTACCAGTCCCTTCAAAGCCTTGGACTAACATTTGTATGGATTTTGTGTTGGGGTTACCTCGGACTCAGAGGGGTAACGATTCGATCTTTGTTGTTGTTGATCGGTTCTCCAAGATGGTGCACTTTATTCCTTGCAAGAAGACGACAGATGCAGTTAATGTGGCTCAATTATTCTTCCGGGATGTTTATCGTTTGCATGGTTTGCCATCTTCTATTGTTTCTGATCGGGATAATCATTTCTTGAGTCATTTTTGGCGCAACCTATGGAAAATGGTGAACACTCAACTTAACTTCAGTAGTGCCTATCACCCTCAAACGGATGGGCAAACGGAATTTGTTAATCGGTCCCTTGGTAATCTTTTACGATGTCTTGTAGGTGATCATGTGAAGTCTTGGGATCAAAAGTTATGTCAAGATGAGTTTGCTCATAATCATGCTGCCAATCGAAGTACCGTGTTTAGTCCTTTTCAGGTGGTTTATTCTGCTCAGCCATGAGGACCCCTTAACCTGATGTCACCCCTTGTTCCTGGTTCTGTACCCAAAAAGGAGAAGGATTTCGTTGAAGGGCTACATGATATTCACAAAGATGTGCATGACAACCTGGTTTGAGCCAATTCAAATTACAAGCAAGCTGCTGATCAAAAGCGAAGACATGTTGAATTTGAAGAAGGTGATTTCGTCTGGGCTGTTTTGACAAAAGATTATTTTTCTGTTGGGGACTACAACAAGTTATCGGCAAAAAAGATTGGACCCGTGGAAATTGTGATTAAAATAAACTCAAATGCTTATCGTTTAAAACTACCGAGCCACGTTCGTTGTTCTGATGTGTTTAATGTGAATCATTTATTACCTTATTACGGGGACACTTCTGAGGATGAAGATTTGGCGGATTCGAGGTCGAATTTTTTCTATCTAGGGGGAATGATGTGGGCCCAAGTATTGAAGACCAGGCTATTATGTTTCTGGAGGCCCAAGATCGCGCAATAAAGGGTGGCCCACGAAAATGAGCATAACTTGGCCCACGAGGCTCCGTTTCAGGCCCATTACCAGTCAAATTGAAGCTTGAGACGAGGAGCACATTGTGGCAAAAGCCTACAGCGGTTTGGCCCATGTCTGAAGCCCCAAAACGACTTCTAAATAAAGTTATGGGCCTTTTATTGTTTTTTCAGCACTTTTTACGTTTTTATTTTTGGGTTTGTGTTTGGCCCATCGCCCGTTTTAGGCCTATTTCATATTAGAACTCTTATTTATAGTTTGGTTATGTAATTCAGAAAGACATAATTGATTTTGATAATAATTGTTTTTTTCCTCTTCATTTTCCCTTAGACCTTTGGGTGGGATTTTGGAGTTTTGTGAAGTTCTTCATGGGTATTCGTAGAATCAACGTGAATCGATCTTCTGTTTGGTTTTACCGCTGCATCAAGTTACAACCTTGCCCCTCAACTTTAATTATT
Organism: Bidens hawaiensis; assembly: GCF_021521415.1. Classification (NCBI taxonomy): domain Eukaryota; kingdom Viridiplantae; phylum Streptophyta; class Magnoliopsida; order Asterales; family Asteraceae; genus Bidens; species Bidens hawaiensis. The sequence continues at coordinate 335,983 of NW_027492878.1, forward strand.
TTTTTTAAATGTAAAGAATAGTTATGACTTTGGTCATTCATCTTTTATTCATCTATTCTTTATAATTTCATTTTTAACCAAATGACCCCACAATTTTAAATGGTCATAAATTTTCGTGTTTTAATATTTTTTTTAAAAAAATTGCCCCATTAAAACAAGCATTTCATTCTCCTTAATTTAAGTATGATATTGTCTTACTTTTTTTAGTTAAAACGTAACATTTTACGTATATGCGTTTGTGGTCTGGTTTTGAGTAAACCGTGAACCAAACTGTTAGTCACTGTTTTTTGTCACCGAAAACCGAAACCGGGCAGTTGAAAATTGAAACCCAAAAGCAAAGTATTACCAACGGTTAGGTTCCAATAAACGGTTTTACGGTTTCAAACGGAACAATGAACATTCATAAATATATTACGTTATTACTAAGGTCTGTGTTTTCCACTGCATCGCGCGGGCACCCGTCTAGTCCTCATGTTAATTGTGATAAACTCCTAAGTTAGATGAAATCTTCCTCCGTGTTTAATTAACCTTTTTAACGTAAATATAAATCTTATATGTTATTAGTTATATAAATATATATATATATATATAAGGGTTAAAATAAAAATACATAGTTTTATAGGAAGAGTAGGAATGATACAAATTTTAGAGTTAGGAAACTATGTAGCATAAATCCTTAATCAGAGGAAACTATTTGGTGTTTTAAAAATTACCAATCTCAACCTCTAGAACATAGATCCAATGGCCTAGATTTATTCTTACTCTTTCTAGAAAACTATTTATTTTTATTATAACCCATATATATATATATATATATATATATATATATATATATATATATATATATATATATATATCTGTGTGTGTGTGTGTGTCTATCAAAAAAATATGTGTGTCACTCTCTGGATGTTCCCCACCTCCTCTCAAGCCAACAGATTGCTTAATTTGTGATTTAAGATTTCTCATGTATTTGACCTAAATTTTTGGGTATGGGTCTCGCCAATCACAGATGAAATATCAGACAATAATTTAGTAAAACCCTTTCATAATCAAACAATACTTTTTGTAAAACCCTTAAAATGGCTATAACATTCCATTTATTTGTAAAATTATTTCATAATCAAACAATATTTTTTTGCAGGTCATGAGTCTCACCAAACCCGGATAGCCCTAAACGGGTTATAACATCTCATTTGATTGTAAAATAACCCCTTTAACAATAAATTTCACAGGTCATGGGTCTCACCAAACCCAGATAGCCCTTAAACGGGTTATAACATCTCATTTATTTGTAAAAAAATTTCTTCATTAAACCCTAATTTAATTTCTCTCCTTTACATATTCTCTAACCACAATATGTCATATCCATCACCAGTTAACTTTGGATTGCCACCCACCATCGTTATCCTCATCTCTCATGCATCAACCACTATCATCACCTACATCAACCGCCCCTTTTTTCAGAAGACAAATATTTATTTTCATGTTTGTTCTTTAAAAGAATCAACATGTTTGTGCTCGTTGACGTAACATCTCGGTTGAAAGAGCCCAAACGTTAAATATAATTAACATAACAAACAAATATATACGTATTAAATCAAAACAAAACTACATTAAAAAATAAAACAAATCCTTACAAAATATAAAATAGGAAGACGATTCAAAACAAAAACCTAAATAAACCCCTATAACACGTGGGTTCACAATAGTAAAGTCATATATATGTAATCTTTATTAGAACTTTGTTTGGGGTTCAAGCAATGTTTTAAAAACCGGTATGTATCAGCCGGTTTTACCGGTTATCACGAATTTTGGTAAGGCAACCGGTATTTAAAGCCCGATATTTTTGGGTGGTTTGCTAGAACATCGTATCACTGGTTTTTTAAAGATACCGATTTAAACCGACAAACTGGTTTTAAACCCAAGAAATTTTTGATATTTTTTGTGGCTCAAATTTTCTAAAAATGAATTTTCAACCTAACGGATAAAATTTAAACAAGTAAACACTATACAAGAAGATTCGTTAATCAACCAACTTTGTATCCTACAAATCTAAGATTTGTTTCTTGACATCTTTTGTAATTAATAAATTCTGTATACAAAGTACAAACTTTTTATTTGACTCGATCATTGTTCATGTGTGATGTTTATTAATTTACTTTTGAGTTATTTTTAAGTTAAAGTTGTATTTATATGGAATTATAAGGTAAAATATCAACCCGCTTTTACTAATCAAATCCGGTACAAACAAAGAACCGTTTTTTAAAACATTGGGTTCAAGTGTGATAATATAAGTAGAAAACAAACAAACATAACTCTTGAGTAATTCATGTATGTTTATGTTCTTCAAGAAAATCAAATTTAGCATCATAGACGTAGAAACATATCGGAATTAACTCCACCAGATTACTCATGAAAATGAATGATCATCATAGAGCCAACTATTACATTAGTAGCCAAGAGACCAAACGTATTTAAGGAGATGTGTGACGGTTGTTGTCTACATTGAAACAGAAAGATCAATCGTGATGGTGATGGTTATAACCAACAACAATCGATTCAACTTGAACTATGAGTCTGACACTTAAGAGATTCATATCATAATCTATAAACATTGGTTTCATGTGTGATGAAGATGGTGGCAGGTTAACTCAGATTATGGGTTTTTTGATGTAGGGAATTGTTGGTTCATGTGATATTTAAACGAGTGGTAAGGCCTGAATATCGGTTTAAAAGGATTGCATTTGATTAGGTATTGAAATGGTTTGAGGCTCAATAACGAATTGATATAACTTGCCAAAACGTGAACACACAATAATTAATATTGAATAGCTCTCAATATTATATAGAGGAAATATAACTTAAAAACCCCTTTGCAGATAACTCGTGTTTCTCTAGATGAGCCCTAACTTGGTTGCATCTTGTGTGTTTCTCTAGATAAACCTTAACTCGGTTGCATCTCACATATTCAATAATGTTTAACCATAACTTGGTTTAAATCCACCTAACTTGCTAGCCAAGACATTACCAATTATAATTACATTACAATTAGGAAACATAACCAACAACGACCTAGTTGTCAATATTGGTCTCTCAACTTCACCGTCTTGTGACTTGAAGTCTGAAATTATGTCCAACAATCACCCCTAATTTCTGACCCGAAATAGGCCGATCTTTAACTCTGACGAATTGATATAACTTGCTGTAACATCGAGAAAATTTCGAGTTCAAAATGTAAACTTTCCAAAGTCTAGGGACTAAAATTGCCAAATTCTAAACCTAAGGGTTAAAAATGAAAAATCTGATTTCCTGACCCATCGCGCTACGCGATGGATCAGAAGAGAGACCCATCGCGATACGCGATGGGGTGTCTGACAGCGAGACGTGTGGCCTGCCACGTGGCACACTGGTCGACACGTGTCCCGCCACGTGGCCACACGTGGCACGTCGTCTGCCACGTGTCAACTCGTGGCACACCGTCTGCCACGTGGCAGACCTACGTTGTGACAGGCCAAGGCTACGTCGCGGTACGCGACGGTGCCCAAGAGGCCGGCGCGTACCGCTATGGGACACCAGAAATTGCCTATAAATAGCAAGGTCCGGGTTCTCATTTTCCATACACCAAAATTTGTTTTGCTTTTTTTCTCTAACATCTCTCTAGCCATATTATCATACCTCGAAGTTCATGCATTATTTTCTCGATAAACGTGCCCCGATTTCCTCGTTTGTGCACCAACGATTCCTCGAAGTCTGTGCCACCCTCCACCCACATACCGAGAAGGCGTTTGTTATCATGACGATGAGTCTCGAGAAGCGTGCCAACGAATGTTGAAGTTTGGCGTTCATTAATTTGTGTGTCGAGAAAAGAGTTGATCGAGAAGTGAAGCGGCGTTAGAGTGCTCCTCGAATCATTAGGGTTTTCATAAGCCTTTAAGGTGAGGCTTAAACGCCAAAGAATATAATAATAAAATATTATAAAGGCTTAAACCTTAAGTCGAGGTTATACTCGATTCCTCGAATTAAAGAAAATAAAAGAAAACATAACAAAGAAAGAGTAAAAGATATATTGTGATATATATATATATATGTGTGTGTGTGTGTGTGTGTGTGTGCAAGTATATATATTCTTTATTATGAAATTATTATTTAAGTGATAATGAGTATTCTTAAATAATAAAAGAAAAAGAATACGTTTCTTAAAGAAGAAGAAACGTTGAGTTTCTATAAATAAACTAAAGGTTTATAATTTACTTTTAAACTAAAGGTTTTCAAGTAAAAGAGTTCATCGAGGTAAAGAATATAAGACTAAAGGTCTTAAGCCGGTTTGTATATCCGACTAACAAATAGTTATACTCGTACTATAGGTGCGAGATAGCAAGGGAAACACCCTCGGACGGTATTGAAGCCGATCCCAAAGCAAGAAGGTGAATACGCCCCCAAACTTTTACAAATTCATTTTTAAACGAGTCAAACATGTAATATGAAAATTGTTTACAAGGGACTACGTGTTCCTAAAACTGTTATAAATAAGAGTATAAGCCTAGCCCTCAGGCTGTAGTATACGTTTGTCTGGATCCTTAAATATGTGGTAGTACGCGGTGGGCACATCGCACCACGCCTGGTCGTAGGACGCTTTCCTATAGGAAGCACGACCATGTGTATACTTACGGGAACTTAACTAAGTCGAACGCTACGGTCTTTGCTGAGGTGACCTAGTGTAGAGACTCGAGTTTATAATTGTGTTGTTTTAACTTTGTTATTCTTAAGCCACGATGGGCCGAGGCAGGCGTAGTCTCGAGGGGTAATAAAGTAAAAGAAAATATTTTAGCTTCAGCGTGTTCACCAGCATTCGTTGCTGACGTATTTCATTTACAATTGGCAGGTGACCAAGATTAGCGCTTGGAGTGTCGAAGCGTTACTTATATATCCGATGGATTGGATTTGTTTTGTATAAACTTAATATATTGAAAGTGGTGGTTTTGTAATATAAAACAAGTAATACTTTTGTATAACTTAACGGGTATTTTATAATCCCGTCTTTTGTAATCTTTACAACTTAAACCCAAAAGTTTTACAAGTCTTCCGCTAATATAACGTAACTAAGATTTATTTACACTTGTGGTACCAATATTAAGGGTCACACTCCTAGGCCGTGTTTTGGGGTGTGACACTTGCCAATGACGAATTGATATAACTTGCCAAAATGTGAACACACAATAATTAATATTGAATAACTCTCAATATTATATAGAGGAAATATAACTTTAAAACCCCTTTACAGATAACTCGTGTTTCTCTAGATGAGCCCTAACTTGGTTGCATCTTGTGTGTTTCTCTAGATAAACCTTAACTCGGTTGCATCTCACATATTCAATAATGTCTAACCATAACTTGGTTTAAATACACCAAATTTGCTAGCCAAGACATTACCAATTATAATTATATTACAATTAGGAAACATAACCAATAACGACCTAGTTGTCAATATTGGTCTCTCAATTTCATCGTCTTTTGACATGAAGTCTGAAATTATGTCTAACAATCACCCTTTATTTCTGACCCGAAATAGGCAGATCTTTAACTCTGACGAATTGATATAACTTGTGAATGATGAATTGATATAACTTGTCAAAACGTGAACACACAATAATTAATATCGAATAACTCTCAATATTATATAGAGGAAATATAACTTTAAAACACCTTTACAGATAACTCGTGTTTCTCTAGATGAGCCCTAACTTAGTTGCATCTTGTGTGTTTCTTTAGATAAACATTAACTCGGTTACATCTCACATATTCATTAATGTCTAACCATAACTTGGTTTAAATCCACCTAATTTGCTAGTGAAGACATTACAAATTATAATTACATTACAATTAGGAAACATAATCAACAACGACCTAGTTGTCAATATTGGTCACTCAACTTCACCGTATTGTGACTTGAAGTCTGAAATTATGTCCAAAAAATCATCCCTAATTTCTGACCCGAAATAGGCAGATCTTTAACTTTGACGAATTGATATAACTTGCTGTAACATCGAGAAAATTTCGAGTTCAAAATGTAAACTTTTCAAAGTTTAGGGACTAAAATTGCCAAATTCTAAACCTGAGGGTTAAAAATGAAAAATCTGATTTCCTGACCCATCGCGCTACGCGATGGATCAGAAGAGAGAACCATCGTGATACGCGAAAGGGTGTCTGGCAGCGAGACGCGTGGCCTGCTAAGTGGCCACACGTGGCACACCGGTCAACACGTGTCCCGCCACGTGGCCACACGTGGCACTTCGTCCTCCACGTGTCAACACGTGGCACACCGTCTGCCACATGGCAGACCTACGTTGTGACTGGCGAGGGCTACTTTGCGGTACACGACGGGTGCCCAGGAGGCTGGCGCGTACCGCGTTGGGACCCTAGAAATTGCATATAAATAGCAATGTCCGGGTTCTCATTTTCCACACACCAAAACCTGTTTTTCTTTCTCTCTCTAACATCTCTCTAGCCGTATTATCATACCTCGAAGTTCGTGCCTTATTTTCTCGATAAACGTGCCCCGATTTCCTCGTTTGTGTACCAACGATTCCTCGAAATTCGTGCCACCCTCCACCCACATACCGAGAAGGCATTTGTTATCATGACGATGAGTCTCGAGAAGCATGCCAACGAATGTTGAAGTTTGGCGTTCATTAATTTGCGTGTCGAGAAAAGAGTTGATCGAGAAGTAAACCGGCGTTGGAGTGCTGCTCGAATCATTAGGGTTTTCATAAGCCTTTAAGGTAAGGCTTAAATGCCAATGAATATAATAATAAAATATTATAAAGGCTTAAACCTTAAGTCGAGGTTATACTTGATATACCTCGAATAAAAGAAAATAAAAGAAACCATAACAAATAGAGAGTAAAATATTGTGATAAATAAATATATATATATATATATATATATGTGTGTGTGTGTGTGTGTGTGCAAATATATATATTCTTTGTTATGAAATTATTATTTAAGTGATAATGAGTATTCTTAAATAATAAAAGAAAAAGAATACGTTTCTTAAAGAAGAAGAAACGTCGGGTTTCTATAAATAAACTAAAGGTTTATAATTTACTTTTAAACTAAAGGTTTTTAAGTAAAAGAGATTTATGAACTAAAGGTTCATCGAGGTAAAGAATATAAGACTAAAGGTCTTAAGCCGGATTGTATATCCGACTAACAAATGGTTATACTCGTACAATAGGTGCGAGATAGCAAGGGAAAGACCCTCGAATTGTGTTGAAGCCGATCCCAAAGCGAAAAGGTGAATACGCCCCCAAACTTTTACAAACTCATTTTTAAACGAGTCAAACATGTAATATGAAAATTGTTTACAAGGGACCACGTGTTCCTAAAACCATTATAAATAAGTGTATAAGCCTAGCCCTCAGGCTGTAGTATACGTTTGTCTGGATCCTTACATATGTGGTAGTACGCGGTGGGCACATCGCACCACGCCTTGTCGTAGGACGCTTTCCTATAAGAAGCACGACCATGTGTATACTTACGGGTACTTAACTAAGTAGAACGCTGCGGTGTTTTCTGAGGTAACCTAGTGTACAGACTCGAGTTTATAATTGTGTTGTTTTAACTTTGTTATTCCTAAGCCACGATGGGCCGAGGCAGGCGTAGTCTCGAGTGGTAATAAAGTAAAAGAAAATATTTTAGCGTCAGTGTGTTCACCAGCATTCGTTGCTGACGTATTTTATTTACATTTTGCAGGTGACCAAGATTAGCGCTTGGAGTGTCGAAGAGTTACTTATATATCCGATGGCTCAAATTTCTTTTTGTATAAACTTAATATATTGAAAGTGGTGGTTTTGTAATATAAAACAAGTAATACTTTTGTATAACTCAACGGGTATTTTATAATCCCGTCTTTTGTAATCTTTAGAACTTAAACCCACAAGTTTTACAAGTCTTCCGCTAATATAACGTAACTCTGATTTATTTACACTTGTGATACCAACATTAAGGGTCACACTCCTAGGCTATGTTTTGGGGTGTGACAAGTGTTGGTATCAGAGCCATCGATCTTAGTGAATTGGGTATCATAAAACAATACCCAAGCTTCGGTCCAAGTATAGGAAATAATTGAATATTTGTTATAGGGATAAGATAGGCTGGTAACCTTTTCTTTCCCTCCACATTCTAAACCACCCATAATGTGGATGTCATTCAAGACTCTTATAGAGAACTTTATACGCATGGTAAAAGAGGCTGGAATCGCCGAACCTTACCCCGAGGATAATATGAGTGATGGTTATTATGAATCCTACATTGATCAAGATGTAGAGCATGACTTGACCAAACCCGTGTACTACCCCGGAAGTAGACACTATCCAATAAACGTTCCCGATACTCCACCAAGACAAGGAATCGAACCACCGAGGCACTCAAGTTACCATCCACCAACCATACCCGTGTACCAACCCTCTGAAGTACCGACGTACCATCCCTCGGAGATTCCCACTTACCAACCATCGGAGATACCGCAGTACTTTCCAACTGGATACCTACCAAATCCACACCCGTCCTATGTCTTCCTTTCAAATCGATCAATAAAAGAAGAACCAAGATCCCCATCCTCCGACTGGATGCAGTGCTACTCTGATTAGCGAAGATGGCAAATCGGAAGTTCCACTATTATCGAAGTCAATTCACAACCCACTAATGGTGAAGGGTCATCCTGCAAACCAAGAATAAGGGTGATGATGCCCTATGAAAGTTTCAAAATGCCCCCGATGATCAATGACACCACCCAACATATGGAAGAGGAAGAACCTGAAGAAGAGGAAGAACCAATGGAAGAAGAGGAGCCGGAAGAAGAGGAACCAGAAGAAGAGGAGGACCCCGAAGAAGAAGAGGATCCCGAGGAAGGGAATGAGGAAGAACGGGAAGAAGAGCATCCCAATAATTCCAATGAGATATAAACATCAATGGATGGATCACTCACTTCATAAAACCCAAGATACGGTTCTATGGATCCGTATGTCCAATATCTCGAAGCTCTAAAGAACCAAGCTTCATCAAGCTTCCCACCATTCCAAGGGGAGATTCCATCAATTCAGGAGCAAGTTGATGAGATCCAAGAACAGAACAAAGCTGCTAAAGCTTTCTTCTACCTTTCATCTAACATGACCGAAGTTCCGTATCCAGAACCACGGAATCACAATGAGATGGTGACGTTGGGTTACTGCAAACCACCTCCACAATATGGATATCCCAACGAGGTCCCCACAATCGTATGAAGAACACTTGGACCGTGCTCTCCATGAGACAGATGATTGGAGAAAGAGGATGGCCGAGGAAGGAAAGAAAAAGAAGAAAATGGGAGAAAAGCTTCTTCACAAGTGCAACAAATTGACGAAGGTTGTGAAGAAGTTCTTGAAGGATTAAGGCAATGAGGGATGTGAAGAAGAAGTCTTGTGTAATATAGTCTTGTATGTTATGTGATATATATATTTTGTGAAACGAGAACGTTGAAATGTTCTTGAAATAAAGATAGGATGATCGATATATATATCGTTTGATATATATATATATATATTTATATATATATATGTATGTAATGTGTGAAATAAATATATATATCCTTTGTGATATATATATGAATGTACAATAAAATTATATGTTTAATAAAAGGAAACGTTGTTTAAATTTCAGATATAAATCGAAAAGAAAACGATAAAATGTATGAACAAAGTAACAACATTGAGAAAATTTAAAAAGAAAAAAAATAAAAGAAAAGGGGAAAGGCCCCGAGAAAGAACAAGAAGAACCTATCCCCGATAAATATAAAAGCCAAATACAAAAGATGATTAAGGATGCGGTTAGAGAAGAGTCTATGGCTAGGTCTCAATCAAGAAACTCGAAACATTCTCGTTCTGTTAATCCTTCCCGAAAATCCATAAAATCCCATCTGAAACTGTCTCATGTTGAGGAAAGCGTTCACGAGTCTAACGCTGATAATGGAGTTAGGCAAGAGTTCAAGAAACTCAAGATTAATGGGTGTTCGTATAAGGATTTTAAGTACTATGGACCGAAAGAATTCCATGGTGACAAAGGAGCCATCACAACCGTGAGGTGGCTTGAGGAGATGGAGACGATTGTGATAACGAGCAAGTGTACCAACGAAGAAAAGATTCAATACTCCGCTCTCATGTTCAAAGGAGAGGCGCTCGAATGGTGGAATACGATGTTGGTGAGCAAAGGGAGAGAAGTGATATATAATTTGAGCTGGGAAGAGTTCAAGGCTATGTTGATGAGAAAGTTTTGTCCCATGCATGAAACCGACCAAATCCAAACTAAATTTCTAAATCTTAAGGTCGTGGGGACGAATCTTCATGAATACAACACCAAGTTTCACGAATATTGTCGTCTGGTTCCCCAACTGGTGAATCCTGAATCCAGCAAGTTTACAAGATATATTTGGGGACTGCCGCGGGAAATCCGCGACATGGTGAGGTCACACTTACCACAAACCTCCGACTCCGCGATGGAGTTAGTTGGTTATTTGAGGGGTGGCATGGTTGGAAACAAAGAGGAGGATAAGAAGGTTGTGTCAACCAATGACCAAAGAAGGACTGGAGGAAACAATCAATTCAAAGGCAAAGGTATAAACAGAAACCGATTCAATTCAAATGCCACGTCATGCAAAACTTATAAAAGGTATCATAGGGGTAGATATAACTTCGCTCCACCTTCAAAAGTGTATGAAACATGTCAACGACCGGGTCATGATGCTGCTGACTGCTGGAAGAAGAAGATGACTTGTTACAATTGTAAGGAGATAGGGCACTTGAGTTTTGAATGCCCAAAGAACAAACCCGCAACTGGTGGTGCGGGTGGAAGTGGCAAAGACAGGAAGGGAAACGCACGAGTCTTTGTAATCAACACAAAGAAAACCGCAGACATGCCAGAAACCATTACCAGTACGTTTCTAGTCAACGACACCTATGCTAGAGTTTTATTCGATTCGGGTGCCAATTTGAGTTTTATAGATTATAGCTTTTGTAGTCTATTAAACGAACCTTTAATAAAGTTAAATAAAACTCTACGCGCCGAGACTGCTATTGGAGAAATCGTTAAGATCTCCGAAGTCCTTGAAAACGGAAAAATTCATTTAGCTGGTTATATTCTGCCTATCCATCTTTTACCAATGGCACTTGCTGGTTTTGATATTGTACTTGGTATGAATTGGTTATCCGATAACCATGCCCGTATCTTCTGCAATAGCAAAATTGTTGAACTTCAAGCCCTCGATAAACGAACAATTCGAATTGAAGGGGATAAAGACGCTGGCCAAGTTAGCATAATTTCCATGATTAGGGCAAACAAATGTTTAAATCAAGGATGCTTAGCATTCATGGCCTACGTCACTGAAGAATCAAAGCCAATAGAGATAAAAGACGTACCTATAGTCTCCGACTTTTCCGATGTCTTTCCTGATGAACTTCCCGGAATCCCTCCCGATCGTGAAGTAGAATTCAGGAGCGATTTATTCCCGGTACCGCTCCGATTGCCAAATCTCCATATTGTTTAGCGCAAACTGAGATGAAGGAGTTAAAGAAACAACTCGATGAGCTACTGGATAAAGGTTTCATTCGACCGAGTTCGTCACCATGGGGAGCGCCAATTCTTTTCGTAAAGAAGAAGGATGGATCCATGCGTATGTGTATCGATTATCGTGCGTTGAACAAAGTCACAATCAAGAACCGATATCCACTTCCTCGAATCGATGACCTTTTTGACCAACTTCAAGGTGCTAGCTTCTTTTCTAAAATCGATCTTCGTTCCGGCTATCACCAACTCAATGTCCAATCTGAGGATAACCTGAAAACTGCTTTTTGAATAAGGTATGGACATTATGAGTTCACAGTCATGCCGTTTGGTCTTACTAATGCTCCAGTCGCGTTCATGAACATGATGAATCGAATCTGCAAGCCTTACTTGGATAAATTTGTTATCGTATTCATTGACGATATACTTATTTATTCTAAGTCCAAGGCCGATCATGAAGTCCATTTTTGAATGTTGCTTGAAATTCTTAGAACCGAGAAGTTGTATGCTAAATTCTCAAAATGTGAATTTTGGTTACACGAGGTACAATTTCTTGGACACATCATCAACGTCAACGGTATTCAAGTCGATCCCGCTAAGATTGAAGCTATCTCTATGTGGGAGATTCCAAAGTCGCCAACCGAGATCCGAAGTTTCTTAGGTTTGGCCGGCTATTACTGTAGGTTAATTGAAAACTTTTCTCGAATCCTTGTTCCCCTAACCTCCTTAACTCGTAAAAATATCAAGTATGAATGGGGAACAAAGCAACAAGAGGCGTTCGATATACTCAAACAAAAACTCACCCAAGCACCTATACTGGCCTTGCTAGAAGGTACTGAGGATTTTTGTTGTCTTTAGTGACGCGTCCCATTCTGGTTTGGGATGTGTACTAATTTAAAGAAAGAAAGTGATTGCATACGCCCCTCGTCAACTCAAAATAAACGAAAAGAATTATACAACTCACTATCTAGAGTTAGGCGGCATAATCTTTGCACTTAAGATATGGAGGCACTATCTCTATGGAATAAGATTCACTGTGTACACCGATCATAAGAGCTTAAAGCATATTTTTGATCAAAAAGGGCTCAACATACGCCAACGGCGATGGATGGAAACTCTCAATGATTACGACTGCGAGATTGTTTACCATGAAGGCAAAGCTAACGTCGTAGCTGACGCCTTAAGTCGTAAGGAACACGAGAAGCCGAAAAGAGTCCGAGCGTTGCGCTTAGAACTTCAAGTCGATCTTCTTGAACAAATCAAATCAGCTCAAAATCAAGCGATCAATGAAACCCAAATCTCTGACGAAAAACGTAACAGCACTATTGATTCGCTAGTTAAAGGTGACGACGGTATCCTTAGACTCGGCAATAGAATTTGGGTACCAATCGTTGGGGATTTGCATGACAAAATTTTGAACGAGGCTCACAAATCTAAATACATGATGCATCCTGAGAGCGACAAAATGTACCATTACCTCAATGCAAACTATTGGTGGAATGAGATGAAAAGGGATGTCGCTTCACATGTGGCGAAATGTTTGGCATGTTTGAAAGTCAAGGATGAACACCAAAGCCTTCGGGATTGCTTCAACAACCGGAACTTCCCGTATGGAAGTGGGAGTTAATCACAATGGATTTCATTACCAAACTCCCTAAAACGACTCGACAACACAATGCAATTTGGGTTTTTGTGGATCGATTGACGAAATCCGTACACTTCATACCCATCAATGAGTCATATTCAATGGATAGACTAGCACGTATTTATGTGAACAACATAGTTGCTTTGCATGGAGTACCGCTGTCTATAATTTCTGATCGAGACAGTCGTTTTATGTCTCATTTTTGGAAAAGCTTCCAACAAGCGTTAGGCACAAAGCTCAACCTTAGCACTGCCTGTCATCCGCAAACTGATGTGCAAAGCGAACGGACAATACAAATGTTGGAAGACATGCTTCGGGCTTGTGTGATTGATTTAGGTGGAAGTTGGGATGACCACTTACCCCTAATGGAATTCTCATATAATAATAGCTATCACACAAGTATTCAAGCCGCACCATTCGAGGCGTTATATGGTCGTAAGTGTAGAACATCCGTGTGTTGGTCTGAATCCGGAGATAATCAATTGTCCGGACCCGAAATAGTCCAAGAAACCACCGACAAAATTCTTCAAATCCGAGAACGACTTAAAACAGCACGTGATCGTCAAAAGAGTTACGCTGATGTCCGTCGTAAGCCGTTAGAATTCAAAGTTGGTGACAAAGTATTATTGAAAGTCTCGCCATGGAGAGGCATTGTTCGCTTCGGTAAGAAAGGAAAGTTAAGTCCTCGATTCGTTGGACCCTTCGAGGTACTTGAACGAATCGGCACTGTTGCATATCGTTTGCGACTGCCCGAGGAAATTCAAGGGATACATGATGTATTCCATGTTTCGAATCTGCGTAAATGTTTAACTGATGAATCTTTAGCTATGCCATTAAAATACATTAAAATAAATGAAAACTTAAAATTCGTAGAACGTCCAATTCAAATAGAAGATTCGAAAACAAAGAAATTAAAGAGAAGAACATTGAAAATTGTGAAAGCTACGCGATGGATCAGAAGAGAGACCCATCGTGATACGCGATGGGGTGTCTGACAGCGTGACGCGTGGCCAGCTACGTGGCCACACGTGGCATACCGGTTGACACGTGTCCCGCCACGTGGCCACACGTAGCATGTCATCCGCCACGTGTCAACACGTGGCACACCGTCTTCCACGTGGCGACATGTGGCAGACCTACGTTGTGACTGGCCAGGGCTACGTCGCGGTACGCGACAGGTGCCCAGGAGGCTGGCGCGTACCACGATGGGAACCCAGAAATTGCCTATAAATAGCAAGGTCTGGGTTCTCATTTTCCAAACACCAAAACCTGTCTTGCTTTCTCTCTCTAACATCTATCTAGCCATATTATCAAACCTCGAAGTTTGTGCCTTATTTCCTCGATAAACGTGCCCCGATTTCCTCGTTTGCGTACCAACGATTCCTCGAAGTTCGTGCAACCCTCCACCACATACGGAGAAGGCGTTTGTTATCATGACGATGAGTCTCGAGAAGCGTGCCAACGAATGTTGAAGTTTGGCGTTCATTAATTTGTGTGTCGAGAAAAGAGTTGATCGAGAAGTGAAGCGGCGTTGGAGTGATGCTCGAATCATTAGGGTTTCCATAAGCCTTTAAGGTAAGGCTTAAACGCCAATGAATATAATAATAAAATATTATAAAGGCATAAACCTTAAGTCGAGGTTATACTCGATACCTCAAATAAAAGAAAATAAAAGAAAACATAACAAAGAAAGAGTAAAAGATATATTGTGATAAATATATATATATATATATATATATATATGCAAATATTTATATTCTTTGTTATGAAATTATTATTTAAGTGATAATGAGTATTCTTAAATAATAAAAGAAAAAGAATACGTTTCTTAAAGAAGAAGAAACGTCGGGTTTCTATAAATAAACTAAAGGTTTATAATTTACTTTTAAAATAAAGGTTTTCAAGTAAAAGAGATTTATGAACTAAAGGTTCATCGAGGTAAAGAATAAAAGACTAAAGGTTTTAAGCCGGATTGTATATCCGACTAACAAATGGTTATACTCGTACTATAGGTGTG
Source organism: Bidens hawaiensis (assembly GCF_021521415.1). NCBI lineage: Eukaryota > Viridiplantae > Streptophyta > Magnoliopsida > Asterales > Asteraceae > Bidens > Bidens hawaiensis. The sequence continues at coordinate 351,237 of NW_027492878.1, forward strand.
AGATAGCAAGGGAAAGACCCTCGAACGGTGTTGAAGCCGATCCCAAAGCGAAAAGGTGAATATGCCCCCAAACTTTTACAAACTCATTTTTAAACGAGTCAAACATGTAATATGAAAATTGTTTATAAGGGACTACGTGTTCCTAAAACCGTTATAAACAAGAGTATAAGCCTAGCCCTCAGGCTGTAGTATACATTTGTCTGGATCCATACATATGTAGTAGTACGGGGTGGGCACATCGCACCCGCCTGGTCGTAGGACGTTTTCCTATAGGAAGCACGACCATGTGTATACTTACGGGTTCTTAACTAAGTCGAACGCTGCGGTGTTTGCTGAGGTGACCTAGTGTAGAGACTCGAGTTTATAATTGTTTTGTATAAACTTAATATATTGAAAGTGGTGGTTTTGTAATATAAAACAAGTAATACTTTTGTATAACTCAAAGGGTATTTTATAATCCCGTCTTTTATAATCTTTAGAACTTAAACCCACAAGTTTTACAAGTCTTCCGCTAATATAACGTAACTTTAATTTATTTACACTTGTGATACCCACATTAATGGTCACACTCCTAGGCCGTGTTTTTGGTTGTGTCACTTGCCAATGAAGAATTGATATAACTTGCCAAAACGTGAACACACAATAATTAATATTGAATAACTCTCAATATTATATAGAGGAAATATAACTTAAAAACCCATTTATAGATAACTCGTGTTTCTCTAGATGAACCCTAACTTGGTTGCATCTTGTGTGTTTCTCTAGATAATCCTTAACTCGGTTGCATCTCACATATTCCATAATGTCAAACCATAACTTGGTTTAAATACACCTAATTTGCTAGCCAAGACATTACCAATTATAATTACATTACAATTAGGAAACATAACCAATAACGACCTAGTTGTCAATATTGGTCTCTCAACTTCACCGTCTTGTGACTTGAAGTCTGAAATTATGTCCAACAATCACCCCTAATTTCTTACCCGTATTAGGCAGATCATTAACTCTGACGAATTGATATAACTTGCCAATGATGAATTGGTATAACTTGCCAAAACGTGAACACACAATAATTAATATCGAATAACTCTCAATATTATGTAGAGGAAATATAACTTAAAAACCCCTTTACAGATAACTCGTGTTTCTCTAGATGAGCCCTACCTTGTTTTCATCTTGTGTGTTTCTCTAGATAAACCTTAACTTGGTTGCATCTCACATATTCAGTAATGTCTAACCATAACTTGGTTTAAATCCACCTAATTTACTAGCCAAGACATTACCAATTATAATTACATTACAATTAGGAAACATAATCAACAACGACTTAGTTGTCAATATTGGTCTCTCAAATTCACCGTATTGTCACTTGAAGTCTGAAATTATGTCCAACAATCACCCCTAATTTCTTACCCGAAATAGGCAGATCTTTAACTCTGACGAATTGATATAACTTGCCAATGACGTATTGATATAACTTGCCAAAACGTGAACACAAAATAATAAATATTGAATAACTCTCAATATTATATAGAGGAAATATAACTTAAAAACCCCTTTACAGATAACTCGTGTTTCTCTAGATGAGCCCTAACTTGGTTGCATCTTGTGTGTTTCTCTAGATAAACCTTAACTCGGTTGCATCTCACATATTCAATAATGTCTAACCATAACTTGGTTTAAATCCACCTAATTTTCTAGCCAAGACATTACCAATTATAATTACATTACAATTAGGAAACATAACCAACAACGACCTAGTTGTTAATATTGGTCTCTCAACTTCACCGTCTTGTGACTTGAAGTCTGAAATTATGTCCAATAATCACCCCTAATTTCTGACCCAAAATATGCAGATCTTTAACTCTGAGCTTGTCTCTTTTGCCCTGTTTGATTTAACCCATGAACTTGACCTTCTCGGATTTCATAACCATCTTGGTCCTTTTCATCTTGGTCTTGACCATCTGGAATTTCTCTTGATCCATGACTGTGTTTTTTCGTCTCTCCTAAATTTGACCTCCTTTGTAACACTTTTCTCGACCTTTCCCTCGGCTGAATGAACTCACATATTCACTCCGTTGGCTGCGATTATGGTCATCTAATCAAGGGAACATCAATCTTCTTTGATCATCTCATGTTCACAAATCAAAATACGCACACATCAATCAAATTAAAACCTTGGTAAGAACATAAATCACTCAACATGTTTAAAAACAAACTTTGAATTGAACCAGTTTATTCAACCAAAAATAAGAAAACCAATTTAACCAACTTGTTTAACCAATAAAAATAACACTTGCTTGTTGAACCAAGAAAAAAATCCAGCTTAATTAAATTCTTTTATCGAATTTCTTGCCACCATAGCACCGATATATTGAATTCTTGTTAAACCATTAATCTATATATAAAAGAAAAAGGGCGGTGGTACTGTAGTAATTTCATATTAACTAGGGGTATACTTGGGATTTTAATGTGTTTGTGTGGCATTACCTAGAGACCTAATCAATGTTCCACCGCGCAGGCGCTCACCATGGAGTTTTCTCTTCTTCCTCAGCTTTCTCTAATGAGGACCGGGCGCTGTCGACGACAAATAATCAAGGAAATCATCATATGATGAAGTCAATGGCAGTGACAGAGAGAGCAACTGGGCAGAGTAGGAGGATTTCCACCATTTGATCATTGCCATCATTGTTGGGTTCGTAATAAGGGTTTCTTTGCCAAAATCGAACTATGTTGTTAAGTGTCGTCGGACCACGGTAACCGTTTGAAGAAACAAGGATCCATTCCCCTGGTATGGGTCCTTGATCCAATAAGTCCACAGGGTGAAATATGATAACTACCAACACAGTATGAGCACAACTTCCCAAAGTCCAATGATCGGAACCTGCAAAACAGACACCGTGAGTTTCGTTACACGAAGGACAAGGTGGGGGGTCTTCCTGTAACCACCATCCGGCGTGAGAATCAGTAACGTTCGTAAAGGAGGAAGTACTGAAGTACAACAGACTAAGAGTAGTCAGAGTATATCTGAGTAATAATACCGGTCTGTGAATGAATACCTCATGCAGGTTGACGAGGTATTTATAGCCGAAGGATGTAGGAAGGTGATTGGGCCAGCTGTCCTCTTCTAGAAGATCTCGATAACCGCCTGGACGCGTGTCCTCTTGGTGATAGGTTGAGCTATACGTCCCATGTGCATGGGTATAACAATCTAGACACGCGTCGCCCAATGACAGGACGGATTGCACCCTGGCCATGTGCACGGTTGTACCAACCTGGCCAGGTGTCCCTCATTCATTGGTAGGCAAGTCACGTGTCCTTCAAGTAACAATCATGGGCGTTCTTCTAGAGGGTAGTTAGTTATTGACAGGTGTCCAGTTGGCATTGCCCTCCGGTCATTCTGGCGGACAGATGTCTTGTCCTGCGGATGACTTCTGAGGCTGCCAAAATGCTTCCGCGCGTGGTACGAGGACGTTCTTTCTCTCCTGTGATATACGGGTAGTCCGTATGTCCTGCGGGTGGTACTTAAAGGTATTTTGGTCTTTTAGGTACCCTAACTCTATAAGTCCCCCAGTCCAGTGTTTCTTCCATGTGAAGTCTTTATGCGGGTGAAATTCTGGACTTCATGTATTTTGGGGGTTTTTGGATTTTGAAGTTAGGTAGAAAATATCTTCTGTTGGTATAGATAATCATCAAAAAAGAACAAGTTGACCACTTGCAGGCGCGTTAACAGATGATGGAACGTTTATGCCGGCTGTCACTGTACCCGACTGCGCTGCTTTTTCTCTTTTTTGAATTTCCCGCGTGACGTGGTGGTTGTTGATTAAGCGATGACTTTCTCTCTCCACTATTCATATCCCATCACATTAATTGCGATTGGTATAAGTAGGGAGATAAATCTTCTGATTAAAGTTTTATGGTCTTTATTTGCTGATTATCTTCTTTGCTTTCTCTCTGATAAAGCACTGAACTTTTTCATGTTCTTTTATCAAACCTTTCTATAATGTCGAACGTTCAAACTGAAATTGACGAGATAGAAGTTTTATGGGACTATTCAGAATATGAGAAGTTGCTAGAGACGTATGGCATTCCACCAGAGTGGGAGCCGGAATTTCCTTCTCCCGGTTCCATAGCCAGCTTATCACCACCTTGTAAAATGGTCGTCTACTCGGATTATTTCAGTTATGGGAATTTCCGTTTTCCTATAACAAAATTTTTCATGAAGGTGCTGACTGCCTATGGGATTCATCTCTCCCAACTGCACCCGCGTGCTGTCATGCGAATTCGTCACTACGAATTTGTATGTATAGCACGTGACCTGGTGCCACATGTTGACCGATTTCCCGTTTTTTACCGTCTTGCCAACCGTGACGGTTGGTTTACATGTCAAGGCTTCTCCGATAGGAGTCTTGGCTATTGAGTCGAGAAGGGGTCCGCCAACTGGCTTAATAAGTTTTTCTGAATCTCCGAGGACGTGGTACCTGTTGCTATGGTTCGTCGCCCGGTTAATAGCGTTCTTCCGGACGTTATCACAGCTGCTCATGAGGAGCGTGATTGGTTCCGCACCCTAATGGCGGAACCAACACCAATGCGGGCGCAACCTGAAGAGGCCTTGGTTTTGGCAGGAATGAGCCGCTTGTGGCCATCGGAATTTATGGAGCCTATTTTTGTGGACCTGAACGAACGTAAGTTGTCTTTATTGCCTTTCCTTTTCCTTGGATCTTTTTATGACTAATCTTTTATCTTTTCGGGTCAGATTTCTATGATTAACGTTCTGTTCGAAGATTGGGGTTGCGTCCGTAAGAGCATTCGTGATGCGGGGGATCTACCCATCCTTGAGAAAACCAAGTCCCGATTCCTTTTTCCAAAGAAGGTGCGACCTGAACCCATTGTTTCGGACGCCACCTTTGAAACAGGTGCGTATGTTCTAAACCCTCCTCCACTTAATGCCATTACATCTAATGGGATGATCGCAACCCTATCATCAAAAGATGATGATGGTGATGCTTCTGAATTTTCCGCCTCTCAAGAAGAGAGGGATTCTGATGACGATGCACCTGAATCTTCTTCTGTCTCCCATTTATTGGAAGAATTGGAGAGGAAGAGAGCTTTCTTGGCTTTTCAAGCAAGCAAAGCGAATACCAAGACTGCGGACGCTGAGGCGGGTCCTTCAATAAAGAAATGAAAAACTCATAGTCCCAAGAAGCCACAGTACAGGCTTGCTGATCGCATTGATACTATTGAAGGTATGTATTACCCTTGAAATACTTTACTACTTTGGGCTGTTAGCTAAGTGTAGCATTTTGTGCAGACCCGCTGATCTTCTAGAAGATGTGTCTGAGAGGTTGCCTACTCCAACTCCTCAGACTGAGAAGCAACCATCTCCTTTTCCAGAAAGAGAGGCGGAGGACAAGCCTTCTACTCCCCCGAGTGAGATTAACATGGAAGATCGACCGACCTCTCCTCCGATTGAGACTATTATAGAAGAGAGGGCGCCGACTCCTCCGGTTGATACTTCAGCGGAAGAACCCAACAACCAGTCTGGGACTGATAATCATTTTGACTATCTTTTTCAGAATGGGAGTGTTACTGGTGACCAGCAGAACAATGTTGCTGTTAATGAGGAGGGTTTCAGGATCGATGAGTCTCCTCCTCGACCTCCTCCTCAACGACCTTTTTCTACCCCAGTTCGCCTTGAGGCTTTAGGTTCCCGCTACTATGGGGATGCGAATTTGGGGGATAAGTTTGAATCGTTTGTCCCTCCATGGGATATTACCAATGGATCCCGGTTTACTGATCCCGGGGTCTGCATGAGTTTTATTAAACACTGCGTGCCACCAGCCGAAATGGTGCACAAGCGTGATCTTTCACGCCACGATCTTCATTCAGATTTGTCTTACCACTTGGCTAATGTTTTGGCCGGTAGTCAGGAAGTCTTACGTGAATGGCGTACTATGGGCGGGAAGCTAGGTGAATCCTCCCGAGCCCTTGAACCTGCGAGGAAAGAAGCTGAGGGGCATCGTTTGGCGGCCATGACTGCTAAATGGAAGCAAACGGATGCGGAGAACGCCCTCAAGGGCGAGCAAGATCGAAATGTTGCCGTTGCTCACCAATGGAAGGAGGCTTGTGAAAGACAGAATTCCCTTCTTGAGGCTGCCCGGGCTAAGACCCAAAAAGAAAGAGACGATTTGGCCCGGGCTCAAGAAGCAAACTCAGCTTTGGAAAATCAAGTGACCCTTCAAGGCACTCGAATCCATGAGCTTGAGGCGGAGCTTAAGTTGCAGAGGGAGCAGGTTGAGCTTAAGGACAAAAGCGCTGCTGAGATTCAAGCTGCCTATGCCTCCCTCCTGCAAGCTCGTGAGGAAGCAACCATGGAATCCCAAGGGCTTCGAATGCGGGCTGAACGTGTGGAGCAGGACCGTCAATGGTTCCTTACGCGGGGTGTTGATGCTGTAGGTTTATTCAACTCTACTGGTTCATTCATTGTTTTGCATTTTGTCATTACACTTGTGTTTTTATTTTGGTAGATCATCCGCCATATCAAGAGGAGTCCTGAAATGGTTGACATTTTTTCCAACCTGATGACTGCTTCTTCGCAACTTGGACGCGTGAGAGGCTTTAATGAAGGAGTGACTTATATACAAAGTAACCGTTCATTCAAGGATCATCCTCTTCATGGCCTTGACGCCAAGCAGGAGCAGGAAATACGAATTAAGGAACATGATGGTCTGCGCCTCCCACTTCCGGACATGCTTCCGAAATTTGCTTTCGCTCATGACGGCGTGCAACAGTTAAAGATCTATTTGGGCGAGGAGTCTGAGGATGACACTTCGAAAGACACGTCATTGAAGGATTCATAAGACAAAACGACCTCAAACCCTTAGAATAGGTTTAGATGTTTTGTAACTTGTAATTTTTCTTTCCACTTTTGTAGTCATCTTTTGAGCAATTAATGAGAAAGAACTTTTTTTGTCTTTTGTGAGTATCCAACTATTTTAAGGAAAATATCCTTAAGAGATTTTTTGAAATTTGAAATTTTTGAGAATTAGATAATCATGATGACGTGGCGGAGAGAGAAACTTTTTTAGAGACAACTGATAAGACGTGTATGACGCCCTTAACAGCCTGTTTGTGATTTCTTGAATCTCCCGCCTGACGTGTCAGTCATCTGGCGGTCCGCGGGTTCTCTCTTCTCTGGCACTCCATCAGTCGCATTAATTGCGATGAGTATAAATAGATCACTTGTGATTTTATTCAACTCTTATCATTTTCAAACTCTTCTTCTTTCAAACCTTCAGGCTTGAGTTTTCTGAGATTTCCCTGTTCATCTTGTTTAAATGGCTGGAGAGAAGAAGGGTACCCCCACTATTCATGACGTCGTCGTAAATCTTAAACATAAGGATTTTGATGACGTCATTAACGTTTACGTTCTGGCCTCTGAATGAGAGCCAGAACGTCCAGCGAAGGGTTTTGTTGCTACCAATCCACCGCCGAAGAAAATGGCGGTGTACATGGACCACTTAACAACCGGGAACTTTCGTATTCCGGTGACGAAGTTCGTCCAATCGATCTTGACGACTTATGGGATTCATATATCTTAGATTCATCCTTTAGGGATGTTAAGGATTCGACACTTCGAATTCTGTTGCCAAGTTCGAGATTTTGAACCCTCTGTCGGCATGTTTGCCGTTTTCCGCAAAATGACCTTCCGCGATGGATGGTACAGTTTTACCTCCACCGGGAAGAATGTTGTAGGTACGGAGTGAATCCGTAGCCTACATGGCTGGAAGCCGAAATATTTCTGGATTAGGGAGGAAATTATCCCGTTCCCAATGACCCGCAGGAAGGCGGAGGTGACCATGCCGGTGGTTCCAGCTGCTGATCACGAGGGTCAGCCATGGTTCACGACCGTGACCGCCACGCCGACTCCCATGCGCCCTTTCCATGAGAGGGCGATGGTGAGTGCGAGGATGAGCCATCTATGGCCGTTCCCTAAGTTGGAGCCCTATTATGAGAAAACCAACAAGAGTAAGCTTGATGTTACTTATTCTTTCCTTATTAAACGTCTAATTTTTAACTTGTGTTATTACTTGTATAGGTGAGGGTTCCGCCTTCGATACTTTGTTGGACCAAGAAGGAGGAATGATGGTGCATCTCCCCATTGATCCAAGGGATGTGCCCTTTTTAGAGCGCACCAGTTTTAACTTCTTATTCCCCACCGCGTTCTGCTCGGAACCAATACTGTCCGAGGCGATGTACGCCCAAGGTGAGGAATATGTTAAAGAATGAATCCAGAAAGGTGAGGGCCTTCTACAACCCCGACCTGTGACTGCTATTACTTCTAGCGGAGTGATTGTACTCTTTTCATCCAGCGAAGAGTCATCACTTTGCGAAGGAAGTTTTTCGGCTGATGCTAACAACGTTGTGGACACAACTGCAGGTCTCACCCGCCAGAGAGCCACTACCAACCAGGCAGCCAGTCACGACGATGCTAACACTGCTGCGGAGGGCAAACGTCCCGCACCTGATGATGTCACTACTGAAGGTGAGCCTCAAATTGCTGATGCGGACGTTTTAAAGTTTGCTGGCAAGCGTAAAATCAACTTTGCCAAGGCCACCCCTAAGAAGAAGTCCAAGAAGGCCAAGCCTGCTGCTTTGGAGGTGCGTCGATCAACTTGACGCAGAAGATCCTTCGTTGGGTAAGTTAAAAAATTTCTTCCATTTGTTAACTATTATGGATTGTAATTTTTCTAACCAACTATTAATGTTATTCAGTGAACCTGGATGACCTTTCTGAAGGTGTTTCAGGTTTGAAGGACTCAACTCCTTTTCCGTCGCCACCATCTCCGCCTCCAAATTCTGCCAAAGAACCGATTGAGGTGGTGGATGACTCTCCTTTAAAGGATAAGGAGGTTGACAATACTGATCATGTCAGTATGTTGCCTTCTTATAATGTTCACCATTTTAGAGATCAAGGAGGTGTGAGCATGTTTCCTCATGCTCGTTAGACTTCTCCGTCTCCTCAAGCGGAAGATCCTACTCCTACTGAGATTCGACATTTCGCGACGTGGACTTATGTTTTGAATATCTGCGGGAAAGCCTTCCTCCTGCTGAGAGGGAGTGACGTGACCGTAGTATTCGCCAAGAATTATTGAACTCCAATTCTTATCATTTGGTGAATACTATTTCCACCAATCAGGAAATAACCCGGGACTGGTTGGCGATGAATGAGGAGTGGGATGAGCTGGCGGCCTCCACATCCGATGCTAAGGAGGAAGCTTTTAAAGCTATAAACGAGGCCCGGGAAAACCGCCAAGCTCTGGAGGCGGAGAAGGTTGCTCGATCCATCGCCGAGGAAGCTGAGATTGTTCTCCAAAAACAATCGGATGAACAAACCAAATTAGTGGAAGCTCTAAGAGATGAATCGGCGGCTAAGGACAAACTTTTGTCGGACCTTAATGCCAAGAACCGAGAGCAAGCCTTGGAGTGTCCCGGCCATAAGCTGGAGTTTGTCCGAGCCAAGGCAGACCAAAAATGGCTGCTAGCGGAGAGAATTCCCAAGGTATGAATTTTTCTTTGTTGTAAATAATCTCAATGTTTGAAGTTACTTATATATATTTTTCCAACAGGTCGTTGTTGATGCCCGAGTGAGTGATGAACTTGGGAACTGTGTTGCTGTCCTCTTGAAGGCGTCCAAGCAAACTGGCCACTAATTAGGCTTTGAGGAAGGCTACAAGTTTGGCTCAACTTCCAGGGTTCCTGAAGAGTATGTTTTGGCTGGCCAAGATTCTACTGTCGTCCTTAAACAAAAAACAAGGGACTTTGATTCTTTGAAGTTCTCTTTGGCGGAGCAGATATCTGAACTTGCGGACAAGGAGGACATCATCAAGCAGTTAAAAGTTCTTCTTGACCTAATGAAGAAGATGAAGAAGAAGCTGAGGATGCGGGAGGCGAGGGTGCAGGATATAATGATGTCGCGCCATAGATATATTTTTCTTTTTCTTTGTAATTAAACTCTCCATGTTTTGTAATCACTTTTGTATGAATAAAGAAGGCTTGTTTTTATATCCGGTTGATGTGTTGTAAAACGTACTTACTTTCCTTATGATTTTATCATGGTTTTTATGCTTAATTATTTATTTATGAAAGTATTGGGGGTTAAGTGCAATAATTTACAAAGTTTAAATGTTAATTGTAGGTTTATGAAAGATGGTGAAAAAAGAGTTAAGTTGGAAGACTTTAGGGGCCTTTTTGGTCAAGTTTCAAAGCTACAACTCAAGGCCTGACCCAAGCCCACAAGTTAGAAGCCATACATGATATTATATTAAGTTAATTAACTTAATTTTCAGCAATTATACAGCCCTAAATCCCGAAAAAAAGAACCCTAACTCATGCCCAAAGTTGTGATCGACAGCAGCAAAGGAAGAGAAAAAAGAAGCTTGTGGCGGCTGTGGTGGTTGTTGTGACGGCTAGAGAGGAAGAAGAACACCAAGGAGAGTCTTGTGCAGCTGCTAGGCATCAAATACATTCATAATCTCAGCTATATAACCCTAAGTAATCATTCATAAACTTGGTTTCTTGTTCAAGAACCCTGACTAGTTGAATTGATCTTTTTCTTTGGATTGTTTTGCAAGTAATTAATTGTTTGACTTTGATTTAGTTATTCTTGGATCTTGGATGAGTTTGATTATATTTATGTTGATGTTTATGATGTTTTACTTGAATGTTAATGGCTGTCCAAACTTAATGAGTAGCTAATGTTGTTTGTTCTACCTAGGTTTGATGAATATTGTTAGGGTTTGACTAGTAATACGGATTGTTAATGATCATGGCTTAAATTGTTAATGTAAAGTTTGATTTAACAGTAAATTAGATTGTGTTTAGTGGCTTTGTTTTGTTTGATTATACCTAATAACCTCGTGCTTTAATTAATTGAATCGGTTTTGATTAGTTGTTGCATGTTTAAGGCTCTTTACTTTGTGTTTAGGGTTTGTTTGCGGGAAGTACAACCGTAGGGATAAGTGGGTAAATTAATTAGATAAAATCAGTTGTGAAACACCTTCTTAGAGACTGAGAGGTGATAAGAAGTAAACTCGTCTCATTACTTTTACTTGTTAGAATTAAGATCGCACGAGAGCGGGTTTTGTTCTTGTCGGGTTTGGGTGTTTGAGCGATTAGTTGGTCTAGTTTAAGTTAAGTTGAATTGTTCCTCTATCCTTGGTTGCGTAGTATTCGTTTCCATTAGTCTAGTGTGTCGGTGAGACCGAGAGGTGAGTCGGCATTAGAACACGTTAATAATTTGTTTTCCCGGTTTGTTCTTAAAATCAACTAAAATAAGTTAGAGTTTGTTAGTGAGACCGAGAGGTGATTTGACCTTCTTGAGCGAACCTTAGTTGTGTCATCCTTTAGAACCGGTGTCGTGAGAGTTTTCAATCCATTGTCTTGTCATCTCCTTCAATATGATTCTTACCTAGGTAGATGTTTTTATCACTGCAGTCAAAGTTTCCGAAGTTTTGTCAAAAGTTTTCATTTAGTTAAGTTAAGTAGTTAAATTAAATCTAAAAAAATCAATTAAATATTTAGTTAAGTCTTGGTTAGAGTTTAGTGATTATAAACGTTTTCACGTGTCTTCGAGTTCGATATCCGGAGTTTCTTCATCTGTGCTATACGCGACCGGTACACTTGCCGTTTGTGTGAACTAGGATAGATTGTTTGGTTTTTAAAGTTTAGTTACGACTTGTGTTTTATATATATATATATATATATATATATATATATATATATATATATATATATATATATATATATATATTTATATATTTTCGCACATCAAGTTTTTGGCGCCGTTGCCGGGGACACGGTTTGAGGCGTATTAAGAACGACTCGAGTTAGGACTTGCCTTAAGTACTACTTGTTTTTCTTATTTGTTTTGTTTGTTAGTTTAAAATAGTTTAGCTAATTTTAGTTTACTTTGTTTATTTTAATAGTTGTATGCGACGTACTCGATCTCTAGGACCACCAGAAACCGAAGCATTTTTGGAACCAGAGAGAGAGCTTCGTGAGAGACGTCGTACAAACCCGTCTTCCAGTTCATCTACGTCCGTCGGTAATACATTCTCTTCTCCTGCTTTTTCTGAACCCGTCATTAGGGATAGGATTATGGGCGACGCGAATCCACCACCGAGGAGGACAGTTGCAGACCGGGCCCGTCCGGTCGATGCAGGCGCGAGATCCAGCATTGCTCCAACAGCTATAGGAGTTCAAACGACTTGGCAGATTCCATCTAATGTTCTGAACACGATTACTCATTCTGCTCAATTTCACGGGTTACTCCATGAGAACCCACATGCTCATATCACTCGCATCACACGAATTTGCGACACGTTTCATCGTGCCGGCGTATCCGAAGACGCCATCAAACTCCGAATCTTTCCGTTCTCACTCGTTGATCATGCGAGTCTGTGGCTTGAGTCCCTTCCACAGGGATCCATTGCTACTTCGGCTGCCATGCTCGTTTGCGTAACCCAATTTCTTGAAAAATACGATCCTCCGGCTAAGGCCGCTCGTTTGCGTAACCAAATTCATTCTTTCCAGATGGAGGACACCGAGAGCTTCTACGAGGCATGGGAAAGGTTCAAAAATCTACTTGCGTTATGTCCAAACCACGGCCTACAAGACTGGGCGGTTGTTGAGAAGTTCTACAATGGAGTGACGTACGCAACTCAGAGTATGCTCGACACAGCTGCAGGAGGTAACCTACTGACAACGAAGGATACAGATGAATGCATTGCCTTGTTTAATGGTTTAGCCATGAGTGGATACCAGCGACCACCAGTTAAGAGTACCAAAACCGTCGATTCCCTATCACGCGGCATGTATTCGGTCGACACGAGCACCGCACTTGCGGCACAAGTGAAGCGTTAGCAAAGATCGTGAAGGACTTGCAGGTGAAGAGTAAGTTATGCGAGATCTGTTGAGGGGGACATGATACTGTTCAGTGCCCCGTAGGTTTCCAGGAGGAGCAGTCGACTTCGTTAATAATCCAAACCAAAATCAACATTCTTTCAATTCTTATAATTCGGGGTGGAGAGGTAACAAAAATTCCAACTGAAGGAACGGAAATCAGTCCGGCTTCCAACAACGTCAGAGCCTATTCCAAGATTTCGTTGAGGGAACGAGTAGTGGGGAGAAGAAGCCCACGTTATAGGAGATGATGGCACAGCAGACATAGATGTTGTCGCAACTCATGACTCGAGAGGACTCTCATCACAAAGAAACTCAAGAGAAATTCCGGGAGCATGAGTCATTCATGAAAAATCAAGGAGCGTCAATTCAAAATCTTGAGCGTCAGATAGGAGAGATAGCAAGTCGTCTAAATGAGAGGTCGCCAAGTACACTTCCAAGTAACACTGAACCAAATCCAAAGGCGTTCGCGAAGGCTGTGACGACAAGGAGCGGTGCAGGGGCACGTAGCGAGCCCGTGATTCAAGAGGCGACGAGAGGAGTCGTTAATGAGCCTGCGGTAGATGTAGAGGAGCAGGTAGACGAGGAGATTTAGTTGGAGTCTCCACCGGCCAAGGTGCATCAGATGCACAGCCCCGGAAGTTCATCACAGGCCGAGAACCAACCATTACCCAGCACACCACCGAGAGTCTACAAACCTAGACTCCCATATCCCGGGAGAGTCCGTAGGGATAGAGACGAGGAGCAGAACTCCAAATTTCTTGATCTTCTGAAGCAACTTCATCTTAATATTCCTTTCCTTGAGGCACTTACGCAAATGCCCAAATACGCAAAGTTTCTTTAGGATATTTTTTCGAACAAAGAGAAGTTAGCCGAAGTCTCTTCCATTCCTCTGAGTGCTGGTTGCTCTGCAGTCTTGCAGAGAAAGTTACCAGAAAAGATATCCGATCCTGGGAGTTTCACAATTCCATGCATCTTGAGTGATAATACTGTCGTCCATGCGCTGGCAGATCTTGGTGCCAGTATTAATCTCATGCCGTATTCCGTGTATCGCAAGTTGGGTCTAGGCGAACCGAGGCCTACCCATATGAGTATCCAGCTTGCTGATCGTTCTGTGAAATACCCATGAGGGGTGGTCGAGAACATGCTTGTTCGTGTCGACAAGTTATCTTCCCGGTGGACTTTGTCATCCAGGACATGAACGATGACGATAGTGTCCCACTCATCTTGCGCCGACCATTCCTTGCCACTACACAGGCATTGATCGATGTCTGCGAGGGTAAATTAATCTTAACAGTTGGGGATGAGAACGTCACCTTTGACGTTCGACAGTCTCTGAAACACCCCGAGTCTGCTGATGACTCCTTATACTTCATTGATACCATCATGGAGCATGTTGGAGAGTTTCTCAGCAAAATTTGTGGAGGATCTGCCTCCGACACCCAAATTCTCGATAGGGAGATTCCGGAGATTGAAATGGTTGCCGTAACCAATCAGTCCTTAAATGACGACACCGAGTCGCATACCCCTGAATCTGGCGTGTCTGCTGAGATCGTACGAGACGATCCGATGGACCGACCTTCGGTCGAGAGTCCTCCTTCTTCCTTAGAGCTTAAGGATTTACCTTCCCACCTTGAGTATTCATTTTTAGATGAAGAGAGGAAGCTTCCGGTTATCATTGCATCTGCTTTGACCGAGGTCGAGAAGGAGAAGTTGTTAAGGGTGCTACGATAGCACAAGGAGGCTATTGCATGGAAGATTATCGACATCAAGGGTATCAACCCTTCGTTTTGCACCCATAAAATCCTCATGGAGGAAAATTTCAAAACTGTTGTCCAGCCGCAATGGCGGCTTAATCCGAAAATGCAAGAGGTCGTAAAGAAGGAGATCATTAAACTCCTTGATACGGGGATCATTTTCCCCATTTCTGATAGTGTTTGGGTGAGTCCAGTCCAAGTGGTTCCTAAAAAGTGTGGCATGACTATCATCACTAACGAGAGGAACGAGCTTATTCCCACGAGGACTGTGACGGGATGGCGAGTCTGCATCGACTATCGCCGACTGAATGATGCCACCAGGAAAGACCACTTTCCTCTCCCATTCATTGATCAGATGTTAGAGCGTTTAGCAGGTCAGCAGTACTACTGCTTCCTAGATGGTTTCTCCGGGTACTTCCAGGTTCCGATAGCTCCCGAAGACCAGGAGAAAACCACTTTCACCTGCCCTTACGGAACGTTTGCTTACAAACGTATGCCGTTCGGACTTTGTAACGCTCCGGCCACATTCCAGAGGTGTATGGTGGCCATTTTCCTTGATATGATCGAGGACTCCATGGAGGTGTTCATGGACTATTTTTCCGTATTTGGGAGTTCCTTCGATCATTGTTTATCAAATCTCGAGAGGATGATGTCCCGCTGCGTTGACACCAACCTAGTCCTTAACGAGGAGAAGTGTCATTTCATGGTTCGCGAGGGCATTGTTCTAGGTCATTGGATCTCAAGTGCAGGGATAGAGGTTGACCGGGCAAAGGTAGATACCATTTCTAATCTTCCCCCGATTACTTCTGTGAGATCAATTCATAGCTTTCTAGGTCATGCCGGGTTCTACCGCCGGTTCATCAAAGATTTTTCTAAAATCGCGAGACCAATGACCAAACTTTTGGAGAAGGATGCTCCATTTGTTTTTTCTGAACAGTGTATCGAGGCGTTTGATCTTCTAAAAGACAAAATCGTTAACTCCCCAATCATGGTTGCTCCCGACTGGTCGTTACCATTCGAGTTGATGTGTGACGCGAGCGACTTCGCAGTCGGAGCGGTTCTTGGACAACGGAAGGATAAACATTTCCATCCGATCTACTATGTGAGCCGGACCTTAAATGGCGCACAGGAAAGCTATACCACCACCGAAAAAGAGCTTTTAGCTGTGGTGTTTGCTTTCGACAAATTTAGGTCCTATCTAGTTTTGTCCAAAACGATTGTTTACACGGATCATGCCGCTATTAGATATCTTTTCAGCAAGCAGGATGCTAAACCTCGTCTTATCCGATGGATCCTGTTGCTTCAAGAGTTCGATATAGAGATCCATGATAAAAAGGGGGGCCGAGAATGTGGCGGCTGATCATCTTTCACGTCTAGAGGGAGTTGATTTAGGAGATTCGGGAGTTAGGATCGACGATCGTTTTCCGACGGAGAGTCTAATGTTTGTTACTGCACAAGAGGAAGGTTTTCCATGGTTTGCTGATTTCGCGAACCATCTCGCTGATGGATACCTCCCAAAGATGCCTTACCAGCAAAAGAAGAAATTCTTTGCTAACATCAAATTTTACCTTTGGGACGATCCATATCTTTTCCGCATTGGTGCTGATCAGCTTATTAGAAGGTGTGTAGATGTCAAGGAAGGATGGCAAATTTTGAGCCATTGTCATGTGGGACCAATTGGAGGTCACCACGGTGTGAGTTATACGGCAAAGAAAGTCTTTGATTCTGGTTTTTACTGGTCGTCTATCTTTAAGGATGCTCATCTGTTCGTTAAGAGTTGTGATCGTTGCCAGCGTGTCGGCAACATTTCTTCGCGAAATGAAATGCCCCAGAATGCCATTCAAGTTTGTGAGGTTTTTGATATTTGGGGTATTGATTTCATGGGACCGTTTCCATCTTCGCGTGGAAACAAATACATACTCATGGCAGTCGATTACGTGTCTAAGTGGGTTGAGGCCAAAGCTCTACCACCAATGATGCCCGAGTGGTAGTCCGTTTTCTAAAAAGTCTATTTGCTCGTTTTGGAGTCCTGAAAGCCTTGATCAGTGATCGAGGTACTCACTTTTGCAACTCGCAGATGGATAAGGCGTTGAAGCGTTATGGGGTCACCCATCGGCTTGCGACCGCCTACCACCCACAGACTAGTGGGCAGGTAGAAGTGAGTAATCAGGGAATCAAACGTATTCTCGAGAAAACGGTTGGTTCAAATCGTCGGGATTGGTCCGACAAATTAGATGACGCTCTGTGGGCCTTCTGTATAGCCTACAAGACTCCGACTGGTTCCACACCATTTCGGATGATTTATGGGAAGGCCTGTCATCTTCCTGTTGAATTGGAACACCGCGCTTCATGGGCCCTTCAAAGGGTTAATCTTGATTTACCCGCCGCAAAGGGTAATCGTTTCCATCAATTACACGAATTAGAGGAGCTCCGGGATCACGCATACGCGCAATCATTTCGGTATAAGGAGCATACGAAGGAACTGCATGACAGGAAATTGAAGGCTAATAAGCAGTTCAAGTGTGGGGATAAGGTTTCACTGTATAAATCACGGTTGAGGTTATTCCCAGGAAAGTTGAAATCCCGATGGTCGGGACCGTTCACGGTCACTGAGGTTTTCCCGTATGGTACGATTGAGATACAAGATCGAAGAAGGAAGTTTAAGGTGAATGGCCATAGATTGAAGCACTACATAGGAGAGCCGATAACTGATCAGACAGTCGAGGTGTTCTACCTTGACTCGTTCACCGAGGAATAGGCGTGATGGATGCATCACTCGGGAGACAGCCCGAGTTGTAGAGTTTGTATTATGATTCTCTTTATTATCTGTTTTTATTTGTTTTATTCTTATTTATATTTATAAAAAAAACTTAAAAAATCAAAAACACAAAAATATGTTTATTTCTTATGTTTTTGTTTTCTGTTTTGTACGCCGCTACATGCGAGCGAGTTTGAGTTTTTACAGGTATTATTATGCGCATGGTAGCTCTGATGGCGTTTTGGAACTGGTTCACCCGAGGTTGCGGCCGCAAATGAAATGCTATACGGTCGTTCGTTCGAGTCATGCACAGCTGATGAAGAATCTGCATCTAAACCAGGGGAGTAACCCGTTCTCTATTTTAATTTCTGCTCTTTCAAGTTTTAATTTTATGCTTTACGTTTTATTTTTATTTTATTTCTTTTCCTTGTTCTCATCGAGGACGATTTCGTTCTAAGTGTGGGGATGGGAATTTATTTTACTTATGTGTTGAGAAAAAAATGTCCCTTGTTTTTAGTTTCTTTTGCATTAAAGTGGGAGATGATGATATTTATCGGAAATCGGTTTTTCAAACTACTAATAATATGAGATGAATAAAAGAAAACACACTTAACTTGGGATGTGTTGGTAGGCTCAGCCTTGAAAATGAAAGGGCAAATTTGATAAAACGGTTAAACGGAAATCTTTTGTGGGTAAAGCGTTTTGTCCGTGGAAAATAAGCAATGAAAGGTCGGGCCATACTCAAGCCTCAAATTTTTGTATGAAAAAATGGAAATATCATGAGTTTTAAAAATTTGAATACGTTATCATATGATGCTTAGAGTATGCCGTGTAGCCTGTGATATAAATCTTAAACTGCTAGTTTAGTGTTTTACACCTCATTGGCGTATGGTTTTATAACCTTAAATCCTGTATTGATGGGATGCTTTGGGTCCGGAGACCACGGGTCTGTATGCAATCTATTTATCTGGGTATTCACAATTCCTAAGTGAGGTTTTGGATATTTAAAATAAAGCCAAAGTGCAAACCCTTATAAGTCTATAAACATGATCACAAAAGTACAAATACACTACAGACTTGATCATCCACGCTGTTAGCCATGTGGGGTCCCCTTGCTCGCATCTCATTACCATTAAGAAACGGACCACAAGGGACACGCTACATGTAAGCCCTACAAATGAAATTTTGCATACTCACCTATGGTGATGGATTTGGGGTATTGCTTGATAACGGGGGTATGTCATGTTGTGGGGAACACTAGCAATAAATTAATTGAACCTTAATCGTATCTAATGGCTGCTTGGTAGAGTTTGATGCTTAAGCTTAGGTGGATAAACAATACCCTTGATCGTCTTAACTATTCATAAATATTGAGCAACAAAGTTTTAATTCTGCTAATTTTGAGGTTTAAGTCAAGTTGGGGTGGTCTGGTCCGGTAAAAGCTGAGAATAAGCGGGTCTTAATTGTGTAAACCACTAAGTAATATTATTGTCAGATCTTATTTGTCCCGGTAAAGATTAAGGCATGGGTTTAGGTGGACAACAATATCGATGATCGCGGTTTTTGCGTTTTTCTGAGCTTTAAAATCTAATCTATATGTTTGATTTGACTTTGATTTTCCGATTCTGATCCAACTGCAGTCAAATCTTTTTTAGGGACGAAAAAGTCTTAAGTGTGGGGATGTTTGATGTGTTGTAAAACATACTTACTTTCCTTATGATTTTATCATGGTTTTTATGCTTAATTGTTTATTTTATGAAAGTATTGGGGGTTAAGTGCAATAATTTACAATGTTTAAATGTTAATTGTAGGTTTATGAAAGATGGTGAAAAAAGAGTTAAGTTGGAAGACTTTAGGGGCCTTTTTGGTCAAGTTTCAAAGCTACAACTCAAGGCCCGACCCAAGCCCACAAGTTAGAAGCCTTACATGATATTATATTAAGTTAATTAACTTAATTTTCAGCCAATATACAGCCCTAAATCCCGAAAAAAAAAACCCTAACTCCTGCCCAAAGTTGCGATCGGCAGCAGCAATGGAAGAGAAAAAAGAAGCTTGTGGCAGCTGTGGTGGCTGTTGTGACGGCTGGAGAGGAAGAAGAACACCAAGGAGAGTCTTGTGCAGCTTCTAGGCATCAAATACATTCATAATCTCAGCCATATAACCCTAAGTAATCATTCATAAACTTTGTTTCTTGTTCAAGAACCCTAACTTGTTGAATTGATCTTTTTCTTTGGATTGTTTTGCAAGTAATTGATTGTTTGACTTTGATTTAGTTATTCTTGGATCTTGAATGAGTTTGATTATGTTTATGTTGATGTTTATGATGTTTTACTTGAATGTTAATGGCTGTCCAAACTTAATGAGTAGCTAATCTTGTTTGTTCTTCCTAGGTTTGATGAATATTGTTAGGTTTTGACTAGTAATATGGATTGTTAATGATCATGACTTAAATTGTTAATGTAAAGTTTGATTTAACAGTAAATTAGATTGTGTTTAGTGGCTGTGTTTTGTTTGATTATACCTAATAACCTCGTGCTTTAATTAATTGAATCAGTTTTGATTAGTTGTTGCATGTTTAAGGCTCTTTACTTTGTATTTAGGGTTTGTTTGCGGGTAGTACAACCGTAGGGATAAGTGGGTAATTAATTAGATAAAATCAGTTGTGAAACACCTTCTTAGAGACCGAGAGGTGATAAGAAGTAAACTCGTCTCATTACTTTTACTTGTTAGTATTAAGATCGCGCGAGAGAGGGTTTTGTTCTTGTCGGGTTTGGGTGTTTGAGCGATTAGTTGGTCTAGTTTAAGTTAAGTTGAATTGTTCCTCTATCCTTGGTTGCGTAGTATTCGTTTCCATTAGGCTAGTGTGTCGGTGAGACCGAGAGGTGAGTCGGCATTAGAACACGTTAATAATTTGTTTTCCCGGTTTGTTCTTAAAATCAACTAAGATAAGTTAGAGTTTGTTAGTGAGACCGAGAGGTGATTTGACCTTCTTGAGCGAACCTTAGTTGTGTCATCCTTTAGAACCGGTGTCTTGAGAGTTTTCAATCCATTGTCTTGTCATCTCCTTCAATATGATTCTTACCTAGGTAGACGTTTTTATCACTGCAGTCAAAGTTTCCGAAGTTTTGTCAAAAGTTTTCAATTAGTTAAGTTAAGTAGTTAAATTAAATCTAAAAAAATCAATTAAATATTTAGTTAAGTCTTGGTTAGAGTTTAGTGATTATAAACGTTTTCACGTGTCTTCGAGTTCGATATCCGGACTTTCTTCATCTGTGCTATACGTGACCGGTACACTTGTCGTTTGTGTGAACTAGGATAGATTGTTTGGTTTTTAAAGCTTAGTTGCGACTTGTGTTTTATATATATATATATATATATATATATATATATATATATATATATATATATATATATATTTTCACACATCACCGGTACACTTTGTTTATTTTTCATAATATAAGTGTTTGGAGGATCTTCTTTGTAAGCCAATAAAGGATTACATAACAATACAAGTCTTAGACAACTGAAATGAAAATTTCTATAAATGAGGCGTAAGCCGAATTACAAAAGATTAAATTACATAGGTTGTGAACATCTAATTAGGCGCGCATGCCAAAAGAGAAAAAAAAACTATATGTAACATTTCTTTAGTTGGGCCCCATTCCAAGTTCTAGGGATCTCCGTCCCATCCAATTTTTCTAACTTGTAAGCACCATTAGATAAAACTTTATGAATTCTATAAGGTCATTCCCAAGTTGGGGCCAACTTGCCCGGAGGCTTCATTGTTGCGGAAGACAAAGTCTCCCGCGTCGAACTCACATTTTTGGACCCGCAAGTTATAGTACTTTTGCAACTGGCGTTTGTAATTATGCTCGCGGATCAATGCTAGTTCTCTCCTTTCCTCGAGGACGTCAAGGTTCATACGGAGTTCATGATCATTATCATCGATCAAAAGAACTCTGGCGGATGGAATCCCAATCTCGGCCGGAATCATGGCCTCTGTGCCGTAGTTTAGACTAAAGGGGGTCTCAGAATTGCTGGAATTCTTTTGGGTGCAGAAGGCCCATAGTACATGAGGCAATTCGTCAACCCAACCCGTCCGTTTAGTCCCTAACCTTGCTTTGATTCCTTCCTTGATGGTCCGATTGGTTCTCTCAACCTGACCATTTGCTTGCAGGTGGGCTACAGAGGTAAAGATTTGAGAAATGTGTAACTCTTTTAACCACTCTTGTAACCCACTGTCCGCGAACTGAGTTCCGTTATCGCTAACGAGTTCCAGAGGAAGGCCAAACCGGCAGATTATGAATTCCCACAGGAATTTCTTAACACTTGCTGTTGTTATGGAAGCAACCGGTTTAGTAACCACCCACTTCGTGAAGTAGTCGATGGCTACTATCAAAAATTTAACGCGTCCAGGGGCTTTAGGGAAAGGTCCCATTATATAAATAGCCCATTTCCAGAACGGCCAAGCTGAAGTGACTGGAATGAGATCGTTCTTTGGTCGTAGCGTGTTAGGAGCATGACGCTGGCATGAATCACAGTTTCTGATTTCGTGCACAGCATCCAAATGCATTCCTAGCCAATAGTATTCGGCGTTCATTAATTTTGCTACAACCATGCGCCGGCCAGCGTGACCACATATGCCTTCATGAACTTCTCTGATTAGATAGTTCGCGTCCTCGGCATCCACACAACGAAGTAGTGGTCCGAGGAAGGAACGTCGGTATAGAACACCATCGTGTATCTGATAGTTCAAGGCTTTGTGTTTTATCTTCCGGGCCGCGACTTTTCCTTCTGGGAGAGCTCCGGATGACAAGTATGCTGTAATGGGTGTCATCCAGGACTCTACTCCTGTTTGGATCACTAAAACTTGGTTTTGCGGAACAGATGGGCGGTCCAATATTTCGATGCGGATGTCTTTGGCAAAATGTTCGAAGTTTGTTGAAGCCAAGTTGCTAAGAGCATCTGCTGATTTGTTCCCGCTTCTTTTTATGTGAATGACCTTGCATGAGGATAACTGAAGCATCAAATCATTCGCCTGTGATACATATGAAGCCATGATGTCATTCTTTGCTTCATATGTGCCATTGATCTGCCCCGCAATCAACATAGAATCCACGCGGGCTTCCAAATGTTTAACCCCAAGCTTTTTGGCTATCCGTAAGCCTGCCAAAAATGCTTCATATTCTGCCTCGTTGTTAGTACTCTTGAAGTCTAACTTTATGGCATATGTAAACTCATGGCCTTCGGGATTGACTAGCTTGAGGCCCACGCCAGATCCCTCACTGCTTGAAGCCCCGTCCGTGAACAAAGACCAAATCTGTCCTAGTTCCGGAGGTGCTTGAGGTTGTTGCTCGATCAAACATTCCTTCTCTTTGTGTTGCGGGGCTTCAGTAACAAAATCCGCTAACACTTGTCCCTTGATTGCTGGCCTAGGTTTGTATTCTATCGCGTGTTCACCTAGCTCGATGGCCCATTTTGCCAATCGTCCAAACAATTCCGGTTTTCTAAGGATGTTCTTGAGCTTGTATCCAGTCAAAACGTTGATGGGGTGCCCTTGGAAGTACCTGCGGAGGCGTCGGGCAGCGTAGACCAATTCTAGGACAAGTTTTTCTAACATAGAATATCTTGTCTCCGGGTCTGATACTGTTCTACTGACATAGTAAATCGGTGTTTGAACGTTTTTCCTATCCATCAGGAGGAGAGCCCCGATAGCAATGTCTGATGCTGACAAATACATTGTTAATGGTTCTCCCGCATACGGTGCTGTCAACGTGGGCAACTCTATCAAACATTTTTTAACTTACAAGAAAGCCTGTTTCGCTTCCGCGGTCCATCTGAATTGTGCTTTCTTAAGGCAGTTTCTCAATCTGATGATAGCCTTTATAGGCATCCAGGAAGCACTTGAATTTTAATGGTGCCACAACATCGACCATGAGATCTATTTCAGGCAATGGATAGCAGTCCTTGGGACAAGCCTTGTTTAGATCCTTGAAATCTATACACATCCGCCACGTCCCGTTGCTTTTGGGAACAATAACCGGATTGGCGACCCAGGTCTGATGTTAAATTGGTCGGATGATTCCAGCCTGTAAGAGGTCTTGAACTTGCTCATTCATTGCTTTCGTTTGTTCCGGACCCATCTTACGCTGTTTCTGAACAATCGGTATAAACGCAGGGTTTACCCTTAATTTGTGCTCCACAATGGTTCGCGGGACACCGGTCATGTCCGCAGGTTGCCATGCGAAGACATCGATGTTTTTTGATAGCAACTGTTTCAAGAAGGTCCTTACTATGTCAGAGATGGCAGGTCCAATTGTGACAGTTTGATCAGGAAATTTCTTATTCAAAACCCATTTTTCTGGTTTAGTTCGCTGAGATTATTTTGGAATCTTGCTGGGTTTTGAGCTTTCAGTTGCAAAGCAATGTCGATTGACATGGATTATTGCTAGACCGGTGCAGGTTGGGACCCCTACCGCACCATGAGCTATAGACGGATGAGCATTGAAGTCATCAATGGCCTCTCGCCCGAGGATAATGTCATGTTTCGATGTTGCTGGAAGAACTAGGAACTCAACCTCTTCAGTCATTGAGCAAACTCCATCGCTTAGGGTAACCGGGAAGGAAATTACCTCACGCGGATGCATTATTTCCCCTCCAAATCCTGATACCGGGGCATGGATGGGTTTTAATCTTTTTTTATCTTCGTCATCCAGTTGTTCAAAGCACTGTTCATACATGATGTCCGATGTATTTCCAGTGTCAAAGAAAACATATTGAGAACGATAATGACCAAAAACGACAGTGATAATTAGGGGGTTCTTGTTATTGGGACCACCCTTAATTCGTGGAAAAATCACTGGTTCGTTTTTCCATTCCTCTTCCTTAGACTCTCGTCTTTTTTCTCCCACCTTCCGTCCGCCCTGGATCATATGGACGTTCAAGTCCTTGACCAGCTTTTTGGATGGGCCCTGGTTGTCCTATATGGGAGCTTTACCAGTCCCGGGCTTTCCATCTTTTACCAGGTGTCCAAGTTTCCCAGACTTCACAGCCAACTCAATTTCGCTCTTTAAAGCATTACATTCGTTCGTGTTATGACCGATGTCATTATGAAACGAACAATGTTTCTTGGTATCCAGGAATGACCTTCTTGTGAGTGGTTGTGGCTTCTGGAAATTCACATTCTTTGTGGTGAGAATTTTAGCGAGAGTTTTTGAAAGAGAGGTCCATTTGTGAGGACCTTGATTTGAGGGTCCTGTTTTGTTTTTATTGCCGATGAGGGACCTTGCATCAAACGGCTTCGATGCTTCCGCATTCGGCTGAAGTCTTGACTAGATCGGTCCCTTTGCCTACTTATTGGTGCGGGTTTCGGAACTCGACTTTAAACTTTGTCTTGAACTGTTGTTCCCTAATGTTTTTTCGATATTGGCAAATAACTTCGCCGCGGTCATAAGATCATCCCATTCCTTCGGCATTCCATCTTTACCAGTAAGTGTGCGGATCAACTCGTCACACTTGACATTCTTGCAAAAGGCACTGCGAAGCATATCTTTGCTTATCCCTTCAATGTTCAAACTTTCGTCATTGAACATGGCGATAAAATCTTCAATGGATTCATTATCCTGGCAGATAACATCTAGAATCTCCGATTGGTCACGCGTGTGCTTCTTTTGTTGGCTGAACTGTTGTGAGAACTTCTTCACTAGATCATCCCAACTAGAGATCTGACCATCAGGGAGTTTTTCGAACCATTCCCTCGTTGCCCCCGTTAGTGTTAATGTGAACATATGACACCAATAGGGGAGCGTCCATCCGCTCACACCACCTACTGCTACGAAGTTCTGTAGATGATCGCTTGGATCAGTCATGCTATTGTATCTACCCACCGTTGTAGGTATCTTAGCATTGACAGGGAAGGGTGCTGTGCAATACTAGCTATAAATTTTGACTTCTCGGCAAAGGCTGCCGGACGGTATGGCTTGGTGAAATCCTCCTCAGCATCGTTGTGATACACAGTATGGCGGACGACGTCACGCGGATGACTGCTTCTTGCCCTCGAACTCCGTGTAGAAACTGTAGTCTCCCGGGTGATAAGTTGAGTCATAACTATCATATTCATCAAAGTGAGAAGGCATCCGCATGTCCATGCGAGGACGAGGGCGTAACCTTCTTGGTTCAACGAATTCTTGTTCAGATTGCTGACTGTAGCGGAGCTGACTTCCCCTCACCGTTGGAAGAGGAGAAAGAGATCTCCGAGGAGATTCTTCATATGTCAGAGTGCGAGCATGAAGATGTGCATTCCGCACCCTACGCTCGTATTCCGCTCTCAAGCTCTCTTTTTGAACCTGAAGCCATTCATCTGGAGACAATTGTCCGTCGGGTATGGAATTATGACGTTGAGATCTCGCCATATCAGAATCGCCAGAATCCTCTTCCAGATCTAGCACTGAACGAGTTTGGCGAGTGTCTCTCATAATTCGACCAGGGTTGCCCAGATTAAATCCTTCCGGAGCCGTCACATGTCCTAAATCGGTAGGACTTGGCCTTGTAGGTGCGTTAACACATTCAAGGATACGACCACCTGGTGTTGTTTCAGTGGTTCGTGAACCTGGAGCCATTACACGTGCGAAAACACTCGAGGCAAAGCCTACATGTATTTCAGTGTTAGTCGCTAGTGAAGTAGCTGCAGAAGTTCCCGTCTGCCCTTTAGGAAGTTTACTCATACTTTTAAACAAACCAAAAAACCAACGAAGAGAAAATTATGCAGGTTTAACACCAAAACGGATGGCGCCAATGAAGAAACACGGATCCGTTCCCTGGTATGGGTCCTGGATCCAATGATTCCACAGGGTGAAATATGATAACTACCAACACGGTATGAGCACAACTTCCAAAATCCAATGACCGGAACCTGCAAAACAGACACCGTGAGTCTCGTTACAGGAAGGACAAGGTGGGGGGGGGGGTCATCCTGTAACCACCCTCCGGTGTGAGAATAAATAACGTTCTTAAAGGAAGAAGTACTGAAGTTTAACATACTAAGTGTAGTCAGAGTATATCTGAGTAATAATACCGGTCAGTGAATGAATACCTCATGCAGGTTGACGAGGTATTTATAGTCGAAGGATGTAGGAAGGTGATTGGGCCAGCTATCCTCTTTTAGAAGATCTCGATAACCGCCTGGACGTGTGTCCTCTTGTGATAGGTTGAGCTATACGTCCCTTGTGCATGGGTATAACAACCTGGACACGTGTCGCCCAATGATAGGACGGATTGCACCCAGGCCATGTGCACGGTTATAACAACCTGGCCAGGTGTCCCTCATTCATTGGTAGGCAAGTCACGTATCCTTCAAGTAACAATCGTGGGTGTTCTTCTAGAGGGTAGTTAGTTATTGACAGTTGTCCAGTTGGCATTGCCCTACGATCATTCTTGTGGACAGATGTCTTGTCCTGCGGATGACTTCTGAGGGTGCCAGGATGCTTCCGCGCGTGGTACGAGGATGTTCTTTATTTCCCGTGATATACAGGTAGTCCGTATGTCCCGCGGGTGGTACTTAGGGGATTCCTCAGTGACCCGCGGGTGGTACTTAAAGGTATTTGGGTCTTTTTAGTACCCTACCTCTATACCGTCTTTGCTATAAGTCCCGAAACTAAGGTTGTAGATTTTTCACACATAAGTTTCCCTACATTTTAGTATTCATTTACCTTATGTTAATGTAACCTGATATTTTTTTTATTTTTGTTTTTTTTGTGGGAGGTTCTTAGGCCTTATTTGAATATTGGGGTTCTACGAAGTATCCCCGTCTTAAATGGCTACATTTGTTTCTTTTTTTCCAGATATTGATATATGATGAGGTTTTGATAGTTTTTCTGCAATGAGTTTAAAGAAAAATTGTTAAGAGCCATCCATGTATATGTCTAGTACCGGCTTTGCAAGTATTAAAGGTTTGTTGGCAAGTTGTATCATTTTTCCCCCGCTTATTATTAATTTGCAAAGTATGGAAATAATATAGGCGAGTGTGATCGATTAGGTTATCGAAGGTGATGCCCAGCCCAATGATTTATGTACTCACCATGAATATACTCGACTTTTGGTTTATGCCAGCCATTTTTTCGTAGGTGCATATCACTTCATTAAGTGTGAGTTTATTAATGTATAAATACGCAATAAAGCTGACCTCTCTCAGTTGTGATATATATATAAATACTTTGTACAAAGTGTACCTTAGAATGTTTATTGAGAATGTTACTAAACTGCATTGCACAGCCAACACTAAATGAAATTAAAGTTTGGTGAACAACAAATTAGTCAATTAACGATTAAAAAAAGAAACTATTATAGATATATGATGTTAGTTATTAGATAAACATTAAATTTGATTTTGTAAGTATGGTGTTACTATTAAAATAAAACTTAAGTAATAATATTTTGTTTTCTAACTTACTAATAGTAATTAATAGTTATCAAACCAGTAGTAATTTTTTTTCCTAATATGCCATTTTAATTAATAATTATTTAAATATAAAGAAAAATTATGATTGGTTGTAATGACTTCTCGCATTAATAAACACTTCTTTAATGAACCTAATCATATATTTAGTATTTGTTAGATGCCGTTACTGATTTTATCTGAAAAAAACTTAAAAATATTTAATAGGCTATAGTTACACGAAAATGGCCACATACAACCAATATTTTCATGTGGTCGTTAGTACCTTTTAGCCATGTTTTTTTGAAATGTACGTGGCTAAAACTTAATTTTTTGTGACCATATAACAAATGCGGCCACACTTACAATACATTCATTTGGCTGTCGGTACTTTTTAGCCATATTTATTTGGACAACATGCTTCATTTCAACTATCCTTTAGTAACCATGTTTTGAAATGGATGTGACAAAAACATAATTTTTTGGGACTATAGAACTGAAACGACCACACTTACAATACATTCATGTGAGCATTGGTATCCTTTTTGCCACACTTATATGGACAAAATGCTTGATTACAACAGCCACCATTTTTCATATGGATGTGGCTAAAACAAACTTTTTGGTTACTATAGAATAGAAATGACCACACTTACAATTCAATCATGTGGCCATTGCTACTCTTTAGGAACGCTTATTGTGACAAAATGAATGATTCCTACAATACTTTAGCCACAATATTTAGAAATGGATAAGGCCGAAACATTGTTTGTTGTGACCATATAACACAAACAACTACACTTTCAGTAAGTTAATGTAGTCGTTGGTACCATTTAGCCACGTTTATTACGTTGATCCCAACGACCCTTTAGTCACGGTTTTTGAAATGGATGTGAATTAAACATAGTTTTTTTCCCCATATAACACAAACTGCCACACTTATATTAAATACATGCGCTTGTTGGTACACTTTAACCACACTTATTGGAAGAAACAAGTGATTCCAACGATAATATTGGTACCCTTTATCCACACTTTCTAGTTGCTACGGCCACTAAAATGTAAGTGTGACGGTATGATACCTACGGTAACGCAACCTTTGATCACACTTGAAGTAAAAATATGATTGGCCAAAGGCATACGACCACGGTTTTTTCGGTGGCCGTAGCCATTTTTGGCGTTGTGTAAAAAGCACCACTTGCTTCACAGTGGACGCCAAATTGTTTTGACAAAAAATTAATAACTATAATTATGTGATCAAATTAGTCAAGTGAGGTAGTACGCTTCACGGGAATTTACGAGGAAAGCCCTTAACCAATTTAGGATCTCCGGCCTAAAACCTCGAGAGGCAACTAAACCTCGGGTTGCCTTAGAAATATTATTAGTGGAAAATGAAGTATAACTCGAGAATAGAAGATGATCGTAGTTAGTGTTTCAGTATGTGTATGTTGCAAGTGTGTGCCTCGAACCTAACGATCATATATGCCTCTTATATAACAAAATGTTAATAACAACTAATCCGAGATATTTGGTTCTAAACTTGCTCAACACTTCTAGCCATTATGGTCATCCCACATGTGAAATAATCCAGTCCACCTGCGAATAGTAAGTGATGACTAAGTCTATAGTCGTTTTCTATAGTGACAAGTCCTAAACAAAAGAGAAAATATTGGTTAGTTTTTAATGTTATTCAAGATAATTCTGCAAGGATCAAGGATACTACTGTGATGCAGAATCCTTAATTTCAAAATCTACCCCTAACTCTCAAGTTGCCACCAAACTCTTTTTTAATCCACAAAGTCTTCAACAAAGAATTCAGTTAAAGCTAAGGTGATGTGAGTGCCCATTACAGAGTATTTAACTTCCAACACCATCAAATTCGACATGCCTACTAACACCGTATTAGCTTAGATGATGAATTTCGCCTCCCATTGCGAAAGAAAAGACGGAAGGGGAGTTTGAGGAGAATTTGATTTGGAGTACCAGAGTTCGATAAAATATTAAAATTTTAATCTGTCCCAAGTTTAATGGAAGAGAAAAGAAATGTTTTACGTTATGCTTAAAAGTTGGTTGAGGGTCAGAGCCGGTTCCTGGGCTATGCAACCCGTGCCATTGCACGAGGCCCAAAAGCTTAAAGGGGCCCAAAGGTTGTTCTTCACCTTATATGCACATACTCATATTTACGTTTTATGTCATCTAATTTGCTGTTATCTACAAATATGCATTTTCACCAGATTTTGTTTACAAGTAATCATTTTACAACTTACCTTTCCATAGCTTTCCATATTCATGTAATTACACCCTCATTAAGTTATATATATATTTCGGTTTTCGATACAATTCACAAGACAATATATATTATATAAGAAAAAAGTTATTTTGTGTATTTAACAAGAAGTAAATTAACAGACGACATGATTTTTCTCTATTGTTGACTTAGAAATTTCGATTAAGCATATCATTTTACTTAAATTACCATATAATAAATTCATATTAATGTAGCATTTAGACATCTATATATTGAATGGCTACATTCTAAAAAGTTTTCAAACCCAATACAAGTGGATCCAAACCGATGTAAATACATGAATACATTGAAAACCACATGACTACTTTTTTTTTTTTGTTATTTGATAACAATGTATTCTTATTGTGGTTTTCTGATATATAATTGATGAGTTTATATTATATGGAAATGGCCCAAATTTTGTCTCGTACGAGGCCTAAATTTTTTTTATCATTCTTGAGGACGACCCTGTTGAGGGTAATTTGGAAAATTTTAAAGTGTTTATTTTCTTTTCCATCCAAATCTCTCCTAACTGAAAGTAGGAAAGAAGTTTTTATCTTTCTCATTACTTCTTCGTTAAAAAAAACTTTGGAACATGACTTTTCCACTCTTTCCTCCCAGATGCTTTGCTCTCTTGTTATGTTACTGATACGCAATATTAAAGACATATGTTTAGAAAAACAAGGCAGATTTTAAGTTAGGAATTAGAATCCACCACCAAAACCCTAGTGGAAGATCAAAAGGCAGGCAATATGCGCATTGACCCTACTCTAATAATGGGTGTCAATTCAGTCTAAGATTCAGCCTTTATCAATTTAATATCTCTAACAGTTAGTCCGTTTTTCATTTCAATATGTCTCAATTTTTTATTTTAAGCAAATGTACATATATTTCTTTTACATTGAAATAGTTGGCAAGCGGGCAATAAGCTACTCTACAAATTCTTTATACTGCAAAACCGAGTATTTAATAATACATTTATACAGCCTTGTTAAACCGTATCAAGGGCAAGCGTCTTAAAGATATATCTGGCCAGCCCGACATATAGTGTGATGACTCTATCCCTATCTTATTACACCCATCTTCAAAGATTCAAACAAGTGTGCACTAGCACCATTCACGGTAATTCAGGCCCACTCTATGCGACTTAAATAATAAAAATACCCCTCATGCACTATACTCATCATCCCATCGTTGTTATTATATAATATACAACGTTCACATTGGCATTATCACTAACAAAAGACAATGAAAATGCATTTCAAAACCTACCAAATTGTTGTGATTGTCCTCTTATTATGTATCTCTACTGGCCACTTTCGCCTACCATCCTAAAGGAGGCAGAAAGACCCTTGTTAACCAAATGTCCACTTCAAGTTCCACTGGATCAGCTCATGGTTCAAACTGGGACAGTAGTTGGGGTTATGGGTGGGTGGATGGGGTTATGGGTCTGGTTCGGGTCGGTCCCCTAATGGGTTTGGTAAGAGTTATGGATTTGGTTATGGTTATGGGAGTGGAGGTGGGAGTGGTTCAGGCTCGGGTTATGGTTATGGGTCTGGTGGTGGTGGAGCTCATGGAGGTGGCCATGGTGGTGGAAGCGAGGGGAATCGCGGATAAAGCTGCGCATTGCTGTACTTATGAAAAATCTATGTTTGGTTTGATTGTATGATAACTTATTGTTTGAACATGGTAAGAACGTCTTAGACTCTAAGCAATCTAAGTGTATGTTATGTAGTGTGGTGTGCAAGATCATTGTGATTATGATTCTGAGTGTGATTGTACGTACAGATGGTCGATATATATATATATATATATATATATATATATATATATATATATATATATATATATATATATATGTATATTTACCGTCATCCTAAGTTACATTACATAATTAAGTGTTGTTTATGACGTGTTTTCTTCATAAATAATAGAAATGATCATCCTTCTACTGTTTGAAACAACTTATTTTAAAATGTTTACTCTCTAACAGTAAATAAGCATGCAAGTAGTTTAAATGTATCACTGAACTTATTCTCATGCTGATGGATTGTGTGATTGGAAATAAGGGTACTGAATATGTGTTGATAGAATATCGTGGATCTTATAAAGGGTCAAATTGCGCCGTGGCCCACCATTTTTTTCGCTCGATAGTGTATTTTTTTTTTCAAAATATCTAAAAACATATATATGTATTGAGTACGACCCAACCAAGCTATTTAAGTCCGCCCATCCATGTTATTTGTGTTCGGGCCAGCTTTGAATTTGTTTAAGAAATAAAGTTTGTTTAAAGCCGAAGAACGAGAAATCGTTTAAGAAATAAACGTAAAACTAAAGAAAGGATAAGAAATAAAACCCCATAAGCCTAAGTCTAGCACAAGCGCAAATAAATGATAAATGATAAATGATAGTCATCCAATGGGGAAAGATAAAAACTAACCAATGTGTAAGAGAAGTTTAATATATCAAGTATCGGTCTCTCTTCTCTTTGGTCAAGACAAAACATTAATCAACTTCCCTCACTATTTCTGTGGTTAAACCTTGCTAATATGGTCGATATCAGTGTCCAGACACATTGCAATGAATTTGATTTTCAGATACAAACATACTCTGATAAGCCTCTAGAAATAAAAACTTTTAATTATGGTAAAGTGTGATTTTCATCCATTTGTTTGGTTAATTTAGTTACTTTCATCTGCAAACCTTTCCCCCTGCTGTAAAATCCAAAAGTTTTGTTCACATAATAATTATCTAGATTCTAATTACTTATTTATGAGTATTAAAAAGATGAGTGTTATAAAATTACAAAAGATTAAGGAGATGTTATGACAACTTGACAAATTTTGTTTAACACCGAGAAAAAAACCTTAAAAGGTGGTTTTTGCCACCACACTCCTCATTACTATCAACAGATGATATTATGTTATGCAAAGAAGAGATCATACGATATCATAATTGATTGTATGCATATTATGTTTCCATAGTTACAGGTGTTCGGTTAGGGAACTATTGTATTTATATAGGGCCCTTGTATCATTCTAAAGCAATCAACAAAAATACGTTCTCTTCAATATTTTACATGGTTCGGTTCTAACCATTTCTTTCTTCTCATAATCGATCCTTTAACCCATGGCCGGAGAAAACATACTCCCTGATCCGAAACTTTTCAATTCCAAAACACTGCACCAACTGGCCTACATAGCTACAAATATAAAAAACAAAATACGGCCACTTGATGGAACTACCATTGCCTATTTAGCCTGGGTGAAACTTTTTCGCCTACACCTTAGAGCATACAAGGTCCATAATCATATTGAAGATGACCCCCCTGCTGCTAATGATCCGACCAATGGTCTGAAATTGATGCCCTCATCATTCAATGGATTTACAGCACTGTTAACCTCGCCCGGATACTCGAAAATGACACCACCGCAAAAAAAAGAGCTTGGAATCAAATAAAAGATATTTTCTTTTCCAACAAACAAGACTGTGCATCTGCTCTTGAACATGAGTTCACCTTGGTCGTCTTGATCCGTATTTCAAGAAACTGAAAGATATTGCTGGGCAGCTTGGTGATCTTGAACAACCGGTAAGATTAGTTATGCAAATGGTAGGAGGTCTCCCACAAGAAGCAGACACCATTATCAGAACCGAGTGGGAATATGCTCGGGCTATGATACATCAAGAACAACAACGCCAAGCTGCTAGAACCGGTCACTCCGTTGGCACAAACAAGGATACGACACTGCTCCATACTCGCCCTCAATCTCTCCGGTCCGAAATTAATAATCAAAGGTCCAACACAAATAATTCGGGTCATTCATCAAACCCTAATTACAAAGGCAACAACTTCGACCCCAATTACAGAGGACGAGGCGGATTCCAACAATCAAACTACAGGGGCAATTAGAATTACCCTAATTCTAGAGACTATGGGCCACAGCCTGGATATGGGCCTTAACATCATGGGCCACAAGCCCCAACCTATGCCATACCAAACGGCAGCGCATTATCATTAGGCCCACATGGTTGCCAACCAAGCCCAATACTCATCTCCTGCTTTCGGTCCACAAAATTATAATTCCCTTAATCCTATGAATATTGGTGAAGCCTTAAACAACATGCATCTAAATTTAGGAGAACAGGTTTGGAACATGGATATTGGCGCCTCGTCTCATATTACTTCGTTTGTCTTTATCTTCAAACACTAATTTTTTATCCATTCACGTAACAATACCTCTGGCGATCTTTATCCATTCACGCCACCCGCTTTCATGTTGTTTTCTTCGTCATCTACTATCCCATGGCATGATCGCTTCGGTCAACCAGGAGCGACTACTTTAGATTATTTAAGTCGTTATTTTCATTTTAATTGTAATAAAACAGTTGGAACCTTTTTTTGTCCATCTTGTCAGCTTTCGAATAGTAAACGTTTACCTTTCGTTGAATCTCAATCTATTACGTACAAACCATTTGACATCATACATTGTTATTTGTTGACTTCACCCGTCCCAAGTAATTCAGGCTCTAAATATTAAAAGGTGTTAATTGATAACTATACAAACTATATTTGGGTTTACCCATTGAAATTTAAATCTGAAACCTTTCCCACCTTCATCAAATTTCACAAATTGATCCATACCTAATTCAACATGGTCATTACAACCTCTCAATGTGATCTTGGAGGTGAGTTCAACAACAAAAATTTTTAAAATTTTGGCCACGACAATGGCCCTCTCTTTTGGTTTTCATGTCCCCAAACATCACAACAAAATGGCTGAGCCGAACGCATGATTCAGCGGATTAACGACATTATTCGTGCTCTCATTATTCATACCCGACTACCACCCTCTTTTTGGGTGGAAGCGCTTCGCACTGCAGCTTACCTCCACAACATACTTCCCACCAAACGTCTACATTTCCAAACTCCCGCCTTTACGTTATACCACCGAAAACCTTTGTATGCACATTTATGCGTATTCGGATGTGAATGCTACCCCAACATGTCTACTACTCAAACTAATAAACTTTCCATTCGATTTCACGGCATGTTACATTTAATGAACAATCATTCCCTTTCTGTAATTCCATTGAATCCCCTATTATATAAATTTACCAATACTATACCAACTCAACACAATCCCATTCACACATCTGCCCAATCCACTGAACCTTATGTCTCGACCCAATTCACCGACCCTCATGTCTCAACCCAACACTCTACGGCACCTATCCACCAACCCACTATGCCTTCACCTCCGCAACCCAGCTCACAAAATGAGACGGCCCAACCACTAAACCCATCACCAACTCGTCCTCCAAATATTCATGTTCCAACCCATCCTACTATTACTACTACACCACAAAACGCTCACCCCATGAACACTCGTTCCAAACAAGGTTTTATTAAACCTAATCCTAAGTACAACCTTGCAGTCACAACTAATATTTCACCCATCCACACATCCTACCTTAAAGCCTTACTGGATACTAATTGGCTACAAGTTATGAACGATGAACTTAGTGCTTTGCAGGGTAATCACACTTGGGATTTGGTCCCTCGACCGATCGACAAACTAGTCATACATTATATGTGGTTGTTTTGCCACAAGTATAAAGCAGATGGGTCTTTGGAGCGATACAAAGCACGTTTGGTTATAATTGTAAATCTCAAACGGTAGGGATTAATTGTACAAAGACATTCATCCCGATCGTTAAACCGGCTACTACTAGAGCAATACTTGCATTGGTAGTATCTAAATCATGGCTTATTCACCAACTGGATGTCAAGAATGCATTCTTGGATGGGACTTTAAAGGAAACCGTATGTGTTCGGTTTCTTACACTTGCAATACCCCCAATCATGTATGTCTCCTAAACAAGTCTCTGTATGGTATGAAACAAGCACCTTGGGCATGGTACAACGGGTTTTCTACTTTTTTGTTATCATTGGGATTTAAAGGAAGCATATGTGACATGTCGCTTTTTGTGTATAAATATGGGGATCAAATTGCATATCTCTTATTATATGTCGAACATATTATTCTTCCCGCCTCCAGTGATATACTACATACCCGCATTAGTGAGCGACTTTACGCTGAATTTGCAATGACTGATCTCGGTCCGCTTCATGACTTTTTGGGTATTACGGTATCTAAAGATAATCGGGGTCTATTTTTGTCACAAGCTCAATATGCCAGAGACATTCTTCATCGTGCCTCCATGTTTGTCTGCAAGCCATGTCTTACCCCAGTCGACACCAACTCTAAACTCAGTGCAACCAATGGGGAATTTTTACCTGATGGAACTCTTTATCGAAGTCTGGTCGGTGCTCTGCAGTATCTTACATTTACCCGTCCTAAAAAATCGTACACTGTGCAACAAATTTGTCTCTTTATGCATGCTCCACGGGATTTCCACTTAAGTTTTATAAAATGGGTGCTTCGCTACATACACAACACTATTGATCTTGGCATACGGATTTCTGGGTCTCATGCGCAATCTCTCATAGCTTACTCAAACGCCGATTGGGGCGGGTTCCGGGATTCTCAACACTCCACGTCAGGTTATTGTATTTTTTTTTTTGTGACAACATTATATCTTGGTCGTCAAAACGCCAACCAACTTTATCCCGATCTAGTGCAGAAGCTGAATATCAGGGTCTGGCTAATGCAGTTACGGAAGCTACATGGTTACGCAACCTTTTGCTTGAATTACATGTCCTGGTTTGTAAAGCTACCATAGTCTATTGTGATAATATATCTGTTGTTTATCTCTCGGGTAACCCAGTTCAACACCAGCATACCAAGCATATAGAGATGGATATACATTTTGTTAAGAGAAAATTCAAATCGGTCATATATGTGCCCTCCACGTTCCCTCTACATTTCAGTATGCTGACATATTTGCGAAAGAACTCCCGTGACAACTATTCGAAAGATTTCACTCCCGTTTAAACGTTCGCTCGTACTCACACTTCAGCTGAGGGGGAATATTAACAGATAATCTTATGTTATGCAGAGAACATATTATCATGTTATGCAAAGAAGACATCATACGAGATCATAATTGATTGTATGCATATTACGTTTCCATAGTTACAGGTATGTGGTTAGGCAACTGTTGTATTTATATGAGGCCCTTGTATCATTTTAAAGCAATCAAAAAAAAATACGTTCTCTTCAATATTTTACAATTACCTCCTTCTTCAAGAAATACATCTTGTGTGTGGGTGTGTTGGGCTTGTACATGTTTAGAGAGTAGGGAAAGAAACTTCCATCGAAGCTCAAGATCAAGACTTCTGAATTGGATGTCAACTACATTGTGTTAAGATTTTTTTTTTTTGGTATAGATTTATCAATGGAAAAAATAGGATTCAAGCTTAAACAATCCGGGATCTTGTTTGTAGTTTAGGGTTGAGTTAAGGGTACGTTTTTCTAAAAACGGGTTATGATATAATGTTCATATTGCAAAGAAAGTTAAGGTATTAATATTCGAGCATCGTAAATCCATGATGTTGGAATCTTGAATCATTTTCAAGACTGGATCGTGAATCTGATGTAGGGTTCCACGACAAATTGGGTAAGTTATCGCTCGTTTGATAGTTAGCGCCTTATTTATATTTACCTTGTTATAACAAGTTCTCACTTAGAGTGTAAGTTATCGTATAATTATATTATCGCATAAGTTAGTTACAATATAATCATAGTTATCGTGTAGTTTAGTTATCCCCTAAATATAATTGTCGCATAGTCAAGTTATTGTGTTAAAATGTTAACACATAACCGTAGTTTATGCATAACTCTAGTTGTCACTCAATGTATGAGGCTATTTGGTCATGCGAGAAGTTGCCCGTGCGATAACTTGAATATGCGATAATTTGAAACGTGCAATAAATAAGTAATGCAATAATCGAAAGTGCTAACTTATGGATAAGCGACTATATGTAGTTCTTACATATCTAGATGATGATAGTTTTACGTGTGAACCTTGTATAACAAACTAGTTATGGAAATTGTTTATAGGGTGATAGTCTGTAACCCATGGGGCTTCTTATGTTATATATTGCGGTGGTCATGTGTATATGTAAAAATGAAATGAAGTAATGGTTTTGGCTTGTAGCCACACATGACAATGAATTATTAGCTATGTATGGTAACATTGGATGATTAATAATATGTAAAAAGTAACGAAGTAATGAAGCAACTAAGTATAATAATTACTTTGTATGTAAAGGGTATGAATGAAGTTTTGCAGGAATACACCGAAGGTCGGAGAGCCTTGTATGTGTTCATGCTTCAACCGGATTGGATAGTGAAAACATATGGAAAGTTGGCGAGTCATGTACGTGTTGGTTTTTTATTTAAGACAATATTTTATGCTCTTTATGTTTGTTTCAAGCTATTATAATGAATTAAATTAACTAGTTTAAAAACTATATTTCATTAGTAAATCCAATCGCTAAGACCCCTGGTTTCAGGGCGTTTCACATGCGTAATTAATTTTATTATTTTCATCCACTTCGTTAACTCCATCCTAATTATTTGGTCATATGAGGGTGTTTATGTTTTTTACACATATTTTATTAAAATATACTTTTATAAAAAAGTTTTGAAACACTTAATATACACACACATAGTATAACATCATAACCAGAGCCCGCCCCACAACCCGCAAGACCAGCCCATCACCATCTTGGTCATTTTTTCAGCCTCTTTTTTCAGCTAAAACCAAATCAATCTCTCTTTCCTCTCACTCGATAAAACAAGCTACATTCATCACATTCTTCAAATTAATTTTCAAAAGTGGATAGAGTACAGTAAAAGAGATATGGGGTTGAAAAGATAAAAAATCCCAAACAAATGTGAACTTTCCTACCCCGCCACCATCATCGTCTTCATCTTAAGAAGCACCTAAATCACCTTACGCCTTTATCTTCATATTCTTTGTTTCTATATTATGTGTTTGTGTAGATTTTAATACAAAGAAATCCTTGATCCTTTCCCCCTTCCAAAAAACCCTGTTTTGATTTCACTT
Organism: Bidens hawaiensis; assembly: GCF_021521415.1. Classification (NCBI taxonomy): domain Eukaryota; kingdom Viridiplantae; phylum Streptophyta; class Magnoliopsida; order Asterales; family Asteraceae; genus Bidens; species Bidens hawaiensis. Next base: position 390,473 of record NW_027492878.1, read on the forward strand.
GAACAATCCGCTTCCACAAGCCCTAATTCAAAATAAATCGACCACCATTTAGATGAGAGGAGAAATGAAACATAATTGACCGATTTCAATTATAACAGTTATTCTTTAGCAACTCCACAAACTCCACAATATTCTAGTAGTTATTCTGGACCAAAGATACCCGATCAAACCTCTCAACCTCAAAGTCAAAATCCTGATGTTATACAGTGCAACATTACTGTAAATATCAAGTATAACAATGGTCTAACAGCTGAAAACTGCAAAGAACATATAGCATTTTTGGCATCTGTCTTAGAATCATATCAATGTTTGATTGTTGGGAGAATCAGGAACTTCAATTTGACCAAAGAATACTACGATCAGATTGATCCTGAAGAAATGGAAATGCTGGATATAAGATGGTGCATTACAAGTGTCATTCGAAGGGCTAAAATATTCAAAGAGATCACCGAGAAGAACTGCCTGGATAATATTTCATCAAAACTAGGTTTTGATAAGTCAAACATGAGGTGTTTTCGGTTCAGGAGAAATGACACTTTAAGAGAGAGTGTACTAACAAAGAAGTGAGTGATAACAGTGTTAATCAATTCAAAAGAGATTAGAACCGACAAGCAATGTATCACCAAAGTTCTCCAAAACGTGCGAAATCTTCGAATTCCGTGAAAAACCCGAAGCATCACCTTCCAAAGCTTATCATGTTGCTCAACTTGACGAGGGGCTTAACTGGAACAACTACGTGCAACAAGTAAATGTAGCTCAGCTTATCAAGGAAAATGCTGACAAGGATAAGAATGTTGAGAATGCTTCTAAAGAGGTAGTTGTTAAGGATGCGATGATTGATGAGGTGAAAGATGTTGATAGAAAAGAAGAAAATGTCATCATTTATAACATTACTGATGAAGTTTGTTGGGCTATATATAATAGTTCACGCTTAACGTATTTGGGCTATATTGTAACACCGAAATCTCTGACTTTGGTGGGCTTATTGTACGGCTTGGGCTTAGGGTTTTTTAGTGTGCTATATATATATATATATAGAAAGAGAGAGAGAGAGAGCAAAGTTAAAATAAGAAGTAGATTTATCCTAAGAAGTGTAGAAAGTGTGTATTCACCACTATATCTATTAAAACACACCGAACAAAAACACACTTTCCATATCCACTGTCAGATCAACATATCTAACGCACCAGATTACTTCTTAGATAAACTCCACTTCTTATTTTAACCTCACCATATATATATATATATATATATATATATATGATGTAACTTGGTTATTATAGGGTTGGTCATTCATAGACAGTGAGAGACGAGAGATTTCTTGTTCATTCATACTGTAATCACTGTCAAAGGGCTTAGGCACCCGACGTTGAATATAACGTGTGTTTTGAAGCTATCTTGTGTGTTATTTGTGTTTGTTCGTGCTAGTATTGAATCAATCTGTTGTTAGATTCCGCCTGACAACAGGTTTAAGTGATATCACATTGAAAGATCCTTCATTGGGACTTACAATTGGTATAAGAGCCTATAGACCTATTCTAGGCTCGGTGGTAGTGATATCATTGATTAAGTGTTGACTTTTTGGTTGATGATCATTGAAGATTTCTGGAAATCAAGAACAGGGTGTTCATCGTGCTCTTCGGGGTGGTTTAGATTGTTTTGGGATAGATTTGAATTGATCTTTTGTTTAATTTCAATATCCTTCATTCTCGGGATTTGATTTACTTACCAAGTTTACCAAGTCAAGCATTCAAGGGTTCTCGGCGGTTTCTAATCATTCTTGAGCACTTTTGTGTGTTCTCGGACATTTTTTGTCGTTCTCAGGCAACATTACAAGGGTTCTCGGCAGAAGTTGTTCGATTTCGGCCTAGATTCATCATTCTCGGTTACTGTTCTAGTGTTCTCAGTCAAGTTACAGGGTTCTCGATTTAGCTTCAGGGTCTCAGCTCAGCTTCAGGGTTCTAGGGTTTTAGTTGGAACTGGGCCTGGTCTTTGTAGAGCCTTAGTTATTAAGTTCTCTGTTGTGATTTCGGGATTTATGGTTCTCTGTTGGGTTTTCTGCTATTGTGCCTAGTTTCTTTGGGCCTAATTATTGGACATTGATATTGGACTATTTATTTGGACTGTAGTTTAGGATGGACTAATCAAATAACACGTCATCAAACGCTGAGTTACATCTAGAGTTGGACTCCATCATGGGAACTGCTACTCGTGTACCCCGTCTACTATCTCATGAGGGATTCGCTGAGGGGAAGTTCAGGTTTGAGAAGTATGTTAAGATGAAAGATGCAAAGATTTGGAGAAGCATTGTCCGGGGTCCTCAACCTGTTACTTATCAATGAGAGAATAGTAATGAAGTAGATGTTAAGCCCGTTGAACTGTACATCGATGAGGATTTTGAAAAGGTTGAAGAGGATGAGAAGGCTCTTGCTACTCTAACAATGACACTTTCACCGAAATTGCTCAAGGGTTCAGAGAGTTACAATCTGCTAAAGCTTTATGAGAATCCCTTATTGAGGTATATGAGGGAAATGAGGATATGAGAAGGAGTCGACATGATTTGCTTCGAAAAAAGTTAACTATGTTCTGGGAGAGTCTTTGGAGACACATCTTTAAAGATTTGTTACTATGGTTACTGAAATGCAATTGGAAAACATCAATCTGACTTCTATTGAAACAGACAACAAGCTGGTCAACTCTCTACCATAAAGCTGGGACATGAATGATGCGGTGATTAAAAAGACTAAGGACCTTGCTAGATTAACCTTGTCAGAGGTGATGACAATCATTAAGTCCTATGACATGGATGATAAGCAACGTGCCATAAATTATGCTAACTCCTACAATGCGGTTGGCTACAATGTTGCTTCTAATAATGCTGTCACATCACAAGACAATTTCTCGATGTCAAATCCTCTCAGGGTCAATATGTTCAGCCACAACAAGCTCAGAACAACTTCTCAATGTTTAGATCCTCTCAGGGTCAATTTACTCAGCCAACACCACAGCCTACTCTTGTGTTCTTTCAACAACCTACTCCAGCTACCATGCCTCAGTCAACTATCGGGTCCTCCAGTCAGTCTTATACTCAATCTTAGACTTTCGTTGGCATGTACTTCGAAGCAGCATCAGATCATCTCTTGAGCGTCACGTTCTTCACGGAATCACGGGTTTATGGTTTATAGAGTATAACTTTGTATTTACGGCACGTAAAACGAGAAAATGAGTGTACGTTCGGTGACACGCAAAACTAGGTAGTGAGAGGGAATGTTTTTAGAGAGAGAAAGAGTGTATGAAGTTTGATGTGATGAATGAGAGGGCTGGACACCTCTATTTATAGGCTGATCACATGACCCATCGCGATACGGGATGGTTCATTAGTTCTGTCACCGCGTATCGCGACGTAGGTCACATGCATCACCCATAGGGTTGCCACGTGGCGCCACATGGCGGACGCGATGCCATGTGGTGTGACATAGTGCCACCTGGTGACACGTGTCTCCCTGTCAGACAGTGTCATCGCTATATGCGATGACATTGGTTCTAAGGTTGTCGCGTATCGCGATCGGCCATGAAATCAGAATTTTCTTTATGGTCCTTTTACTTTGAAACTTGGTACTTTTGACCCGATATTTTCGTGATGTTACATCCTCCCAACCTTGGAATGAATCTCGTCCACGAGATTCGCTTCTTAGAAAAAGTGTGTGACACTCGTCAATTTCAGGTTAACTCCGTTAATCCGAACTCCGTTAATTCAAACTTAAGATCACACGAACTGTAACGCACATCTCATTACATTTAAATTAGGGTTTAAATGACGCTTGACAATCTCTACACAAGTAGTCTTTCGGAATTTCACCGAAACACACACGAGTCGACTCAAACCGTTGGTGAACAAACGACAAATACCAAAACAATAAGTATTTGATAATTATGTGTTACGTCTATGTGCTACTTGGTGTTTACATGCATAACGTTAATTCGTGTGGAAAATAAACTAACTTGTGCTAGAAATTGATTAACTAGAAGGCTAGGGTGTGATGTGTAACTTATATTATAATTATTAATATATAAACAACCTAAACAAAAAGAAACCCTAAATCTTTCCTCTCTCCCTCTCCCTCTTGGCGACAGCAGCCCCCTTCCCCTCTCCTCTCTTGCTCGGCCGATCACCACACACACACACACACATATACAAGTTATTTGCAAGATTGTTGAAGGATCCAAGGTGATAATTAGGTAAATAAACTTCATACCTAACCCATTCTATAAGTTAATTTTATGATTAAACCTGCAAATCATAAACCCTAAGTGCTAAATGTGTTGTTAGTTGATGAATTAGGATTATATGGATGATTTTGTGTGCAAAGGTTATTAGTTTGTTGAGTTTTGATGAAAACTGATGCTGGACAGATTATTGAATTCGTGTTTGGATGGCTGTAACTCGATGTTAATTACATGTTTTGATGCAATTGTTAATTCTAAAATATACTAGGTCGAGTCTAGTTTCTGAAAAGTCTGAGTTTGTAATTTTTGGATGGATAAAAGTTAGTTTTTATGATTTTACAAAACTGTTGTGCAAGGCTGATTCGGGAGACCTGCTGTTAGGCTATTCTGAAATTAGCATATCTCATAAACGACAAGACCAAATGGGTTGGTTACACTTCTGGAAGTTAATATTTTGAGTTAGGAATCTAACCCAATTTTTCTTGCATTAATTGGAATTGTCATTTAACGGGAATAAAATATAAAATTCTGTTGCGCATGATAATGATTACTGTGTGCTTGCTGTGATATTTTAATCATTGTGATAAAACCGAAAATCATAAAAATATAATAAAATTATTTTTAGAGACCTAACTCAAGTATGTTTCTGTGATGATTTTTGGTGATTTATTTGCATGTTAGGATTTAGTAATAAGAGTAATCTTGTCGAGTGATAATCTGCCTGGACAATTTAGCTGCTGTATTATTTGAATTGTCATGAAAAGTGCATAACTGATCGATGTTTGCTATGTTTTGACCAAATTTCCCTTGTGGGGGATAATTTCTAGTAATGTACAATGTTAATACTTGACACTTAAGTAGTTGTTCACACATGTAACGTATCACCAACGTGTTTGTCGAGTTGCACTTATTTCACGAACGGAACACGAAACGCATCTCATGCATAAGTTGTATGTGTCGAGTCTAGGGACTCACTTGTAGTTTAAATACTTAGAAAATCTCATTTTTTTTGTTAGAGCACTAGTGAGGATTTTCTGTGACGCACATCTCTCTCGGAATTCTTTTGATTTTCTTCGCAAACAGTGAGTTTCACGTCCCCTTTTTACTCTTTTTAAACGCTTTTATTTGGGGGAGATAACATACTCCAACGCTGTAGATTTTGTTTAGTTTTTATATATCACTTGTAAGGCTAAGTGGCAAACAAACCAACTAAAGTCCTTCATAACATCGAACCGGTTAATATTTGGATAATAGCGAGTCACTGTTGAGTAGTACTACTGGGTTTGACAAACCCCACCCAACTCTAAACTCGACTGTAGGTCGAGTGGGTGTAATCTTGGCTAACACATTACCATGGTCGTGGTAGACACGGTGGCAAGGCAATTGATAAACAGTCAGCTTCGGTGTCGAACACTTAGTAATACTTGTTGATAGGTTAGCTACCTATTGATATATAATTGACTTAACACTATCTGGTAACGCAAAACGTAAACGCAAACGCAAACGCTTTAATTATTTATTTAAATAGTGAACTCACCAACCCCGTGTTGACACTTTTAGTATGTTATTCTCAGGTAGCCGAGGCGGGCGCGCGGTATGGTAACATGCATTTGTTAAACACCATCGCTTGAAAAACTTCTTTTAATTTTTATCTTAATAACTTGGGTTTTTAAGTCGTCCTGTGTGGCGCAAACTTTTTGGTTTACGATTTATGCTTCCGCATTTTATTTAAGACTTAATGTCTTGTTGGTTTGAAAACTTTAAACATGGTGTTTGATTATAACTAATGATTCCGATCCTGTTACTTTATACCCTCTGACGGTAAGACTCCGTTAGTGGATTTTGAGGGTGTGACAGAATTGCATGCATACTAGACTATAACTGCAACGACCCATTAGTTATAATTATATGCACTGCATATATAAATATATATAATAGTCCTTCGTTTTTCTTTATCTCTTTACCTCATTCACTCATACACGAGCATAACCGACTTATCCTGTAGGGATGTCGATGCCATCATCATCATCATCATCCGATCAGGTGTCTCATGCCCCTGGAAAGGAACCACAGCTACCTAACTCATCGCCGCCCCGAGTAGTCCTGGCATTAGCAGCCCTGCACCGAAGAGGTATCGCCTATCTGGAGACATGTACGAAGACAACGTTAGCTGGGATTGGTACCCGAGTCTAATCAAGCGTATGGTTTACCGGGAGCAAGTTCCCACACTACCACTCCTGAGCTGTCCTATATCCTTCAACACACCACCACCCCTAACCCTACCGATGGAACGCGCTTTCGCAGCCCTCGCTTTTTGTTTAGAGCGTGAGGTTGACATTATGAAATCGACCAGAGAAAATGTTACTGAATTGAAAGAGAATGGAATTGATGCTCGAGAGAGAATTTCCTACCTGACCGAAGCCATGATGGAGATTTAGGATGCCCATGTTCAGAAAATGAAGATAATGAACAAAATGCAATCAGAGATAATAGTCTTGCAGGAGGAAGTTTGGAATGTAAAAGGCCTTGCAGCAGTGGCTCTAGCTCGCTGCGACACACTATAGGAGCAAATTGCCCCAAACGCAGCAGGACCGGAGGTCAAGCCGGAGTCTGTACCTTCAAGAATTACCTGGACTGCAAGCCCAATTCATTTAAGGGCACTGACGGAGCCATAGGCTTCCTGCGTTGGGCCGAGAAGGCCGAGTCAGCTTTCGAGATGTGCAACTGCCCACCAGCCAGCAGGGTCAAGTTTGCTGCTGGAACGCTACAAGATTTCACCCTCACCTGGTGGAACTCTAATGTGCAAATTCTTGGGTTGGAGTTAGCAAATGCTATGAACTGGGAGGAATTCAAGAATATGATGCGGGAAGAGTATTGTACTACAGAGGAAATCGCGAAGTTGGAGTCGGAATTTCGGGCGTGAAAATGGCAGTGATGTGCCCACGGATGGCAGTGATGTGCCCACGGATGGTAGATCCGCCAAGTAAGAGAGTCGAGATGTATATTGATGGTTTGTTACCCCAGATTCATGGTATGGTGACGTCTTCTAAACCAGCTACTATTCAGCAAGCGATCCGAATAGCCCACAAGCTGACGGATCAAGCAGTAGCACAAGGTGCGTTACCACCTAGAGGTTCCACCTCTAAGACTCTTGACAACTCGGGTAACGATAGCAACAACAACTCTGGGAGTGAAAAGATGAAGTTTGACAGCACGAGGTCCTCATCATCGCACCCTTCACAGCAACAACACCACCGTAAACCCGAACTCGCTCGGAACTTCAATAATCAGGGTTCCAACAATAACAACAATGGTGGCGGACAGGGTTCGAGTGGCTATGCTGAAAAGTACCCGAAGTGCCACAAGTGTAACTATCACCATGCTGGCCCATGTGACTGTATCAAGTTTTTGCGATGCGGTAAATTGGGTTACCAGGCCAAGGACTGTAGGGGAGACCTAGCGGTTAAGGGTGCTCCTAAACAGCCTACAGCGACGAAAGGGTGCTTTGAGTGTGGTCAAGAGAGTCACTTCAGGAAGGATTGTCCCAAACTGAAGCAGAATGAGAAAAATTGAGGCAATAACAGTGGCGGGAGCAGTGGTAAAGGTAGAGCTTTCGTCATTGGGTCGGGCCAGGCCCACAGCGATCCGAACGTGGTTACCGGTAAGTTTCCAGTGAACGACTGTTTTGCTTCTATTTTGTTTGACACTGGAGCTGATAGGAGTTTTGTATCGAAAGCCTTTAGTAAACTCTTAGACTTAACTCCAACCCCGTTAGATGCTAAGTTTCCTGTTGAATTAGCCGACGGTAAGTCTATAGAAACAACTCATGTACTAGCGGGATGTAAGTTGAAACTGTCAGGTCATACTTTTGATATAGACCTCATACCCTTTACGCTTGGTAGTTTAGATGTCGTTGTCGGCATGGACTGGCTATCCGAGAATAGAGCTGAGATTATATATCACGACAAGGTAGTCCATATCACTACCTCTTCTGGCGAAGTCATCTCGATTCAGGGCAAGAAGAGCGGCATGACTACAAGCGTCATCACCCTCATGAAGGCGCAAAAATATTTACGAAAGGGTCATCTGACGATTTTATCTCATATTGTCGAGAAACCCGCGGAGGAGAAGCGAATCGAAGACATACCGATTGTGCGAGGTTTTCTGGAAGTCTTCCCGAAGGATTTTCCGGGACTCCCACCTATTCGACAAGTCGAGTTCCAAATCGACTTAGCCCCCGCTGCGGCACCCATAGCAAGAGCCCCGTATCGGCTCGCACCGGTGGAGCTTCAGGAATTGTCCACTAAATTACAAGACTTATTGGACAAAGCTCATCACCATAGGGAGCCCCTGTCTTATTTGTCCGAAAGAAGGACGGGACTTTCCGCATGTGCATCGACTACCGAGAACTGAACAAGGTGACAATCAAGAACCGTTATCCCCTACCCCGAATTGATGATCTATTTGATCAGCTTCAAGGATCGAGTTACTACTCGAAGATTGACCTGAGATCTGGTTATCATCAATTGAGAGTGCGCGAAGAAGATATTTCAAAGACAACATTCGGAACTCGGTACGATCACTACGAGTTTTCGATTATGCCTTTTGGCTTAACCAACGCACCAGTTGTATTTATTGATCTCATGAACAGAGTATGCAAGGCGTACCTCGACAAGTTTGAGATTGTTTTCATTGATGATATCCTCGTATACTCCAAGAACAAGACCGACCATGAAGAACACCTGAGGTTAATTTTGGAATTACTAAAGAAGGAACAATTGTACGCTAAACTCTCGAAATGCGAATTTTGGCTTCGCGAGGTTCACTTCTTAGGTCATGTGATCAATGAGAATGATATCCATGTCGATCCCGGCAAGGTAGAGGCCATCAAAAACTAGGAAGCACCTAAGACTCCGACTGTGGTGCGACAATTTCTAGGACTGGCTGGCAACTACCGACGTTTCATTGAGGGATTTTCAAAGACTGCCCAACCTCTCACCGCATTGACACACAAGGGTACTATGTACAATTGGGGTGACGCGCAGGAATCTGCCTTCCAACTGTTGAAAACCAAACTCTGTAGCGCCCCTATCCTAGCCCTCCCCGAGGGAACGTAAAACTTTGAAGTGCACTGTGATGCATCGATACAGGGTCTAGGTTGCATATTGATGCAACTCGAGAAGGTTATAGCCTATGCCTTTCGATAGCTACGGATCCACGAGAAGAACTATACGACCCATGAGTTGGAAATCGGAGCTGTGGTGTTTGCTCTTAAGATATGGAGGCATTACTTGTACGGTACCAAGTTTACCATTTACACCGACCATAAGAGTCTCCAGTATATCTACGATCAGAAGAAGCTGAACATGCGACAGCGTCGTTGGGTCGAGCTACTTATGGATTATGACTGTGCCATCAAGTATCACCGAGGCAAGGCCAATGTAGTGTTCGATGCTCTCAGCAGAAAAGAAACCGATAAGCCTAGATGGGTGCGAGCATTATAACTCACGATTCACGCCAACTTACGTGGTTAGATTCGTGATGCTCAACTCGAAGCGTTGAAAGACGATAACCTCCCATCAGAATTCATGCGGGGCATGGATAAGCAGCTTGAAACCAAATCGGACGGGGTCCGATATTTCGAAAACCGGATTTGGGTCCCTCGATACGGAGACTTGAGGAATCTGGTGATGTACGAAGCACACAAGTCCCTATATTCCATTCACCCTGGCTCAGATAAAATGTACCATGACCAAAAGACACTTTACTGGTGGCCAAACATGAAAGCCGACATTGCCACCTACGTGAGCAAATGCTTGACTTGTGCAAGAGTCAAAGTGGAATATCAGAAACCATCTGGTCTGCTACAACAACCGGAACTCCCAACGTGGAAATAGGAACAAATTTCCATGGATTTCATCACGGGATTACCCAAAACGCCAACGGGATGTGATACCATCTGGGTGATCGTTGATCGGTTGACTAAGTCTGCGCATTTCTTAGCAATCAAGGAATCGGACAAAATGGAAAGACTGACTCGCATCTATATGAAAGAAGTAGTGTCTAGACACGGAGTGCCTGTCTCAATCATATCTGACCGAGATTCCCGTTTCACTTCGCACTTCTGGAAGTCACTACAGAGCGCACTAGGCACCCGTCTCGATATGAGCACAGCATACCATCCTCAAACGGATGGGCAAAGTGAACGCACCATTCAGACCTTGGAAGACATGTTGCGTGCATGCGTGTTGGATTTCGGAAAAAGTTGGGAACCCCACTTGTCACACCCCAACCTATGGCGGAAATGCCGGGGCGGACTGATTGCTCACAGCTTTTCAAAGGTTACTATCATGCAATATTTATATGACAATATCTATTAATTGAATTCAATTATCAAATAAACCAAATACAAACAAGTACATAATTCATACAATAATACAAATTTTATATTTCTTGATTAAAATATTCTTCTAGCTAAATTCTTCACTAAGTCTTCACCAACCTGCATATGCGTATAAAATACAGTTTTGTCAACAACACATGTTGAGTGAGCAACACACCAGTTTAGTTGTACATATAGTATTTATATAACAAAATACGTAGCTGCAACAAATCATATGAGATTAACAAAATAACCAAATGAGCAAGTATAACTAAGATGTCGAGAAGCACAAAGGCTAACAACTGACGTATGATCATACAAGACTGAGATTATGTTGGACCTCTCCGAATGCGAAAGCATACAAAGCAAATAAGCCCATAAACAAGTAAGGTATAAGTTGTTAACACATAAGACAAAGTTTTAGTTTTGTGTATAAGTATATATGAAAAAGTATATTTACGTATATGTCCACAAAACGTGGAAAACAAGTAAAATAGGGGAATGTGGTACTCACCTTGATAGACGAACAATAGCGAAAAGAGAAGTATACAAAAAAATGATGATTCGCGGAACCACGCGTTGACGACAAAGCCTAATAAGGAAAATAGAATACGAAGGTACTAAGTAAGCGAAACAGAGCGGATAAGAGAGCTCCTTAATTAGAATTATTATTATTATTATTAAGTAAATATTATATTCTTTTTAATCATGATTAATATAATATTTTATAAAGATGTTATATATGTAAAACAAATCTTTAATACTATTACTAGTTAATTAATCCGTTAAAAAGTATTTTAAAATATTTTATAAAAATATTATTTAAGTGGAATACATCTTTAAAAATATTTATTAGTTTGTTAAAACATTTAATAAGTTTGCCCAATTGCATATATATATATACATATATATATATATATATATATATATATATAACAAAAAATATTAGTTTACGTGGTATTATGTATACGTATGTATACATATATGTATATCTAAACACACATATACGTACATACCCGGACAAAAATGTGAGAAAACAAGTACTAAATGATCGGTTTCTAATAAAATGGTTTTAATCAGTTGATATTAATAATAATATAGTTATTAATGTTTTAAAAGTAAATTAACAAAATAAAACCCAAAAAATACGTGGTGGGAGGGGGTCGAACCCGCGACCTGCCCCCCATGATTCATGTGTTTTAACCATCTGTGCTGACCAGATCTTGCATACTAAACCAATTTTCAAAGAATATAAACAGACGCAAAACCTCAGATCATAATTATAAACCCTAACAACAATCAATCGATCAATCGGTTATCCATTAGATCTATTAAGGTTACGGCTATTGATCTCGGACCAAAAACAACCAGAATGAACAAGCTAATCACCTCAAACGATGTCGGACGAGGGTTAATTGTTTTAAACTGCTGCCGGCCAGAAATAGATCACGAATCGATAAGAAAACGCTATGTTAATACAATTAACCATAGGAGTTACATCGGTGATGGAATATAGATAGGATCGGTAGACTTAATTGATATTATATGAACGTTTTCTTGCGATACAAGTCCAAAATAAGGTCGGCAAAGTGAATAAAGGAAATTCGTATCAATTATATCTATTTTACCAAATTAAAGGTGTCGGTTGGGCGAATTAGTCAAGAAGAATCAAAACCATGATTAAATTCCTGATTTAGAGCAAAGATTGTGGTTCAACCACATCAAACGGGTCATCGGGTGTGATATGGGTCGGGTTTGAGTAACTGGGTAAATGGTTTTTGTTATAATATAATATTATATTCATAGATTTGCTAAATAGACCCTGCATTTTGGACATGGATACGAAAATTGGTTAAAGTTTAGACTTGGGGTTACAAATGTATATTTGTCAAAGTTAAATATTTATAATAAACATATAAAAGTTATATCATATTTACTTGATAAACGTGATAAATTTTAATTGATAAAATTACTCGAACATAAAACGGGTCGGGTAATATAGATTGGGAAAAACCGAGTTGTTACAGTCTCCCATACTTTAGGGAATTTCGTCCCGAAATTAGAGAATATTATAACAACACCATTAAAGTTTAAGGGAAAGAAGATTTTAAAATAAAATTTAAAAATTTATCATAACACCGAACTTTGAATAGTTAAAATAACGCTCCAAATGCAAATCCAATAAGGCCACTTATATATAGGATGTACCAGCGGCGTATCCACCATGTCCTTATCATATTTACATTTGTACCGTTATCCCAACTACTTTCGATTCTATATTATGACACACAACTTTACGCTTCATGATTTCCATGCGAGGACTTCGATAATTATGTTCCGGACCATAATTATTGTTATCGTCGGATGGTCCACATGATTTGTCTCATCGTGTGGGTTTACAAAACGTTTTATTAAAACATGACATTTGAGGGAACAAAATTTTTTAAGGAGTTTTAAGTTAGAAACCATCAATGTATAAAATAATTCCAAAAGTTGCAGTGTAATTTTATTAATACATCGCAAAAATCCAAGTATTTGAAGAAGATATCACTTATGAAGGTAAATAAATAGGATAAAAGTAAACTTTAATAAACAATGTATTGGACCAAAAAGGAAGTTTATTCATAAAATAGATTATAAAAGATAAATAGTTCAAATGAAAAAAAAAATAATCCAATGCCATAAAGAGGCGTTACAATAATTAAGAAAAAGACAAAATGATCAAGATAGATAAAGGGAATGACAAAAGTCTTCACGTTCGTTGAGTAGCTTAATTGACGTGTCTTGAGGCACTATGAGGAGTTGCAGGAGTAGGAGCAGTTGAGATAGGTTGATTCGGTGTTGCTTGGAAAACTGGAGCTTGAACGGTTTGCAAGAGAATTGTTTGGTGGAAATATGTCTGGTAAACTTGAGCTTGTGGTTGCGAGGTTTGGTAGTGTTGGGTTAAGTAAGGTTGACCTTGATTGATGGATACAGCTTGAGAGACATGAGTTTGATGGTTTTGAGCCTGATAAGCATGAGCCAAGTAATATGGTGTAATCGTAGATTGAGCTTGATGAGCTTGGGTAAGCTGAGGGCACACATTGCGGAGGTAATTTGGGTTCTTACAATGATAGCAAGCACGGGTATTAGGAACACCGGGTTGAGCATGAGGGGTAGGTTGTTGTGGAATGGCTTAGGCAGTAGGCGGGACACAGCAGGTGTTAGCAAGATGGCCATAACGGTTACATTGGGTACAATGACAACATAGGGATTCAGTCGAGTGATGATAGTTACAAATGGGGCGTGACGGAAAAGGACCGAGGTAAGGTTTCTTGAATGAGACATTATATAGAGATCAAAAATGAGGATTTATAAGATGGAATAAATTGAGGAAATCATAAGAATAGTGAAATGTTTAACTATGTAGATAACTTTAAATAACGTTGCGTTAAGAAGTAAGAGGAATTGCGTCACAAAGGTTAAAAGTAAAAGATTATAAGATGAGGGGGGGGGGTACATAGCGTAAATAGTTATTAAGTGATGTAGTCAGTATGATTAATGTGTGATGACTACATGAGGAGTTAAGTCAGCTTAAAATTTAGATTTGATTAAGTTTACAATAAACTAACGAAATATAAATTGTGGGTGTTGGCCTCCCATGAGCTTTCCGTGGCAATTTGAATGGCCCAACGAACTAACGAAAAACAATTGAGTTGGACAGCCCATGGGCGTCTCAACTAATTAACGAATTAACAATGCAATGAAGTTTGTCGGCCCAATGAGCGTTACACGGCGTTTTAACCGACCAAACTAAATAACGAACTATCAAAGTAAATATGGGTAGTCGGAGAATCTTGTGAAATCACCGCGTTGATTACTCCAACAAAAATACGAAATCAAGTTAAGAAATGAATAGTAGGAGTGCCCATGGATTCCATGGATTTTTTACCCAACTAACCATTTAAATAACGGAACACAATAATCATAAAAACCGAGTTTAGCCACGAAATCACCGTGAATTCGGTTAAAATCAACCTAAGGTGTCGATCATATGGCATTTATGTGCCTCGCTCGGGTCATAGGGTTGAGTACTGTGGTCAGGTTATCACCGAAGTAAGGAATAGCGTCTTAAGTTTGCTTATTGGAACTGTTTTTCCAGTGCCCAACTCACAGTTTCTCTTCCCCTTTCATTTATCGTAGGGACATGCCACATAACCTAGCCTTAAGATGTACGAGGGAAAACAAAAGGTGGGAATTCTTAAGTAATTTCCCGTAAATAAAAGCAATCTACTTTTCGAAAAGTTTTCTTTGAATGTTGAGGCATAGCCTCGGAGTTTGTGTGTGTGTGCGTAACAATATAATAGATAATAAGTAAACAATTATCTGAGAAAGCTGTAAACAATTTAATTTGAACACATAAAGGTAAACAGATAGGCATGTATAGGGTTCCTAAACATGTGTCTAAGGCAATTT
Organism: Bidens hawaiensis; assembly: GCF_021521415.1. NCBI lineage: Eukaryota > Viridiplantae > Streptophyta > Magnoliopsida > Asterales > Asteraceae > Bidens > Bidens hawaiensis. Next base: position 405,537 of record NW_027492878.1, read on the forward strand.
CTAACGACCTATCTTAAACCTTCGGCTCTGATACCAATCTGTCACACCCCAACCTATGGCAGAAATGCCGGGGCGGACTGATTGCTCACAGCTTTTCAAAGGTTACTAACATGCAATATTTATATGACAATATCTATTAATTGAATTCAATTATCAAATAAACCAAATACAAACAAGTACATAATTCATACAATAATACAAATTTTATATTTCTTGATTAAAATATTCTTCTAGCTAAATTCTTCACTAAGTCTTCACCAACCTGCATATGCGTATAAAATAAAGTTTTGTCAACAACACACGTTGAGTGAGCAATACACCAGTTTAGTTGTACATATAGTATTTATATAACAAAATACGTAGCTGCAACAAATCATATAAGAATAACAAAATAACCAAATGAGCAAGTATAACTGAGATGTCGAGAAGCATAAAGGCTAACGACTGGCGTATGATCATACTAGACTGAGATTATGTTGGACCTCTCCGAATGCGAAAGCATACAAAGCAAATAAGCACATAAACAAGTAAGGTATAAATTATTAACACATAAGACAAAGTTGCAGTTTTGTGTATAAGTATATATGAAAAAGTATATTTACGCATATGTCCCCAAAACGTGGAAAACAAGTAAATAGGGGAATGTGGTACTCACCTCGATAGACGAACAATAGCGAAAAGATAAGTATATAAAAAAATGATGATTCGCGGAACCACACGTTGACGACAAAGCCTAATAAGGAAAATAGAATACGAAGGTACTAAGTAAGCGAAACAGAGCGGATAAGAGAGCTCCTTAATTAGAATTATTATTATTAAGTAAATATTATATTCTTTTTAATCATGATTAATATAATATTTTACAAAGATATTATATATGTAAAACAAATCTTTAATACTATTACTAGTTAATTAATCCGTTAAAAAGTATTTTAAAATATTTTATAAAAATATTATTTAAGTGGAATACATCTTTAAAAATATTTATTAGTTTGTTAAAACATTTAATAAGTTTGCCTACTTGCATATATATATATATATATATATATATATATATATATATATATATATAGGTATTGGATCATTTCAGAAGTTTTTTTAAGCGAGAAATGCGAGAAGTGAAAGTGTAACTCCATTAATCCCTAATTTCACTCTCTTTCTTATGTGTAGGTGCATATGTATGTGTGTTGGTACGTATGTTTGTATATGTGTATGTATGTTTGTATGTGTGTAGGTACCTAGGTTTGAATGCGGCTCGGTACATTTATTTGTTTGTAGGTTGGGTTGAATGTGCAATTAAGACATAAATACAACCAACCAACATATATGTATGTAACATCATATGAATGGGAGTGAAATTAGGGATTAATGGAGTTATACATTCACTTCTCGCTGTAATATCACTTCTCGCAAGATCCATCCCCTATATATATAACCAAAAATATTAGTTTACGTGGTATTATATATACGTATGTATACATATATGTATATCTAAACAAACATATACGTACATACCCGGACAAAAATGTGAGAAAACAAGTACTAAATGATCGGTTTCTAATAAAATGGTTTTAATTAGTTGATATTAATAATAATATAGTTATTAATGTTTTAAAAGTAAATTAACAAAAAAAACCCAAAAAATACGGGGTGGCAGGGGGTCGAACCCGCGATCTGCCCCCCATGATTCATGTGTTTTAACCATCTGTGCTGACCAGGTCTTGCATACTAAACCAATTTTCAATGAATATAAACAGACGCAAAACCTCAGATCATAATTATAAACCCTTACTACTATCAATCGATCAATCGGTTATCCATTAGATCTATTAAGGTTAGGGCTATTGATCTCGGACCAAAAACGACCAGAATGAACATATAAAAGTTTAGACTTGGGGTTACAAATGTATATTTGTCAAAGTTAAATATTTATAATAAACATATAAAAGTTATATCATATTTACTTGATAAACGTGATAATTTTAATTGATAAAATTACTCGAACATAAAACGGGTCGGGTAATATAAATTGGGAAAAACCGAGTTGTTACACCACTTACCTTGGAAGAGTTTTCGTATAATAACAGCTACCACGCAAGCATTAAAGCAGCGCCGTTTGAAGCGTTGTATGGACGAAAGTGTCGATCTCCCCTTTGCTGGGCAGAAGTGGGTGATAGCCAAATCACTGGTCCAGAACTTGTGCTCGAAACCTCAGAAAATATTGTCCAAATCCGAAATCGCATGGCAGCGGCACGAGATCGCCAAAAAGAGTTACGCTGACAAACGCCGAAAACCTTTGGAATTCCAAGTGGATGACAAGGTTTTGCTGTAAATTTCACCTTGGAAAGGTGTAGTTCGCTTTGGAAAGCGAAACAAACTTAACCCACGATACGTTGGTCCATACCGGATAACTGAACATATTGGTCCGGTAGCGTATCGACTAGATTTACAAGAAGAACTCAGTGGTGTACACAATGTATTCCTTGTATCCAACTTGAAGAAATGCCTTTCTGACGAAACCCAAGCAGTTCCTTTGGGCGAGTTGCAAGTCGATGAACATCTATGCTTCATCGAAGAACTAATCGAAGTTTTTGATTGGGAAACTAAAACACTCAAGCACAGTAAGATTCCCATCGTTAAAGATCGTTGGAACTCGAGACGTGGACCTGAGTACACATGGGAACGCGAGGATCAAATGATGAAGAAGTATCCTCACCTTTTCGAAGGGTTGACCAAACACCGGAAACCGCAAAAGCCGACAAACCATCAGAAGTCACTGGAGGTATGAATTAAATTTCGGGACGAAATTTCTTTATAGTAGGGGATGATATGACAAACTGAAAATTTTTTCCTTTCTCAGACACCCAACGCGACTTGACTCAAATTTTCGGGACGAAAAGGCTTTCAACATGGGAATGATGTGATACTCGTCAATTTTAGGTTAACTCCGTTAATCCAAACTCCATTAATTCAAACTTAAGATCACACGAACTGTAACGCACATCTCATTACATTTAAATTAGGGTTTAAATGACGCTTGACAATCTCTACACAAGTAGTCTTTCGGAATTTCACCGAAACACACACTAGTCGACTCAAACCGTTGGTGAACAAACGACAAATACCAAAACAATAAGTATTTGATAATTATGTGTTACGTCTATGTGCTACTTGGTCTTTACATGCATAACGTTAATTCGTGTGGAAAATAAACTAACTTGTGCTAGAAATTGATTAACTAGAAAGCTAGGGTGCGATGTGTAACTTATATTATAATTATTAATATATAAACAACATAAACAAAAAAAAAACCCTAACTCTTTCCTCTCTCCCTCTCCCTCTCCCTCTTGGAGACGGCAGCCCCCTTCCCCTCTCCTCTCTTGCTCGGCCAATCACCACACACACACACACACATATACAAGTTATTTGCAAGATTGTTGAAGGATCCAAGGTGATAACTAGGTAAATAAACTTCATATCTAACCCATTCTATAAGTTAATTTTATGATTAAACCTGTAAATCATAAACCCTAAGTGCTAAATGTGTTGTTAGTTGATGAATTAGGATTATATGGATGATTTTGTGTGCAAAGGTTATTAGTTTGTTGAGTTTTGATGAAAACTGATGCTGGACAGATTATTGAATTCGTGTTTGGATGGCTGTAACTCGATGTTAATTACATGTTTTGATGCTATTGTTGATTCTAAAATATACTAGGTCGAGTCTAGTTTCTGAAAAGTCTGAGTTTGTAATTTTTGGATGGACAAAAGTTAGTTTTTATGATTTTACAAAACTGTTGTGCAAGGCTGATTCGGGAGACCTGCTGTTAGGCTATTTTGAAATTAGCATATCTCATAAACGACAAAACCAAATGGGTTGGTTCCACTTCTGGAAGTTAATATTTTGAGTTAGGAATCAAACCCAATTTATCTTGCATTAATTGGAGTTGTCATTTAACGGGAATAACAAATAAAATTCTGTCGTGCATGATAATGATTGCTGTGTGCTTGCTGTGATATTTTAATCATTGGGATAAAACCGAAGATCATAAAAATATAATAAAATTATTTTTAGAGACCTAACGCAAGTATGTTTCTGTGATGATTTTTGGTGATTTATTTGACATGTTAGGATTTAGTAATAAGAGTAATCTTGTCGAGTGATAATCTGCCTAGACAATTTAGCTGCTGTATTACTTGAATTGTCATGAAAAGTGCATAACTGATCGATGTTTGCTATGTTTTGACCAAATTGCCCTTGTGGGGGATAATTTCTAGTAATGTACAATGTAAATACTTGGCACTTAAGTAGTTGTTCACACATGTAACGTATCACCAACGTGTTTGTCGAGTCGCACTTATTTCACGAATGGAACACGAAACGCATCTCATGCATAAGTTGTATGTGTCGAGTCTAGGGACTCACTTGTAGTTTAAATACTTGGAAAATCTCATTTTTGTTGTTAGAGCACTAGTGAGGATTTTCTGTGACGCACATCTCTCTCGGAATTCTTTTGATTTTCTTCGCAAACAGTGAGTTTCACGTCCCCTTTTACTCTTTTTAAACGCTTTTATTTGGGGGAGATAACATACTCCAACGCTGTAGATTTTTTTAGTTTTTATATATCACTTGTAAGGCTAAGTGGCAAACAAACCAACTTAAGTCCTTCATAACATCGAATCGGTTAATATTTGGATAATAGCGAGTCACTGTTGAGTAGTACTACTGGGTTTGACAAACACCACCCAACTCTAAACTCGACTGTAGGTGGAGTGGGTGTAATCTTGGCTAACACATTACCATGGTCGTGGTAGACATGGTGGCAAGGCAATTGATAAACAGTCAGCTTCGGTGTCGAACACTTAGTAATACTTGTTGATAGGTTAGCTACCTATTGATATATAATTGACTTAACACTATCTAGTAACGCAAAACGTAAACGCAAACGCAAACGCTTTAATTATTTATTTAAACTTGTGAAATCACCAACCCCGTGTTGAAACTTTTAGTATGTTATTCTCAGGTAGCCTAGGCGGGCGCGAGGTATAGGAACATGCGTTTGTTAAACACCATCGCTTGAAAAACTTCTTTTAATTTTTATCTTAATAACTTGGGTTTTTAAGTAGTCCTGTGTGGTGCAAACTTTTTGGTTTACAATTTACGCTTCCGCATTTTATTTAAGACTTAATGTCTTGTTGGTTTGACAACTTTAAACATGGTGTTTGATTATAACTAATGATTCCGATCCTGTTAGTTCACACCCTCTGACGGTAAAACTCCGTTAGTGGATTTTGAGGGTGTGACAAAGTGGGAGTACTTTTTCTTCATTTCGGATTCAAGTTCCCAAGTGTATTCGAGGCCTCTTCGTGAGTCCCACTTTAGTTTAACCACTTTTAGTGTTCGTCTCTTTAGTTTCTTTGTTTTTGAATCTTCGATTTGTATTGGTCGTTCTACAAATTTTTTTATTTTCATTTTATTTCAACATACTTTAAAGGCATAGATAAAGACTCATCGGCTATACATTTTCGCAGATTAGAGACGTGGAATAAATCATGTATCCCTTTCATTTCTTCGGGTAGTGGCAAACGGTATGCAACAGTACCAATTCGCTCGAGTATTTCAAATGGTCCTACGAACCGTGGACTAAGTTTTCCTTTCTTTTCGAAGCGAACGACACCCTTCCAAGGCGAAACTTTCAACAAGACTCTATCGCCTACGTTTAATTCCAACGGCTTAAGTCATTCACGGATTTGTAACGCCTTGTCGTTAGTTTCTTGGACTATCTCGGGTCCAAACAATTGACTGTCTCCCGTTTCAGACCAACATACCGGCGTTTTACATTTTCGGCCGTATAACGCTTCGAACGGTCCGACTTGAATACTTGTGTGATAATTATTGTTATACGAAAATTCCATTATGGGAAGAATGTCGTCCCAACTTCCACCTAAGTCAATCACACAAGCGCAGAGCATATCTTCAAGCCTTTGAACTGTCCTTTCACTTTGCCCATCGGTTTGTGGATGATAGGCAGTGCTAAGATTCAACTTGGTTCCTAACGCTTGTTGGAAGCTTTTCCAGAAATGAGACATAAAGCGACTGTCTCGATAAGAGATGATAGACAAAGGTACTCCAGGCAAAGCAACGATGTTGTTCACAAAAATTCGTGCCAATCTATCCATTGAGTAAAATTCGTTGATGGGTATTGTCACACCCTCAAAACCCACTAACGGAGTTTTACCGTCAGAGGGTGTGAATTTCTAGGATCGGAATCATTAGTTATATCAAACACCATATTTATAGTTTTCAAAAACCACAAAGACATCAAGTCTTAAGTAAAATGCGGAAAAGTAAATTGTAAAGCAAATAGTTGCGCCACACAAGACGACTTAAAACATAGTTATCATGATAAAAATTAAAAGAAGTTTAAAACGATGGTGTTCAGATAATGCATGTCCTATACCGCTCACCCGCCTCGGCTACCGGAGATAAACATACTAAAAGTGTCAACACAAGGTTGGTGAGTTCACAGGTTTACATAAATTAAGCGTTGCGTTTTAGCGTTACCTGATAGTGTTAAGTCAATTATATATCAATAGGTAGCTAACCTATCAAGCATGTATTACTAAGTGTTCGACACCGAAGCTAACTGTTTATACGATTGCCTTGCCACCATGTCAACCATGACCATCGTAATGTGTTAGCCAAAATTACATCCACTCGACCTACAGTCAAGTTTAGAGTTGGGTGGGGTTTGTCAAACCCAGTAGTACTACTCAAAGGTGACTCGCTATTATCCAATATTAAACGGTTCGATTGTTCAGAAGGACTTAGTTGGTTTGTTTGCCACTTAGCCTTACAAGTGATATATAAAGAGCAACAAAATCTAAAGTGTTGGAGTATGTTATCTGCCCCTAATAAAAACGTTAAAGAGTAAAAGGGGCCGTGAAACTCACTGTTTGCGAAGTTAACAAAAAGATCTGAGAAAAGCGCGCATCACATAAATTCTCACTAGTGCTCTAAAAACATAAATGAGATTTCTAGGTATTTGAACTACGAATGAGTCCCTAGACTCGACAAATAAAACTTACGCATGAGATGTGTTCGTGTTACTTTGTGAAACAAGTGCGACTTGACAAACACGTTGGTGATTAGATACATGTGTGAACAAGTATTAAGTCTTACCATTTTACATTATCAGTATATTATCACCCACAAGGGCCTATAAGTCAAACACATATCAAACACCGATCAACAATTCACTTTTCATGTTAACTCAAATAATTCAGCAGTTAACTTACCGAGACAGATTTTAACCCGACAAGATTACTCTATTTCATAAATCATAACATGTAAATTAAACCACCAAAAATCATCACAGAAGCACAATTGAGTTAGGTTTCTAAAAATATTTTTATCACATATGGTTTTCTCATAATGATCAAAACAACACAGTAAGCACACAACAGCCATTATCGTGCACAACAGAATGTTATTTGCTATTCCCGTTGCATGGCTAATCCAATTAATGCAAGGCCTCTTGCTTTCCAAACTTCTTCCTGCAAATCTATCATCTCTGATTGCATTTTTGTCATTATCTTCATTTGCTGAACATTAGCATCCTAAACTTCCTTCATGGCTTCAGCCAGGTAGGAAATTCTCCTCTAAGCATCAGCTCCATCCCCTTTCAATTCAGTAATCTTTGCTCTCGTGGAGTGCATAATGTCAACTTCACGCTCTAAACAGGAAGCGAGAGTTGCAAAAGCACGCTCCATTGGTTGGGTTAGGGGTGGTAGTGTGTTGAAGGACATAGGACAGCCCGGGAGAGGTAGTGGTGAACTTGCTCACGGTAGACAAGCCGCTCGATCAGACTTGGGTAGCAACTCCAGTTACTATTTTCCTCGTACATGTCTCTAGATTGGCGGTGCCTCATCGGTGCGGGGGCTGCTAGTGCCGGGACTACTCGAGGTGGTGATGAGTTGGGTAGCTGCGATTCCTTTCCTGGGGCGTGGGACACCGAGTCGGATGATGATGATGATGGCGTTGACATCCCTAAAAGATAAGTCGTGTACGGTTCACGCCCATATGAGTGAATGAGGTAAAGAGATAAAGAAAATTGAATACCTAAATATATAATATATATTTATATATGCAGTGCGTAAGATCATTACTATGGGTCGTTGCAGTTATAGGCTAGTATGAATGAAATTTTAGTTCGCTATAACCAATGGCTCTGATACCAATCTGTCACACCCTCAAAATCCAATTAATGAAAAGGTCAATTGGGTTAGATTCCTCACTCAAATTAATAACTTCTAGAAGTGAAATCAACTCAATTGGTCTTGTCGTTTGTGAGATACATTAATTACAAAACAGCCTACAAGAAGGCTTCCCGAATCAGACTTGCACAACAGATTTGTAAATTAATAAAAACTAACTTTCACATGTCCAAAAATTACAAACTCAGACTCTTTAGAAACTAGACTATACCTACTACATCATAGAATCAATAATAACTTCCAAACACATCATTAACACAAGTTACATTCGTTTTAACATACAATTATGAATCTGTCCAGCATCAGTTTTCATCAAAAACTCAACAAACTACTAATTTATGAACTAACAATCATGCATACAACCCTAAATCATCAACAATAAACATATTTAGCATTTAGAGTTTATGATTAGTATGCTTAATGATGTAATTAAATCAATAGAAAGTCTTGATAGGGTACTAAAACCGTACAACCCAAATATTTCTGAGATATCAGACCTGGAAATAACTCATTTTTATGATATATATAATTCTGGAGATGACAAGTTTCGGTTACAAAAGTATTAGTTTATTTAAACTATTCTTTTAAGACATTTCGTTAAAAACCGACAACACCGTTGATAACCGGTATTGTCAATATTTGTAAACATAGGACATGGTTGTTTAGATATGAATAATTAGAGTTTTGATATCAATTAAATGTATATAAATTCTATGGTCATATGGTAACCCGAAACATAATTGAAGGCCCGAACTTTCCAAAACTAGAAACCTTATCGAAACCTTTTCATTTTGAGAAAACCTTTTTTTCTTTAATGCCGATATTGTAACGAACCTATCCAATATCGATTGACTTCGTGTAAGCCATAAGTTGTACGTGTACCGATACTATTTTAGGCTTTTACATATTCATTTTTTGAATATAGTGTCAGGGCTGTAACGAGTTTAACCGATACTAATCACATTCACGTCACTGTGTTGCCGCAACGCGGAGATCTTCTACCAGTTGATTATTAAGTAGAACATTTATAACAATATACAATTACGAAAAAGTAGTATTTATATTTTATATCACCATTCAAATCGATTTATGTTTTACCTACCTAATAATTCATCACGTATATACTGTAAGTACACATCTTAAACTATGTGCATGAGAAAGGTGAAAGTGACACGATGAAAATGGCAAATTGTGAAATTCGTCATTTTCAGTTTAATTTGTATTTGTATTTGTATTTGTATCGGAGACCCGCCCCAGTTTGTCTTTCAGATCCTTCGTACATTAATTTTATTATTGTAAAGTTTGGTTTAAAACAATATGGGTTACTATTATGATACTACCCGTGCAATGCGTGCACATAACACTTATTGAGAAACCTATGGACGAATCGATTTCAATTCATACCGTACGGATCTAGTTCTTTGATATATTGTAGGTGATTGAATACGTTATGTGAAGTGTGTGTGTGTGTGTGTGTGTGTGTGTGTGTTGAGAGAGTAATTTGACAGAGTAACGACACTTGATAATATAATTCACACTTCGTTAATTTACAGATCGAGGATACAAGCTATATATAGAAGACGATACCCATTCGTTATGCATTCCATAACGAATGGGATCCATTCATCCTCATTCCCTAAATTAACTTAATAGTATAGCTAATGACTCATTCTCTATACCTCATTTGTTGAAAATCCTTAATGAATGGTACATAATTATAACGATTAGGCTCATTCGTTATACATTCCATAGGGAATGTCCTATAACAATAACAGATGGGCTCATTCGTCAAACATCCTTAACGAATGGGCAATAAACATAATGAATGGACTGGTAAATTACCAAAAAAATCCCTTTTACATTAATAAAGATAAACTACATAGATAAATAAAGACCGAGATGATTAGAAAAATGCACTAACAAGCTCCCCCTCATCTCGTGCTCTTTGTCTTCGATCATTTGAATCTTTTCGTCCTCCAGTCTGCACAACTATGAACTCCAAACGCGTTGCAAACACGTACGACATGTTGGAATTCCATAGCACAATCATGATCTTCAATATCAGCAAAATGGATCTCATTCTTGAATAAAGCATCATTGTCAGACTCCGATAAACTAACTAACCACATTGGATCGATCACCCGTATGAACTTCGTCTTCAATCCCATATCGAGTACAATAATGGCTTCACTAGTGCGGTTGTCGTAATACCACCGGTTAAATGTCTTGTAAAGACTTTGAGGGAAAGTCTTTACAGGTACACGTTTCATCGGTCGCGGTGGATTTACCTTCAACACAAGCTTTCTCCAACCCATTCTTGGATCGATCTCCTCAATGTACTTTCTCGTTGGAACCTGCAGCATAACGAATTTAAAACCATAATTTACCTCAATTAGCATGTGCTGATGAAACCATCTCGCTAGTTGATTTCCACCACGATTCACGAACGGCCTGTTTGCTAGCGTTCGTACATCCCACCTCGGTAAAGTAAGAACATCAGTGATATATTGGTAGTACTGTACACCGTGTTTGTCACACCCCAACCTAAGGCGGAAATGTTAGGGCGTGAGCTGATTGTTCATAGCTCTCAAGGTACTATCATGAAAATATTAATGGTGACAAAATCTATTAAATTTAATTAAATATTCAAATAAATCCAAACATACGTCAAATAACCAAATACAAATTCATCAAAGCCAAAAATAAATAAGTTATAAATTTAAGTCTTGATATATTGTCTTGATTTTACTCTTCAAACATAAGCAACCTTAAATCTTTACCAATCATGCAATCAACTCATTCTAAAACCTGCATATGCATATAAAATAGATATATTTTGTCAACACTAGGTTGAGTGAGTAAAACAACAGTTAATTTCAATACAATATAATATGAGAAAAATAAGCAAACTATCCTTAATGTGGTATACAATTTAGCCAATGAGCAAAATAATAAGTTTCGGTAAAACCATCGCCCTGCGATGTGGGCTTTGGCTACTACGACGGTGGTATGATCATACTATAATGTGATTATGATGGACCTCTCTGAATGCGATAAAATAAACAAATAAACATGTAACAAGTTAGGCACGTAATTGATAGCACACACAATGTTAACAATTGCTAGTGTGAATACTAATAATATGTAAATAATGTAAGTACGCAAATGTCCCCAAAAGTTTTGAAACCAAGTAAAAGAAGGGGAGTGATTACTCACCATATCAATAAGAGGAGGTTTGAATATGATAAGAAAAATGAATGCTATGAGTCACGTTCGCCAAGCATTAGCAAAGACAAATCCTAATCAAGAGTAATAATCGAAAAATACTATGAGTTAATAGATTAATAGAGAATTGAGATATGAACAGGTGTTGTGTGTTTTAAATAATTTAATTAAGTTTAATTTATAAATGTTACGAAAATATTTATAACTAATACAAACATAAATCCTTTTAATTCTAAGTATTATAGTTCAAATAAATAATAGGAATATTTGTTTACAAAAATATTGACCAGTAATTATTTTTATATTTTAATCATGTATTTTTTATTAAAATAATTATTAAAAACCTTTATCAATTTATATCATATATGTATACGTGTTTATATATATATATATATATATATATATATAGGGTGGGGTTAAAATAAGAAGTGAAATGTGTCTAAGAAGTGTAAGAGATTAATCTGGTGCATTAAATTTGTTGATATGATGGTGGATATGGAAAGTGTGTATAGTATGCGGTGTGTTTTATTAGATCTAATGATGAACACACACTTTCTACACCTTTTAGGAAAAATCTATCTTATTATAACCTTGCTATATATATATATATATATATATTCACACACACATATATACACATACGTAAGCTTTTAACAAGGACTTGGAAAAACAACATGTAAATTTGTCGGTTTTCTATAAAATATCAATTAATTATTAATTTTATGATAATTATAATACTATTTAATTGATTAAAGGAAATAAATATAATACTTAAAATAATTTCCAAAAATAAAAAAAGGGTAAAATGGGCTGGGGGTGGCTCGAACCCGCGCCCCCAACCACCAAGAGCCTTAACGCAACCACCTTAGCCATCTGGGCTAGGGTGTCACTTGATTATAACTTAAAACTGATTAATTTAAACACACAGACGCATACCCAAATCAACTTATGAACCCTTGCAAGATCAATCGGCCAAATCGTTGAATGTTTGGCCGATTAATCTTAGGGTTAATGATCTTGACCATGATATGGATTACAACTATATAACCAATTACCTTAAAACATTTAAGAATGATGATCAATTAGACCATTAGGTGTCGGCAAAAACTAGATCACGAACGCGATACAAATGCTTCGAGAATGTAATTAACCAGAGGGTTTTTGTTGGCAATGAACTAAAGGTGGAGCAGGCAAGTTTAATTGCATTATAAAGATCGTTATATGGTGTAATACTAAACGAGTTGAATGCGGTTTGATTATATAATAAAATCACATCAAAATGATTGTTATTTCCTAATCGTGAGTGTCAGTAAGCTCATTATAGCATGTATAACAATATTCTTGATTAATTTCCATGTTTACGACAACAATTGTGGTTCGAGCTAGAAAATTGCGCCCGGGTTTGCGAAAATGGTTCACGGATACAGGTTTGGTTAACGGGTAAACAGGTTATATGGATTATAATTATCAGATTTGTTGTTTGGTCCCTCAACTAAGGGTAAGAGTACAAAGATGGGTTAGTGTATAGTTTAGGTTTGAAAATGTAGTTATATCAAAGTTGATTTAACAATTAAATCAATTAAATAATAAAGATGACTTGATAATTTCGGTATTTTACTGATAGAATAACCCGACATAGAAATGAGTCGGGTAATGGTTACAAGTAATAAATGAGAGAAACCCTAATTGTTACAGTGTTCCCACTCAATGAGGCATACTTTAAGGTCGGAATCATAAAGCCAAGAAACAATATCTCCTTTGACGGTCTTCACAGCTTTGAATGTTGTCATTTGGTGAGTCGTTGCCCGAGCTTTGATCTCCTTCTCGTTTTCATTCTTCGAATATCTATAGACCTCAATAAGCTATGAATGTCGAGCTTTATTGCTCACCTCAAGCATACCCTCAAATGTTCGATCCTTTGATCCCGAAACAGATTCCGATACTTTCTCTTTGTTCTTTTTCTTATTCTCAAGATGTTCTTCAGCTGCTTGTACATGTTCTTTGGTGAAGAATGGAATACCCTGATCAGCATTGGTACGCGTGTATAGATCAGGATACTCCTCTGCCGTCACATCTTCTACCTCAACATCATCATAATTAAACAATGTATCCTGAGATGGAATACTTGTGTCAAACCTGACCTCATCGCCATCAATAACTTCAACATCCTCCTTATTATCCAATGCATCCATCTCCTCGTCATTCAAACCAAGAAATAACCAGATTTGATCTCGGGATAAAGCATAATCAACGAATTCTCCTTCCTCGATATCATATGCGTTAGCCGTGCTCATGACAACACCACGTTTTTTGTCCATAAATAGAGTCGTGCTATCCTTGATCGACTCAATAGGTGTCATGTTAGTAGTGTCTTGATACACTACCAACTACTTGTCATTACCCTCATTACTAACACCACCAGCAGATGTACCTTTCTATTGTTGCTACTCACCACCGCTTGTACCAACATCAGGGTCTTTGTCTGTGCTGTTTCCTTTCAACTTCCTTAGCATATCGTCTTTGCATGTCAGTTGAAGGATAACGTCTTCCTGTTCTTTGATTTTCTCCCCCGGAGCAGTAATAAGCTCCCGAAGTTCACGATTCTCTTTTTGACAGTGAGTAATGTGACTCACTATCCTACGTTGATCCAATCACATTTGATCTTGAAGTTGGCGTTCGACTACTATTTAACTTTGTTGAAGATGTATAAGACTTAGACACATATCCATTTATTGAGGTACAGTCAACATATGAAACGTCGGAGGGATCGACTGTATGGGACCCTGAGGACGATAAAACATCATGTATGATAAGCCGACGACAGCATAGTCATCATCATTGGTGCATGAGTTGTAGCAACAGTAGTGATCAGAGAGGTCGACATTGAGGATAAAATCGATTGAGGAATCGATGCGGATCTTGGGTCAGATGATTCTGTCGCCATCAAAGTAAACGTCGGGGTACTAACAACTATAGGAACCACCGGTACTTGTTGTGGAATCAACGATCGTAGTTCAAAATGACTAATTTCTACTCCACCATCTGTATGGGTTCCATCTTCTTAGGTTTGTCTTTCATCAGCGCTTTACCCTTTCTCTTTTGTTGAGCAGCCTCAGAACTAGCTGCCTCAACCAAATTTCTACCAACATTACCACCAGGACCTCCGTCACCTCCATTACCACCATCATTCCCATCTTGTCCACCTTCATGTTCCATATCAGAGTCGTCGTGAATCTAATGATCATTAGCTGGACATACATAATCCGGTCTCGCCAAATGACCTATCAATCTCTTGCATCTTGGCATGTCCTCAGGATATTGATTCCGATACGTCTTCATTCTTTTCATTGTATCATCCGTCATGTCGAATAAAATACCAGATCAGGAATCAGATCATTGATAATCTGCTGCAAGAACCGAGGATACATCAAGAACTTGTTCTTGCGATGACGAACCAAGCAATTCTTCTTTAAATGATAGAAAATCAGTTCCGAGAAATTGAACGGCTTATTCAAAATAAGAGCGACAAAGGCAGACTACAACATGATTCTGCATTCATCGAATTCTCTTTTCCGTCCACCAAGGCAATGGATAATAACATGAAGCAAATACTTGTATTGTTCACATAAGTATGCCTTGTTGTACTGTGATCGGTCAAGCTCACCTTTGTAGTGTAACCTCTGAAATAATATTTGATCAACATTTTGTCAAATTCAAAAGGCTGATCAATAGTATCAGAAAACTGAAGGACCTTTCGTATCACATCAGCATCAATTACGATCGTCTTGTTCTGCACCTCAGGCACAAATGTGCTTCTCAGCGTCAACATATCTAGCACTATGCCAAAACGAACAGATAATGCTGAAATGCACCAGGATATAAGTAGAGATAGCACAGTGAATATGTGAGCGACGTAAGAAAGAGATTACATCCCCATAGATATCTCGTCCCACAAAATCATCTTTCAATAAGGCACATATGTTGTGGTTTTTTATCATATGTTAGTTCAGAAACGCCAGGTGCAACTTGTGGTGCTTGAGCTTGTGGTGCTTGATATGGTGGTGCTTGTTGAACATGTGGTGCCTCTTTAACTACTGGGTTTTCCTGCGCAAGTGCATCAACAATATGTTCGTCCACCATATCTGTGACACAAACCCGAGCATTAGAAAAACCGAACATCATAAATAAATATGTATTTCACCAACACTTAGTGAAATTTGTATTCTGATCAAAACTGATATGGCTTATTCGTTATCCATTCGTTATGACGAATGAGTCCATTCGTTATAACGAATGAGACGATTAATTATAGAATCTAATAACGACTGATCTTAATCAAATTTCTAACTGAGTAACGAATTACTTACTAACGAATAAGTCCATTCATTACATATAGTAGACGAATAAAGAATCATTCGTTTCAATATGGTATGAATGCACCTATTCGTTATTAGAACTCACGAATGAGGTCATTTGGCCACTGTAAACACGAATGGAACCCCATTTATCATTCATAACGAATATACCCAGTAAAATATCAAAATTTGATTCTCAAAAGTCAAGGTCCAAATTGAACGCATACTAACAGTTAACATGCAATTAAAATTATCAATCTGATTGTAAACAATAAGATCAGTGTAAAATCGATATCATTAGGCTCGTAAGACCATCTCCAAACTATTCTAATCAATTGATACATAAAACATAGATGTTTAATTGGTTCATTTGATTAAAACATAGTCGGTTCGAATAAAAATCCTAATTAAACCCTTAAATGTTAATCAAATTTGACGAAATTTATATCGTTGTGATCGTCATTACTTTAGGAACATAAATTGATGGACAAAAATCAGTTGAGAGATGGTTAAAATATTCAGAAATTTTGGCCAGAGGTTTGTTTAGTATATGTGAGTATCGAGGAAGACGAATGAAGACCTTCGTCTTCATCAGGGATTATATATGCTACAGTTTAGCATGCAACCCCATGTACATTAATAGGCCCATTCGTTAGTACAAAATGTACGAATGACCATCCATTCGTGTATCTATTCGTTAAGAAAACATAACGAATCAACCTTAAACTTACTTTCAAAATGAATAGCATTCTGTTCGTTATTCATTTGTTATCTCAAACATAGAGAATGAAGTCATTCGCGAACAGACCAGCAGAAGCGAATGAGATTATAACGAATGGTGACATTTGTTATCAATATACATAGAGAATGACCTTCATTCGTTATCAATTAAGTTAACGAATGGATTCCATTCGTTACAACTTTTTTAACGATTAGAATTATATAATCGTTTAAAAATTATAATTCAATTTAACATACCTATGATTAAATAAAAATCAAAACACAAGTTTTGATAACTGTTTACTTTAAAATTGTAAGATCGTGATCCTCATCATGCATAACATCATGTACATGTATAAACGATATGATATGGATCAAATAACATGTATTTACTATACTATATGATATCGCGAAATTATATCATAAAGGTGTTACAACACAATCACTCATAAGCTTCAATATATTGATATAACAATGAGAGTACAAATCTGATCAGCATGTCAAGTGTTACAAGATTAAACATGAAAAGCCTATTTATAATGTCTATAGTTCGGGCGTATAAGACAAGGCACCGTATAAGCTTATACGCCGCTATCTTATACGCTATACTTTACATATTTTCAACTAATGACAATTCAACCCCTTACAATCATACAAATGACATTATTAGCCCACTAGACCTAGCATTAGACATTAAAGCTCTAACAAACTCCCCCTTGGATAGGTCTTCAATCCATACCAAATACTCTCTTTCGATATTCCTTCTTTGCTTCCACAAACGATGTCTTTGTAGATCCTTGTTGAGATGTAGGCCTGGACACACCAATGTCTTTATATTAAAATCTATTCTAAAAAGCCTCCATAACTCGATCTTTAAGCTTAGTTTCCAATTTAGTTTCAAGATTCTCTTGCTCTTCACTAACCACTGTTTAAACCCATGTGATTCGTATCATTAACAATAACCATTAACAGATCTCAGATCTGTGTTTATACTATTAATACGATTAAGGATCTAGCTCATAATTAATCATTGATTCAGTATTATATATGTATATCTATTATCAATATATTATCTGTATAAAATTAAGTGAAGCTTGAGAGAGAGTTTGGACAACCATTCGTTAATTAACTCAAAACTTCATATTGAATTGTGAACAGGAGTTCACTATATATAGAAGATGATCTGGTTTGCTAACATCCCCTAGCGAACCAGCCTCTCCTTCGTTACATACATTAACATAGCGAAACACCCCCTGATTCGTTAACTTCCCCTAACGAATCACGAGGGAATACATTTAATGTCTAGTTCGCTAACATCCCCTAGCGAACTAGACTATAACTTAATGAACTAGCTATTAAATAAATTAATTACTACATTAATTAATAAACAAAAACGTTAACGATAAATAAAAAGACTCTAGACGCAAAACCGTGCACTAACAGACACCCCCTCGTATTGAGCTCTTTGTCTTTAACTTATTTGAAGCGCTTTGACTGCCAGTCTCTGCAACTATGAATTCCATGTTCATGACACACACGAACAACTTGTTGGAATTGCATAGCCAGGTCGTAATCTTCTTGGCGCTCGAACAAGATCTGCTTCCTGAAGAGCACGTCATTATCGGTCTCTGATAAATTAACCAACCACATTGGGTCGATTATCTTGATAAACTTAGTCTTCAGACCTCTTCCCAAAACAATGACGGCCTCGCTAGTACGATTGTCATAGTACCAGCGGTTGAAAGACAGATAAATATCTTGTGGCATTGTCTTCACAGGAACCTGCTTCATAGTCTTGGGCGGCTTCACTTTCAAAACAAGTTTCCTCCAGCCCGTCCTCGGATCAATCTCGTCGATACGCTTTCGTCTTGGGACTTGAGGCTTAAAGAACTTGAATCCATGATTGACCTCAAAGGGAAGATGCCGATGAAACATATCAGCATGCTGGTGACCCCCACGATTTATAAACGGACGTCTCGCGAGGGTTTGTACATCCCAACGTGGTAGAGTTAAAACGTCTCTTATAAACTCATAATACTGGACACCCTTCTCCCATTTGATTATACATACCTTAAGGTCCGAATCGTAAGCCCATAAAACAATATCACCGTATACCTTTGAAACGGTCTTGAAGGTAGTCACCTGATTAGCCTTAACCCAAGCAGCATAAGTATCTTTTCTTTCTTGATCTATATAACGATAAGCACTGATAATTTTACCCACTTTATAACGGTTGAACCATCTTTCTACGTCCTCATCAGTCACTTTTTTGTGTGAGGGTACTGTTAGCTGCACAACCTTTTCCAATTCTTCCTCAGTCTCTTTAAACACCTCTTTCTGAAATACCGGAGCACCTTGATCAACGTTCGTGTGTTGATACAAGTCCGGGTACTCATCAGCAGTCACATTCTCCATCTCTACATCCTCATTCTCATAAAAAAAATCCGTATTCATCTGAATCGACGGATCAACTTCCAACCCTTCCTCATTCTCTACCTCAACATCGGGCTCAGCTTCTAAAGCATTTAGCTGATCATCATTCAGCCCAAGTAGTATAGAAATCTGCGTCCGTGCCAACGATCTTTCTACAAACTCCCCAACCTCTAACTCATCTCTATTCACCACACTCTTAACCACCCATGATCCATCAACAAATATCATTGTGTTAGCTGCAATCATTTCAATTGGCTTGGCAGCTGTTGGATCTTCATAAATAATAATTTGTTTGCTCGAATCATCACCGCCACTAACACCAGCACCAGAGGATGAACCATGCGATTGTTTAGGCTCACCTCCTGCACCAGATTCGTCAGGATCATCGTCGTCATTCTTGAGTTTCCTGAGGACATCTTCTTTACAAGTTAATTGTAAAATCAACTCTTCTTGTTCCTTTAATTTCACCCCCTGAGACTCCACAATCGTACGCAACGATTTCGTCTCCTTCTGACAGAAAGAAATATAACTCATCATTCGTCGTTGATTCTCCATGAGTCGTTCTTGATTTTGACGGTCACCTGCCATTTGATTTTCATATAGATGTAGCAGATTTAGTAGCATTTCAGTTTGACGACTTGGCGGCAAGTTGTATACGGATGGATGAACAGGTTGAATGAGATATCTCTAGGCGGGGGTGGAAGAGGAGGAGAAGTAGTTGTTGGCGGAGGAGGAGGTCTCATTGATGTAGTAGGAGATACTGTAGACAATGCAGCAGGAGGTCTCGGTATCTCGGTTAACGCCATTTGAGGAATTAGACCGAGCCTCTCGTGTGACACCAACGTCGTCGTCAAAGTAAGCATCGAAGTGCTAGTAGTTAGAGGCACCGCCGAGCTTTGAGGTGTTGTATAACGTGGTGGTGGGGTTCCAATGATTACCCCAGCCCCAGCAGACACACGAGGCTTCTTTAATGGTTCACCAGTAGCTACAGCTTTACCCTTTCTTTTTCTTTCCAGCTGAGCTTTCATGGTGGCAGCTAGAGCAGCATCGGCTGCATCTTGTTGTTCGTTAAGAGCTCGTTCACCAGCTCCACCATCATCATCATTCCCATCATTATCACCATCATCATCTCCACCATCACCGTTCCCACCTTCTCCCCCTTCACGCTCGGAATCCGAATCGTCGTGGATCCAGCGCTCATTAGGAGGACATACATAATCCGGATTGATTATATGACCAATCATCCGTTTATCCTATGGTTTCTCCTTTCTATAAATTAACATACGATGAATGGTATCAGCAGTCATGTGTTTTTGATGAAGTACATCATTCACTCTTGTATGATCGATATCCAAATTCGGAATCAATTCTTGAATAATTAGCTGTAAAAAGCGAGGATACATCAAGAATTTCTTTGACTGAAGAGTTTGCTGAACCCGTTCCTTCAAATGATCAAATACTAACTCTGAATAATTATACGGCTTGTTTAGAATCAAGGCAACAAAGACCTACTGCAAACTCAGTCTACACTCATCAAAACCACCCCAACGACCACTCATACAATGAAGTAAAACGTGTAGCAGATACTTGTATTGTGCACACACCCCATTCTTATTCAACATGGACTTAAGAATATTTCCATTATAGTGTAAATGGGTGAATAGTCCTCTAACTAATGACCTGTCAAATTCACTCAGGTAATCGTCATTATCATCGATTTAAAGTACTCGGCGAATCACTGCAACATCAATTGTAATTGGAGTTTGATTGATTGTAGCCCTGATGATCTGATTTTCGTCAACATATGCAGCCGCGTTCCAAAATTGTCTGATTATACTTAGATACACCTTTGGTCTAGCAGTGATAGCATAGTGTATCTTTGATTGTCGTAAGAAAGTCAACAAATCTCCAAATGTTTCCAAATCAGGTACATCTTGATCAACATAAGCACAAATGTTTTGCTTTTTATCAAACGACAATAAGATCACTTCAGCTTGTTGATCTTGTTGATTCTGTGGAGGTTGTTCTGGTGGTGGTTGATTTTGTTGTTTTGATCAGTCATGTTTTACTGTATAAAGAAAATCGAATATGAGAAGAGATCAAAATATATCAACATATCTATAGATGGTGTATATACGTAATCATAGGATATGTATAATTTACACGTATTAGACGTTTTAAATTCTTTAATTAAATTAATTGAACATCTAGTTAATATAATTAAATTAAAAAAATGAAATGTCATTCGTTAATTTCTCACTGATTCGTTACAATACTGTAACGAATCATGCGATTTGCTATCAAGTAAATTAACTAACGTACTGAGCATAGCGAACTACTATTTAATTATGACGAACTAAGATCTAGTTCGTTATATTTTAGACGAATCTACAACTGATTCGTGTAATGCCTTATTCGCACAGCTAGTTCGTGTAGACTCTTAACGAATTGGACACGAAACAGTCCCAACTCGCTAAGACTAATGAATGGTCAAAAATTAAGACTTTTTATTTGACTCGCATAGTCAACGTCAAAATCAGGAAGAACAACAACAGTCAACATTATAAACCCAGATTTAATTAGGCCATAACTATCGTTGAATCATCGAGATAATGATCTCGTTGTACTCGGAATCACGCTCTTAAGCTAAGATCGATGAGATTGAGACTCAACATCTCTAACTACCTAGGTTAAATGAACCCACTGTAGACACCGATAACAAGTAATCATAATTAACCCAGCAAACAACAATCAAATGATGATTGAAGTCCACCAAGGGTATCGAAATCACATTCCGATCACAATGACATCTAATTCATCACGTTTATCAACACAAATCATAAATAAATAGGGTTTATAAACTCGGAAACCCTTAAAACACTAAAAATTCATAATTTAACTATCAAATCTTAGCCATTTTTGACTAAAATTAGATTGCCATGATCGGCTATACCTTAGAAATTCAAATCTATCCTTGAAATGTCAAAACAAGAAGGTCGAGATTTCAGAGAAAATTTTGAATAAGGTTACTTTAAGGTGAAGGAAGAAGGCGAACAGTGGAGAACTGTTCGTTTTCTTGTCTTTTATAACCTTGCACACAACCCGGGGTACAGCTGGCACTTCGTTTGATTTAATGTTAGAGAATTAGCCCATTCGTTAATTAATTCGTTAACTTAGGTTAACGAATCACTTCCTGATTCGTTACATTAAGTTAGCGAATCAAGATATGATCCGTGGCTTGATTCGTTAAATATGCTTAACAAAGGGATGATTCGTTACAGAGTGCGGAAGCGAATTAGGTGAGCGAACCAAAAGTTAGTTCGCTAAAGAATCACCTAGTTCGTTATCCATAAATAACGAATTAGATTCTAATTAAAAAATCTTTTATTTAATTTTAAATTAAATAATTAAATGAATTAAATAATTAAATAAAATAAATAAATTAGGTTATCGAGAAACTTTTATCCCGACAACCAAATACCTTAAAAACGTTTTAGTATTACGAAACATAACTTAAAATATTTTGAAAAGAAAAAGAGAAAAAATCTTTTTTGAATTTTGTAAAAAAAATAAAGAATAAAGAATGTATTTACAAAAGAATATCCGAATCATAAAATAGACAATATTTTTGTGTTTTTCAATGATTTATCAAACAAAATATATTTTTGTATTTTTGTCAAGTTTGAGCAGAAAATCATATTGACCAAATTGCCCTTCCATCACAGTTTTATATTTCAGCGATATTATGACTGGCGATAAGTCGGTCATTGTTATTGTTATCCACATAAATCTAATAACACACATTCAAGTATTTTTGTGATATGATTAATTTGTTTAATTAATGCACAAAATATCAGAAACTATCAGCCTCTAATCTCGGTTCAAGCTTAATTTGATTTTTTGCCAAATCACCCCAACTTGACTTAAACCATTATATTGTTGATCAAAATTTTTGATACCAATTTTGAAATTTTGAGCAATGCATCAAGTTTCCTTTACTGTGAGTGAGTATGCACGAGTCCATCTGTCGGCTTACATACATTGTATCCCCTTGGGTCCGTTTCTTATTGGTATTAAGACGCACGCAAGGGAGGAACAATTGTATGACTAACAGCGGATTTTGATCAAGTCAGTAATTTAAATTGTACGAAGTACAGCGGTGATCAAGTTTAATGACTTTGGGTTTGCTTCTTGAAAGCGAGTGAAATATTCATGCTTATGAATACCCAGATGATTAAGCCGCATAAAGACTCACAGTGTCCAGAATCCTAACGCTTGTTATTTGCTTTATTTTATTTTTGGGTGATCAACAAATATAAGGCTTGAGTATGACTGGTTATTACATTTCTGCCATCCTCACCGAGACTTTTGCTAGAGACTACCACCTCTTTCAATTTGGCGTTTCTTTATGTTTATATCACATACTTTACTCTACTGGGTTGTTTTAAGACCTACCAATGCACCAATGCAATTAAGCACACAGTCTTTTAAGCTTACTTTTTGCTGGACTTGGGGTCAAATAATCAATGTACTATCATTTTCTCTTTTTGCTTCAAAAACTCAAAATTTTGAGGAGCATAAAAATGATTTTAAAAATTGTCCCAGTTAATTTAAGTTTATAAATAAATGGCTAACCATCAATTCACAAGTGAATAATAGGACCAAGACATGCAAGCATGCTTCACAAACTTAAATAACCGACTAAATTCTCAGCTAAAAATAAAATAGAATGCTTAATGAACGCCCCAAATACTTTCCATTTATCAGATAAATGGCTAACCCGAAGATTTCAAGAAATTATCAGGACCAAACATATACAAGTATATGTCCTTTAAAATAGAAGCAAATGACATAATTTTCAGCAATCATAAGCAAAAATCTTTTCGGTTTTTCTCTTTACAAACTAAAAACACAATCTTTTTGTCTTTTCGGATTTTTCTTAACAAAAACGAAATTCACATTCTTTTTGACTTTTTCAGAAATTTTTTTGTACAAACACAAATCACAATATTTTTGAGATTTTCTAATTTTTAAAATGTTTTTGGTTTTTTTGATTAAAAACAAGAAAGAAATATTTTTAAAATGTTTTTGGTTTTTCAGATTAAAAACAAAAAAAAATATTTTTGATTTTTCTATGTTTTCTAATATTTTTGGGTTTTATCTATACAAACTCAAAGCACAATCTTTTTGAATTTTCTAAATTCTCCCCCTAAAACCTAAAAACATAAATAAGTTAAGCTAAAACACTAAAGCAGTTTAAAGATAATTATCCTAATTTTAGGATCTCAGCAAGGGTCTTCAATCCATTTAAACCAGGCAAACAGTTAAAACGTGTTTTATCAAACGCTTTGGTAAATAGATCGGCCTTTTGAAAATCTGTGTGCACTTTCTCAAGATCAATTAATTTCTTTTCATAGAAATCTCGTATAAAATGATATCGAATTTCGATATATTTCGTTTTAGAATGTTGTACGGGATTCTTGGTGATACAAATAGCAGCTTAATTATCAATTAAAATGGGAGTAGTAAGAAACTTCAAACCGTAGTCGCAAAGATGTTGTTGTATCCACAAAACCTGGGAACAACAACTCGAGGCTGCAACATACTCAGCTTCGGCGGTTGAAGTGGAGACCGTTGTCTGCTTCTTACACTGCCAGGAAACAAGCTGGTTTCCTAAAAATTGACATCCTGCAGTCGTTGATTTGAAGTTGATCTTGCATCCTCCATAATCTGAGTCTGAGTAGGCGGTAAGATCGAAAGTATTATCTTTGGGGTACCATAACCCGATGTCAGGATTTCCCCGTAGATATTGCAAAATACGCTTGACCGCTGCCAGGTGAGTCACTCGGGGACTAGCTTGGTACCTAGCACACAAACACACAACTAACATTATGTCGGGTCGAGAAGAAATTAAATACATTAGAGAACCAATCATAGCACGATAAAGGGTCGGATCAACGGTATCCTCCAATTCATCCGGTGATAAATTGTGACCCACTGGAAGAGGAGTAGAAGGGATTTTTCCAGCAGTAATCTTGAACCGTTCCAAGACATCGTTCACATATTTTGTCTGATGAATGAAGATTCCCTTATCAGACTGGTGAACCTGCAGCCCTAAAACGAAATTCATCTCTCCCATCGAGTTCATCTCGAACTTGGTCTGCATAGACTTCTCGAACTCCTTACATAATTTTTCGTTCGTAGACCCAAAGATTATGTCATCAACATAAATCTGAACCAGCAGAAGATCATCACCAATATTCTTATAAAATAAAGTGCAGTCAACCGTTCCACGTTTGAAGCCGTTATCCGTCAAATGGTTGGCGAGCGTGCCATACCAAGCTCTCGAGGCTTGATGAAGACCATATAATGCCTTATTTAAATGGTAAACACGGTCAGGATAATCAGGATCCTCAAAACCTGGGGGTTGTAGGACAAACACTTCTTCGTGAAGTTCCCCATTTAGAAAAGCACTTTTAACGTCCATTTGATACACTTTGATGTTCTTGTAAGCAGCATAAGCCAGGAAGATTCGAATTGACTCTAATCTTGCCACTGACGCATAAACCTCAATGTAATCAATACCCTCTTGCTGATGAAATCCCTGCACCACTAAACGTTCCTTGTTTCACACAATTACCCCATGATCATCCTTCTTACACTTATATACCCACTTAGTCGGAATTGCCTTCTTGACTCTAGAAGGTTTATCAATAAGATCCCAAACACCTAAACGAGCAAATTGTTGTAGTTCTTCTTGCATAGCTTCTACCCAAGAAGGATCTTGTAAAGCCACACGAGGAGTTGTTGGCTCGACTTGAGATAGAAAACAGGAAAACTTAGCAACAGCTGCAATTTCAGATGCGTGTAAGTCAGCATGAACACAGAGAGAATTATTATCACTTGAAGAGGCGATTTGATGTCGTGTCTGAACCCCTACATCAAGGTCTCCAATAATTTTTTCTTGTGGATGATAATTATGAATCCTGATAGTTGGATTTTCAGAAACAGTAACATTTTCAAATAAGTTAGTATAATGTTCACCCAACTCAGGAGATGAAACATTATCACTGTCAAGGTCAATAACTTGATCTTCAGCTTGATCATCATCAGAAGAAGTAGAAACATTATCAATAACAACTAGAGAAACAACTTGAGGTTCTTCAGTTGGAGCATCTGGTTGAGCTTCAACATCATTAGAACTTGAAAATCTTGGAATGGTCAAATGATCTTCAAAATATGCACGAACCAGATCTTCGTCAATGTGTTCAGTCGAAGGAGTAAATGAATTAAATAAACTATCGTAGTCAAACATCCAGTCTGGACCTTTCCCTTGAGGAGGAGTTGTGTACTTTTGACAGTCCACATGGTACCATTCTTCAACACAACCAGATGTGAAATTAAAAAACCCTTTTCTTTGGAGATTCATATCCCAAAAAATACCATTCGATAGCTTTTTCTTCAAATTTACCCGAATCCTTCTTCAACATTGTACACGGACACCCAAATGGTTCCAAATACTTTAAGATAGGCTTACGATTGTTTAATAATTCATAACTGGTCTTCTTTAGTCGTTTAACCGTCAGAAATCAATTAAGAGTATAGCAAGCCGTATTCACAGCCTCATTCCAGAATTGCACAGGAAGCTTAGAATCAGTGAGCATGGTTCTTGCAGTTTCAATCAAGGTTCTGTTCTTTCTTTCAGCAACGCCATTTTGTGGAGGTACATAGGGTGCACTATATTCTCGGTGAATTCCCTTTTGGATACAAAAGAAATCCAACATAGTGTTCTTGAATTCTGTTCCATTATCACTCCGAATTCTCCTCACCTTTTGTTTGTAAAGAGATTCGATTTTCGTGATAAGGTTTTGTACCAAAACAGGTGTTTGATCTTTCGAGCTCATGAATAAAACCCACGAATATCTCGAATAATCATCAGTCACGACAAGACAATACCAGTCTCCAGAAATACTCACACGATTCACTGTACCAAACAAATCCATATGAAGTCGTTCTAGCGGAGTATCAATGGAATTGAATACCTTAGATGGGTGCGATTTCTTCTTTTGTTTGCCCTTCTTACAAGCAACAAAATGATCTGATAACTTAAAATTTTTCAACGACACCCCCCTCAACCAAATCGTTCACCATTAAATAATTCATCTTTCTGACATGTATGTAACCCATTCTACGATGCCATAGAATCGAGTCTTCCTCGGTTGCTTTTGAGACAAAACATGTTTCGATCGATGTGGATACCTTAGAACTCATATTTAAGACATAAATATCATTTGATCGTGGTGAACGCATGACAACCATGTCCTCGGGAATAACATAACCCGGTTTCAAGATAAGACATTCTTTGTCAGTAAATATCGTAGTGTACTTTTTATCACAAATCTGTGACACACTCAATAAGTTATGATCAACTTTGTCGCAATAATTCACTTTCTCAAACGTAATGTGACAATTTGAAACTTCACCCTCTTGTGTGATCATGCCCCCAGAATTCCCAGCGAACGCTACATAACCCCCTTCAATATTTCTTACGTCGGTTAATAGGTCGAGATTCCCAGTGATATGACGAGAACATCCGCTATCCATGATCCAGTTTTCACCAGAGATGGTCTTGGATGAACCCTACACACAAACAAAAGTGATTAGTTCAAAAAGGCAGCCCAGGCCTCAGTCTTGGGCACCTTTTGGTTTTCTCTTTGATCATTAACTTGAACAGATTTCAACTGTTGTTCAGCCACTTGTGAATAAGTTACCGGCTTCCTAGACTTTCGTCTTAAATAAGCTGCCTGAACAATGTTTGAATTCTTGTTCTGACATATGGGTTCAGTTGGAACAAATTTTGGTTTCACTTGACCATGTGTCTCATTGACATGAAGAACCTTCCGAGGATTCACATTAGAGAACAAAATATGAGTATCATCAGCATACGACACAGGTCGTTTCAGGATCTCCTTGACCAATGGAATTGGCTTAGATTTGTCCTTGATAAAAGGATGAAGATTCTGATAATTCTGCTGACCACAATTCCTCACAACATGACCCTGTTGACCGCAAAGAAAACAACTTCGCATGTCTACATGATGATGTTGAGAAGTAGTTGGAATAAATGATGCAGACGGTTGATGATGACACACATTTTTTGTCATACTTTTTGAAAACTCATCAGATAATTCAGACTTCTTCTTTAGGTAAAAATCTAAATTAGAACAGTTCAAAAAACTTTTTAGTGTATCTGTCCCATTTGACTTTACAAAGTTAATTTTCTTGGCTTGTTTTAAAAGTTGTTTTGCCTTAGTCAATGGGTCAGATTGAACTGATGTTTTTGCTTGAGCATACACACGTTCAAGTTCTTGAATTTTTGAAGTTTCATTGATAAAGACACTTTCAATAAGTTCAGGTTTGATGATACTTATTGGAATATCTCTAGCCGATGAAGACTTAGAACTTGGAGGATTAATGAAACGCATTAAGTCCTCGTCATAAAACTTTGGTTTAACTGACTTCTTTGCCCTCACTGGTGTGGTTTTCACAGTTTCTTCCTTGTTCACTTGAGATTTAAATGAACCATACATAGCTTCCTCAAACTCTTGAGGTTCGCAAAGAATATGATTAGAACTAGGAATGTTCTTATTCTTGTGTATTATCTCAGGTTCAAACACATCTTCAATAATCACTTTGTCAACATTTTAAACAAAGACCTTTTTACTTTCCATATGAGGTTTTTGAGGAGCAACTTGGGGTTTGACAATTTCAGGTTTAACCAATTTAGGTTTTTCAGAAATCACAGATTCTTTTTGAATCAAATCCTCTCCTTTTCTTGCAAAAGGATTAATTTTATAATCATTATGGAAAGGTGGTGGAATTTCAACAAAACCAATACCTTTCTTGGAATCCTTTTGTTTTCCAGATACCTCAATGATTTCATTCAACAAAAAAGATGAATTTCTAAATTTTCCCAATTTGTTCTTCAACTTAAGAACCTCATTCTCAAGCTCAGTTATCTTTGAACGATGTTTCAAAATCTCTTGAAATTTTTGTTCATTAATTGTCATCTTCACAGATAACTCAGCTTTGAGATCATGGTTACTTGTCGACAATACTTCAATCTTTTCTCGAGATCTCATTTGAGATTCCAGAGATTGTCGATAAGTATCTTTCAGAGAAGCAATTTCTTGTATAAGACTATCATTTTGGTTTTTCAAAGTTTCTAACTTAGATTTGTTAGATTCACAGTCAACACATGATGCTTTATCAGATGAAGTAGCAGAAATAGAATTACTAACCTCGTTAATCTTGACCATGCAAGCAAACATTGATTCGGAAGGCTTGTCGCAAGAGTCGTCAGAATCAGATCCAGAATCATCATCGGAAGACATCTCACTACCAGTTGCATCTTGACAATCTTTATGTAACCCAAACATAGCCAAATTTGCTTGAACATCATTGCATAGTAACCGTTGTGACCAGTCAGTTCCATCTGCTAACATTGCTTGTGTTGTAGAAGAAGATGGTTTCTTTTCAGCATCAATTCCTCGTGGTGTAGAAGCATTTTGAATTTGACCACGAGGACCAGTGTATTCTTTCCTTGGTTTGTCACATTCCTTTGCGAAATGCCAGAATTCTTGACAGTTATAACACTTTACTTTTAATTTGTCAAAACCCAACTTCTTGTTTAAAGCTGGAAGATCCTTTCCAGTTCTCTGCATGAATCTTTTAACTTTACGGACGATCATAACCATGTTCCATTTTAAATCCATGATTTCTAGATCATCTGAATCTATCTGATCATAGTCCTCATCTGTTAAATCACGTGTGGCAATCTTACTACTCACTAAGTTTTCATATGAAGACATAAAAGCTGTCAGAAAAGCAAATTTTTGCTCAGATTCCTTCATATTAACACTAGGTGGTGTAGCAAATGGATTTGTATTAGTTGAACTTCCAGAACCACCCGAATTACCAGCAGAGTAGAAACAAACTTTTGGATCATTCAACATAGTTGATTCTTGTTCACTTGCAGCATGAGTAAGAAAAGCAGTGATTGGAGAGATCGTTGAACTAAGAGGCATACTTCCACCATAGAAAGCTGGATCTTGATTTTCTTTAGAGGATTTTTGACACTTAAGATCGTATTCTCTGGCTTCGATCTTTTGTAAAAATTCAAGTGCCGTCAAGTCTTCATTCAAGAAATAGTCATTTTCTTTCAAGACCATTAGAAATGTTGAGTAAGAACTTGGAAGCACACTTTTAATAGTGTCAATTTTATCCCTTTCAGAAATTTCCATTTTCATCTTGTCCATTTCAGCAATTAAATGACTAAATCTTGTAGTCATCTCTTCAACTGTTTCTCCCTTCAATAGATTAAAGTTTCGAAACTGAAACTTGAGCATCACTTTCTTACTCCCAGTTGTGTTTCCCATGCTTCTCATACGCAGATGTTGAAATAAAGACGCACATCTCTTCATACTACCAACTTGATGAAAGATATTTTCTGGTAATGCCATAGTCAGAGTAGAATAGGCTTTTATCTCGATTTCTAAAGCTTTCTTCTCTTCTTGTGAGTATTGAGAAACAGCTTTAGGAGTATACCCAATAGTATCATCACCAATCATTGGTGCCACATAAACTTCATCAAGACAGTAAGAGCAATCAGGATGAACAGATCCCAAATGTGCACGAAACCGAGGTTCCAACTTGGCAAAGTCACTGAACTTCATCAATCTTGGACATTTAGAATGCGAACCTATCTCGGTATCAAGTTGCAACATCTGTTGCATTAACATGTTTTGAGACGCTAATGCATACATATCGGCCATCTTTGAAAAATTTCAAAAATTTAAAGGGTGTAACAAATAAAATTAAACAATCTGTGAACAGTTATAGCGAACTGTGAATAGTGTTTAACGAATCAAATCTTAACAAGGTTAAGATTTACCAAATGGCGAAACAGATAACGAATGAGATGAAGGTTTAGCGAATCACAAGTCAACTTAACGAATTGACCAAACGAATCACAAAGTATTAGTTTAGCGAATCACAAAGGATTAGTTTAGCGAATCACAAGTCAACTTAACGAATTGACCAAACGAATCACAAAGAATTAGTTTAGCGAATCACAAAGGATTAGTTTAGCGAATCAGATGAAAATCAGTAACGAATCACTAAGGAATGCTTAGCGAAATAAGATAACGAATCAGCTACAGTTGATAGCGAATCAACTATAACGAATCAGGTTGTTACAACCGTTTGTAACAAACTCTAACACCTTATGCCAGGTGGAAAAGGTTGTTAGGACACAAATTCCAAGAAGAACACTTGTCACACAAATCGGTTAATCTAGATAGCGAACTAGATAACAAGAACCAATAACTCACACGAACTGGCTAACGAACAAGGTAACGAAGTAACAAATTTGATAACGAATCACGAATAATTACGAATAAACATATAGCGAATCACAAGGTTGATGATAACGAATTACGTTCATCTTCAAATCTTCAAATATTCAACATAATTTTCCAGAAATTATGAAGAACAACCCAGAAACCCAGAATTGTCAAATTTGTAATACTACCTCGTTACTCAACCAAATCGCACAAATTACCTATCAAACTCCCCGTAAACCAATTCCGAATCCAGTACACTATACCACAAAGCCAATTAACATCGATTACCAATCCAATTTGACCAATAACAATTCCCTGTTTCGGACTTAAACTGAAACCAAAACTAAACAACACAAATCCAAATCAAACCTCAATTCCTTTAATCCGAACCTAGCCAATACCTTAACCAACACAAACTCAATCCAATCCGTCCATAATTCAACCAATTCAAACAAAAATTGATTCAAAATTTCTAAAACAGAAAATTCAATAAAAACGATAACAAAATCAACACCAAATCAAGTGTATGAGCACCAACTGCTCTGATACCACTTGTTTGAACCCATGTGATTCGTATCAATAACAATAACCATTAACAGATCTCAGATCTGTGTTTATACTATTAATACGATTAAGGATCTAGCTTATAATTAACATTTATTCAGTGTTATATATGTATATCTATTATCAATATATTATCTGTATAAAATTAGGTGAAGCTTGAGAGAGAGTTTGGACAACCATTCGTTAATTAACTCAAAACTTCATATTGAATTGTGAACAGGAGTTCACTATATATAGAAGGTGATCTGGTTCGCTAACATCCCCTAGCGAACCAGCCTCTCCTTCATTACATACATTAACATAGAGAAACACCCCCTAATTCGTTAACATCCCCTAACGAATCACGAGGGAATACATTTAATGTCTAGTTCGCTAACATCCCCTAGCGAACTAGACTATAACTTAACGAACTAGCTATTAAGTAAATTAATTATTACATTAATTAATAAACAAAAACGTTAACGATAAATACAAAGACATTAGACGCAAAACCGTGCACTAACAACCACCCTCCAATTGGACTCCCATGCTCTACTAGAATATATTTTCCTATCAAAGCATAAGTCCACAACCTTTTGAAACTGGTTGGTTTGAGTCTTTACTTTCTCGTCATTACATTGAATTTTGTTTTCATGTAGTATCTCAATATATTTCCACGAACAGTTTATCAACCACATTGGATCGTATACTCCAATCACATCATCCGTTTCATTCCCATATTCCAAATATATGCTCGCTTCACCAGTCAACGCCAAATAAGACCAACGAAGGAGGTAAGGATGAAAATCATGTTCCATTGGGTACAACGGGATAATGCAAAGCGAGTTTGGTCTTGTATACCTCAAAGTTCTAATCAACTCCCATTCTGGATTTTTATGTATCCTCGATTTGAACACTTTAGTCAACTAATGTTTCCATTTATTGAAACCACATTTAGCTTCTCTAACCATAAACTCCCAGACCAAGTTCACTGGACCACTCTTCGGTTTATACAGCATAACATAATGCATACATATATCGTACGCATCAAACCACAGTAGACTTTTCAATTACATCAAATTATTGAATTATTGCACTCCAAATAATCTGTGAATTCCAATATTCTTGATCTTACTCAGAAAATACTCAAGCATTTTCCCATTACGGTATCTTTTCCAGTCTTTTAATAATACTTGACAGGATTATTGAAAACTTGTTTTGGAATTTCAACCCGATCAGGAAACCAACTCTTTATCTCTTCTTCACTGAACTTCTTAGCTTGTTTGGTTGGATTTGGTTCCATCTCTATAACCTCATCAAACACTTCATCAAAAGCATCAAATTCTTCTTGTTCACCAACGTACTCGACAGCTTCTAGTTTATCCATAGACTCGACATCAGATTTTAACAAATCAGCATCAATATCGGGTTCAGGAATATGTTTTTCGAAGTCAAATGTCAAATCATCCATGAATACTTCTAATATTTTTGCCAGAGCAGATTTATTGACTGGAATCTCCCCCCTCTTCTAGTTCATCTTCCATATTTGTAACACGGAAATTAGAAGTAATCAATCTTCTAACTCCTCCACAGATTTATTAGATGGTGCACTTTTAGATTTTGATTCTCGTTGTGGATCATCTTTTTGAACATCACCACCAACAGACTCAAATTTCTTATTAGACTTACCAGCACCACCTTGCGGTGTGTCATCATCATCCAAATCATCAAAATCATCATTATCAGTATCACCAAAATCTAAAATTTCAGCATCTTCTTTATCCTCTTCCTTCGCCTCAACAACCATTACATCATCTTCAACAATAATTGGTTTTTCAACAGTTTCAACAATTGGCTCATTAATTGGTACATCCATATAACCAGACTCACCAGCTTGCACAGAAGCTTCAACCATGGTTTCAATAATAGGCTCATTGATTTTAGATTTACCTTTATCAACAGCCTTTTCCAAATCATATTCTACACGGAAAGATGCCTAAGCGACACCAATATCTCCACCATACACCCTTTTGAACACGGTGTTTCCAGCTTCATCTATATCAACCTCATATTTAAATTGTATACCCAATATTTTCTCAATTATGACGAAATATTTCATGTGTTCCACAAGCAAATCATCAGATAATTTCCTTTGACGTTCACTTTCGTTCAACCTTTTCTTGATATCAATATTATCAGCTCGTAGACGAGCATTTTCATCACCCAGACTGTTAATCCTCACATCTTGATTTGCCACCCGTTCCTTCAACAACTCAACATATTCTTTATAAGGACCATCAATATGCAGAAAAACATTAGAAAATGATTGTTGCGAAGCTTTAGAACTTTGAGAAACTTTGTGGTCAACTTTCAATATTTTTTGATGTAAAAATTCATCAACTTTTGGTGTAAACTTTGGAGTCTTCAATAAATGCTCAATGGTATCATCTAAATTCACCTTAAACTCCGGTGTTTTCTCAATTTCAGGTACTTTCTTAGATTCAGGTGCTTTGACCACCTTTGGAGTTTTATCTACAAAAGTTTCTTGACCAATTTCATCATTAGGCTCATCAACCAAACATCTATCAATCCTAGACCTCTATACCATATGTTTGACACGCCTTTTCTTCTTAGTTTGAGTTGCTTCAGGAACATAAGTTTCATCATCATCATCATCAGACTTTGTCTTTGTTCTTCGTTCCTTAAGATAATCATGCATTTCACGAGGATCAGCTAATACTTTCTTAGGAACTTCATTATCAGGAAGTGTAACAACCTCAGTTTTAACCACTATTCTTGTTGAACTGTGATAGGAGTAGGAGGCTTAACAACCTCAGTTTTAACCACACGCTTACGTTCCTTTTTATTTTTTTGAGAACTTTCAGCATCCTCAGATTTCACATACAGTTTTCCTTCCAAAGCAACATAACCTTGCATTCTCATATTCTCACTTTCCCTGTCAGAATCACTATCTCCTTTCTCCACTGATTATTAGAAGGTGCCATATAATCAGAATTCAGCAAATGACCAAATAAAGCTCTGAATTTAGGAATTCGATCCTCATCCTTTTTCCTGTACTTGCACATATGTGAGCTAGCTTCATCACCTCCCCAAGACTTAATATCAGGAAATTGATGATCGATAAATAGCTGTATAAATCTTGGATACATCAACCATTTGTTATCAAAATAAATCTTCATGTGCTCAAAGATAACTTTGGAAAAGTTATTCTTTAGGTTCAAGCTTAAGGCAGTCATCATGCACATCTGGTAATCAAGAATTTTTCATATCCACCCTTCCTGTGCCCAAAGCAGTGTACTATCACATGTACCAAAAACTTATAAGGCCTTGATAACCCAGTCTTCAAGAATCCTTTGTCCAATTCATTCTGGTACCCCATCCTTAGCAAACAAACTTTAACCAATCGTTCATCCAATGACGTAGGATCAGTAGATTCGTCTCCAAGTTCCAAAACATCTCTTAATACTTGCTCAGACACTATAATCTCCTTTTTAACCACATATGTTATGCATTCCTCTTCAAGTTTTGCATTATTCCAAAATTCAGCAACCAGCTCTTTGATAATTATAGTGTTCGCAGTGATTGCTTTAAAGATCCTTGATCTCTCGAAGAACAGAAAAATGACTCGAAAAGGTTCCATCTTGTTGTCAGAGCCATCAAGAAAAGCACAGATGTTATGGTTCGCATCAAAATCCTTGATTCTCACCATCTACACATACACAATCAAACAAACAGATAACATATTAGTAAATTTCATAACAATTTTATAAAATTCAAGTATACACGTATAAGCATGATTTTAAACGTACAAGATCCATTAACGTATAAGGTCCATTAACGTATAAGTCTAATTCAACATGTAACCCCATCAACATATAAAAGCAATCCGTATAATTATACGGTACATGGCCGTATAAGTTCAACAGTCGTATAAGTCCAATGAGCGGATAAGACTATGAACGAATAAGTATGTTGACCTTATACGCCGTATAAGTTAAAAAAAACTTATACGTCGTATAAGTATGCAACAAACTTATGCGTTCAACAGACAACCTAGATCAAACATCAATTGATCAAATCAATAATGGAAATGTGTTTTAGGTCTATTAGGTTCTGAATAACATCATTCATCAGAAATGAACCAAACCCCTATGAATATAGATACCAATAAGTCTAATTAAATCCAAATATCAAAAGTACTGTTCATCGCTAAAACCCTTCAAAGATCTGTTATTCAGACATTGATTCATACCTTTAATATTACTTGTAGTGTGCGAATCAACCACAAGTAAACCAAGAAATCAAATACATAGTTATACGGATGAATGATAATTGAACAATGAACCAGCATGTAAGGTCTCAAGTGTATACGTTTGAACAATAATGAGAATTTAGTCGTATAAACTCCTTGTATATGAAACACATATACACCCGTATGAGTGTTTTAACTTATACGTCGTATAAGTGCTTACCTTATATGCCGTATAAGTCAAATCATCGTATACGCCTGTATATGTTAACCATTTATGCTTATGAGATTTTCAAACCATTAAAATCCGACAACTTGCACACATACGATCCCGATCAAGTCCAAATTAATGACCTTGAAGAATCCCTTGAAAAAATTGAAACAATTTTGCACTTTTTGAAGTTTAAAATTGAAATTAACAAAGTTCAAGTTAATGACCTCGACAATTCAGTTTAAACATTTAAATCTCATATTTTGAATCCTTTTTGTCAAAAACAACCTCTCGATTCCGATTCTTAGATATCCAGAAACCCGAATCACCACTCACCAAAATGCAAAATAAATCAGAAATGTAAAATCTTTTTGGTTTATGAATGATAAGATGTAAACAAGACAAAATATATCAAACTAAGAACGAATAACAAATATTTTTGTGAGTTTAGCAAGGAATCATATTGATCAATCCGTTCTTCCATCACGGTTTTCAATTTTATTATGTCTGATGTTAAGCCGGCTATGGATATTGTTGTCTACTTAAAATTTTGTAACAAAATATTCAGAGACATAAGTGATATGATTAAGATTCAATTAAGCACATAATATCAGAACATGATCAGTTTATAATCTTGATTCAGACTTATTTTGATTTTTACTATATCACCCCAACTTGACTTAAACCTTAGATACAGCAGATCAAAACATTTAAAATTTTTAACCTTTTGGAAATCATAGCAACGGCTTTCCACAACAAGGCATACCCCCGTTATCAAGCAACACACCAAGCTTCCATTTCCAAGGATGAGCATGCATGATTTCATATGTCGGCTTACATACATCGTATTCCCTCAGGGTCCGTTTCTTAATTGTATTAAGACGCGCGCAAGGGTGTATGACTAACATTTTTTATCAAGTCGATAGTGAAATTTTATACATTTGTACATAGAGATCAATTTTAATGACTTATCATGGGTTCGCTCACTTGAGCATGATGTAAAATATTCTATTGAATACCCATATGAAAACCGCATAAAGACCTCATTGCTCCAGAAACCTAATGCAACCTATCAATATAGGATTAAAGGCCATAAAACCATACACCATTGAAGTGTAGACTGTGTACCAGACGCTTAAAACACTTTATTAACACTATTTTTGGTGATCTACTGAAACATAAGGCTTGAGTATGACAGGCTATTACATTTCTGCCTTCATTACCATGACTTTTGTTAGAAAACTAATCTGTCTTTCAACATGGCAATTTATGTTTATATCACTTATTCCCTTGCTTGTTTGTTCAAAAGCCTACCCGTACACCGAACATTAAGCAATAGACTTTTATTCTTCAATTTACTGGATTTGGAACAAGACAATCAATGTACTATCATATTCCTTTTATGCTTCAAAACTCATTTTGAGGAGCAATTTTCTACTGTTTTTGTATTTTCATATTTTTCAATGTTTTTGACTTTTAAGAACTTTCCAAATGTTTTTTAGATTATACCAAACGCCCCAGTTACTTTCCATTCTCAGGTAAATGGCTCTCCCGAATATCTACAATTAAATATCAGGACTAAACATATACAAGTATATGTCCTTTAAATGTGAGTAACTGACATAATTTTCAGTGAACGATTGTATTTGAATGTATTAGGTTTGTCTCTATACAAATAAAAATCATAATATTTTTGTATTTTTCCAAACCCATTTCTCCCCCTAAAATCAAAAACCATTTAAAGGAAATATTTACAAAGAAAATTTGACCAGGTGAACGATTACTCAAAGGTCGGATTCCATAACCTCGGTATCCCTCACTTTCCCACCGACCATAGAATTTATACCATTAAGCCCCCAACAAATACAAAAATCTGTTTTTATCGAAAGCTTTAGTAAAAAGATCAGCCTTTTGTTCATCGGTGTGAATATTTTCTAAGGTAATCAACTTCTTCTCGTAACAATCACGAATGAAGTGATACTGTATGTCAATACGTTTTGTTTTTTAGTTTCTTACCGGATTTTTAGTTATGGATATAGTAGCAGTATTATGTACAAAAATAGAAGTAGTAAGAAAATTCAAACTTTATTCGTGCATTTGTTGTTGTATCCATAAAACCTGGGAACAACAGCTAGAAGCAGGTACATATTCGGCCTCATAGGTGGTTAACGACACAGTCGTCTGCTTCTTACACTTCCATGTCACCAGCCTGCTACCAATGAATTGACAGCTGGCGGTGGTAGAGATGGCGTTCAGCTTGCAGTTACCATAGCCAGAATCAAAAAATGCTCTTAGCTCAAATACATCGTCTTGAGTATACCAAAGACCGACCCCTGGATTCCACTTAAGATACCGAAGTATCCCCTTCACCAATATTAGGTGAGAGACCCTTGGACTGGATTGATATCGAGCACAAAGACACATGGGATACATGATGTCTCGCCTAGAATCAGTAAGATACATGAGGGAACCAATCATAGAACGGTAGAGTGTTTTATCAACTTTCTCCTCGGTGGGGTCAGGTGCAATTCCATTATTAACCGGAATAGGAGTGCTACTCGGCAATGAGTCAGCCATGTTGAATTTTTCAAGGATATCATTGACATATTTTGTCTGGTGAATAAAGATCCCATCAGACTCTTGTTCGACTTGCAATCCTAAGAAAAACTTCAACTCTCCCATAGCGTTCATTTCGAATTTCGACTTCATAACCTCCTCAAAATCTTTGCATAACACATCATTCGTTGACCTAAAAATGATATCGTCCAGATAGACCTGGACTATCAGAAAATGACCATCCACTTCCTTTGTGAAGAGTGTACAATCAACGGTGCCACGAACAAAACTATTGTCTAACAAATGTTGAGACAATGTGTCATACCAAGCTCTAGGGGCTTGATGAAGACCATAAAGAGCTTTGTTGAGCAGGTACACTTTGTCTTTGTTAATCAGATCGATAAACCCCGGTGGTTGTCCTACAAAGACTTCTTCACCTAATTTACTATTCAAGAAAGCAAACTTAACATACTACTGGTAAACCTTGAATCCCTTCCAAGATGCAAAGGATAAGAAAATTCTAATTGCCTCAAGTCTAGCAACCAGAGCATAGACTTTGTTAAAATCAATTCCTTCCCTATTATTATAACCAAGAACTACTAATCGAGCCTTGTTTCTGTCAATTATACCATTTTCGTCCCTTTTGCACTCGAAAAATCGCTTGGTATTAATGCATCGTTTGTTATCTGGTAGATCAATAAGTTTCCAATCCCCAAGTTTTTCAAATTGCAATAATTCTTTTTACATTGGATTGACCCAACTCTCTTCAGTCAAAGTTTGTTTATATGTCTTCGATTCAATTTGTGAAATAAAATATTTAAATGAGAACTGGTTCTGAAGAGGAGCAACTTGATAATAGTAACAACTAAGACTTTAGTCAATCTGACTTTGCGTACGAACACCCGAATTAAGATCTCTGATTATATTCTCTTCAGGGTTATATGATAAAGTTCGAGGCATGACTTCATCAGGAACTATCACATCATTAGGAAGATTCGTGACATTTTAATCAGAAAGCACAGACTCAGTAGCAATAGGATAAGTATCAGGTTGAATCAGTGACACAATCACATTAGTATGGTCTTCACCATCATCATCAAAAGAAGGTGTAGCTGGAGTATAATCAACATGGTCATCAACATCAAGGATCGGATCTTCATTAAAGATTGGAACTTCTTGTGTAACATTTTCTTCATGATGAACTTCACATGAATACTGTTGAAATAACAATGTAGCCATTTCATCAATGATTTCTTCTTCAGGAAATGAGAAACAGCTCCACAAGCTGTCATAGTCAAACATCCATGAATCACCTTTTCTTTGAATAGGAGTAGCATACATTTGATAGTCCACATGCTGTACTTGCACATTACGGTTGATGCTAGGTAAAACTACCCTTCTTAAAGAACTAGCATAAGCCACGAAGAAAGCTTCCTCAGACTTTGCACCGAATTTTCCATCAGGATCCAGAACAGTGCATTGAGATCCTAACGGCTCAAGCCACTTTAAATTAGGCTTACGTCTATTAAGTAGCTCAAAACAGGTTATGCCATACTTCTTTACTGTCACGGTTAAGAGTGTAACAAGCTGAGGCAACAGCTTCAGAACAGAAACTCACATGTAATTTCGAATCTGCCAACATCGCTCTAGCTGTTTCAATCAGAGTACAGTTCTTTTGTTCAGCAACACCATTTTGTTGTGGTGTATAGGGAGCGCTAAACTCATGAAGAATACCCCGCTCCTTACAGTATTGAAGCATACGGTTGTTTCTGAACTTTGTACCATTGTCGCTTCGAATCCTTCGGATTGGCAAGTTATATAGCATCTCAAGCTTTTTGAACAAAATTATCAAGTGGTCAAAAGTTTCATCCTTCGATTCAAGAAACATTACACATGAAAAAAGTGAGTAATCATTAGTGAACACCAACCAATAAAGTTCCCCGGTGATGCTTGTAATATTCATAGACCCAAATAAGTCCATATGTACCCTCTCAAATGGTAAGTTGATTGAATTGACAGATATTTGTCGGGTGCAATTCTTCTTTTGTTTGCCCTTCTTGCAACTCAAACACTCAAAACTCAAATGAAAACCCTTAACATTCACTCCGTCAACTAATTGATTGTGAACAAGATAGTTTATTTTCCGAACATTGTTGAGACCCATGCGACGATGCCATAACACAGATTCTTTTTCAGATGCTTTGGTGACAAAACACTGAACAGTGCCTTGAGTCGATGACGCAACATTCATATTAAGCACAAAAAGATCATTTTCCATTGGTTCTTTCATTAAAATGCACTCTTGTGGAATCTTATACCCAGGCTTAAGAATCAAACAATCTTGATTAGTAAAATTCGTTGAAAGACCTTTGTCACAAATTTGAGATTTGATCAGTAAGTTATTCTCAAGATCTGTGATGTAATTCACATTTTTGAACATTACTTTCCCATTCTGTAACGTCCCTTCTTCAGCAATTTGTCCTCCTTGATTTCCTGCAAAACCCACATACCCTCCTCGAATAGATTGAACATTCTTTAGCAGATGGAGAGTTCCAGTCATGTGTCGAGAGGCTCCACTAGTCATTATCCAACGTGAGTAATTGTATCTTGAAAGCCCATACAAAAACAAACAGTTTGTGAAACATGGAAACCCAAGCCTTCTTGGTCTTGGGTTGTTTCATTTTTTCATTCGAAACATCTTCTAAATCATCATGTTCATAATCAGAGAATGAATCATCAGACGAACATGAACTTGATGAAACAACAACTTGTTCATCAACTTGATCAACAATTTCTTTTAAAGACTCAGCAGCGTGGTTGTTAGTTGGATTAACAACCTGTTCATTCGATGGTTTGTCATTTTCATTACTTTTAACCTTTGCCAACCAGTTATGTCCAACATAACTTTTCTTTTTATGAAAAGCATCATTTTTCTTAGCATTTGAAGATTAGCCTACTTCAAAAATCTTTTTGACGTATTCCTTATCTACACCTCTTTTTTAAATCTTGACTGGTGGAGGTGTAGATTTAACCACAGGAACTTTAACATATG
Organism: Bidens hawaiensis; assembly: GCF_021521415.1. Lineage (NCBI taxonomy): Eukaryota > Viridiplantae > Streptophyta > Magnoliopsida > Asterales > Asteraceae > Bidens > Bidens hawaiensis. The sequence goes on from NW_027492878.1 coordinate 447,583, forward strand.
GTTTTTTGTTCACCACATGTTTATCCTCTTGAGAAAAACTTTTAGGACATGAATAAAACAAATTTCCTTCTTCATTACAACAAAAACACTTCCTCCTATCAACAATTTGTTAATAGAATGAACATGATTCTCTTGACTCTCCTTTTCAGCTTTGAGTTTATAAAACTTATAATTTGATTGCCTTGTAAAGATAGACTCTTTTTGTTCCTCAGAGGTCTCACCTTTAACAAAAACAATCTTTTGAAGACCATCTTATGGTTTTAATGACATTTCGTTATCCTCTTTGAAACCAATACACTTTCTTTTATAAAAAATCTGGTTTTAACAAATATAGAATTCAGATTACCATTTTTACCATTTGATTGGGGTTTAGTTTTCTCAATTTGATTACCAATTTTAACACTTTCTTTAGATGATATTTCTAATTCAGATAACACAAATGCAGAAGCTTGTTTACCAACCTCACTATCACACTCAGAACTATGAACAGATTGAACAACTTGCTCATCACATGAATTATCATGTTGTGGTGAATCAGACACCATGTTCAACGCTTTAAGAAATCCTTCAGGTTCTTTTGAAACATAAGAACTCCAAATAGCTGGCTGAACAACATGATATTTTGGAATTTCTTTAGGAACAATATGATCCAAAACATATTGAGAAGCGGAATAAATTTTCAGTTTTGTTTCAACTCTTTCAACTTCAATGTTAATCAACTGAAGTTTTCTTTTGAGTTCCACTTTCTCATCCACATGTCTATTGATGGCAATTTTCTTATCTTTAACCGTGTGAGTGAGCATAGAAATCTTTTTACATATTGCAAAATTTTATTCCACAATTTTTTCTCACACGATTGAAGCTTGTTATAAGCCTCTTTCACATTCTGATAATCAAGAAACATTTTGTTAAAATCATTTTTTAGAAAATTAAAATATGTTACCAACGAATTAATAACAAATTCCTTTTCTTCATGTGATTCATAAATATGTTTGATTTCTTTAAGAGAAAAATTTACCTGACCGTCCATGTTTGCATGAAGAGGAGGTGCTTTTCCCACATCTTGAATTATTTCTTAATCAACAATCTTATATTTTTCACTTGCTTCACTCTTTGTTGTATTTTGAAATACCACAGTCTCACTGGTTTCCTCCTCAAGCTCATCATCAATTCCAAAGTCAATTTTTCCATGTGGAACTTCTTCGCTATTGAACCAACCTACAAAACTCTCAAACACATTAGGTGGTAAAAATGACTTGGAATTCATTAGGAATTGATTCAAAACTTATAAGAGAAACCTCACTAGCATTTGAAATACCTTCTTTAGCATCACAAATTCCTTCAACCACATCATCATTTTTTTCCTCTTATTCTTTAACTTGTGAACATTCACCCATTATTTCTGCCATGTTAGCTTTATGGATCACTGAATTCCAGTTAAACCCTTCATGCATTTGAGCATCGCATGCATTTGAGCATCGCATGCCTTTGAGGATGAAACTTCATGTTTTTTTTTATGTTTGACCTTGTGTAGGTGAACTATGATTATATATTACTTGTCGGTTGTAGTCTCGGCCAAACAGATTAGGACTTGAATCTCCAGCTTCAGGATTAGTACAATATCTCATGAAATGTCCCTTTTTTTGCATCGAAATCATCTGACCTTTGACTTATCAAAACCGAGTTTAGAAGTGGTTCCATCCAGACAATTATTCCCAGTGATTTCCCTAAATATTTTAGCCCTCCTAACCACACTTGCCATATACCGATGAATGTCAAGCATTTCCATCTACTCGAGGTCAATTTGATCATAATCTTATTTTGTCATATTATAATTTCCAATGCGATCAGCGATCAAGCACTCATACGACTCCAAGACAGATCCAAAGAAAGCCATGTGTTCTTGAACATTCTCCACAGTAAGTCCATTATTGCTTTTTATATTCACAGCAATATTGCATTGAACAACATCAGATGGTGGACTCATGGTCTTTGACGATTGATCAGGAAGAGCAGAAGTTGTCGAATAAGAACTTGTAAAGTGAGGCTTGTTGGATGGTTGAATGGTTTGAGAAGTTCCATCAAAACTACTATTTGTAACATAAGCAGTTTGGATTATCTGGCTCGGGGCAATCATAGATTGTGAAGAATTAAAATATAAACCAATCTCTTGAATTGCTGATGAACTCTTCATTCTTTGTTTCTTCCGAATCTCAAGCTCACGAGCTTCCAATTTCTCAATAAATCGGGCTAAAGTCAGTCTTGGATAATTGATTGGGTTGGATTGTTGAATCATTATGAACGTCTCCCAATTGTCAGAAAACAAATCTTCTAGTTTATCAATGTATTACTACTCTTCTTTATCATTTCCCAACCTTTTCATCTCATTAACAAGATGACAATATCTTTCAATTAGTTGAGGTATCGTTTCACCTTTGACCATGGAGAAAATATCAAACTCTTTCTTTAGCAAACCAATTTTGGATTTTCTCATGTCAGAATTCCCTCCCATATTGAGTGACATGACCCATTGTGTTGCATTAGTTGAAAGATCTCAAAGTTTATTGATTGTTGAAACAAGTTCATCATCTTTTTCTCACGAATGATTCTAGGCTTGTCAGCCTCAGGTATTTGAGATAATCTATGACTTGTGCCATTTTCATTCCTCGGAATGATATGCTCAACTTCAACAGCTTCCCAAGTGTCATAGTTCACAACTTGTATGTACGTTTCAAACTTATCTGCCTAATTAGGATAATCTTCCATCCTAAGTAGCTTCGGGGGCTTGGTTGACGTCCCCATTTCATTTTCCAAGTTAATGTTCTGAATGATCGGTGAAGCATGTGTAACAAATGCATTTGAATCTTCCATCTTTGAACAAAAACAAATACACACGTATATCATTTTAAACGTATAACCTTCAAACCAATGTATAACCTTTAAAACCAACATATAACCTTTTTCACCCGTATAACTCAGATCAGCGTATAACTCTGTTAACCGTATAACCTCAAGACAATGTATAACCTCTGATGCGCCCAAACCTTATACGCCGTATATCCAAACAATCTGATATAGACAAAAACTTATACTCCACATATGAGCATATACGTCCCTATAACACCTTATGCGTCCGTATAACCCCTTAAACGTCCGTATAACACTTATACGTGCATCACCAGCTTGTACGGACGGTTCGAAATGTTGAATCAAAAACTCAATTTTGAGCTTGAATTAATCCAATTCACTCTTGCAGAAACAACGAATAGGTATCCACGATCATAATGACCATTTGAATTGAAAAATCATCCATAATCCAGAAAGTAATCAAAGAAAATGTAAACGGGTAATGAGTTGACTTTTGATTCTTCAAATCTTCAACAATTAACCTTGAATGTGTTGTAATCAGTAGCAAATATGAGACTAAAGCTCTGATACCACTTGTAACATCATGATCCTCATCATGCATAACATCATGTACGTGTATAAACGATATGATATGGATCGAATAACATGTGTTTACTATACAATACGATATCGCGGAATTATATCATAAAGGTGTTACAACACAATCACTCATAAGCATCAATATATTGATATAACAATGAGAGTACAAATCTGATCAGAATGTCAACTGCTATAAGATTAAACATTAAAATCCTATTTATATTGTCTACAGTGCGGGCGTATAAGACAAGGCACCGTATAAGCTTATACACCGCTATCTTATACGCTATACTTTACATATATTCAACAAATGACAATTCAGCCCCTTACAATCATACAAATGACATTATTAGCCCACTATACCTAGCATTAGACATTAGTTCTCTAATAAAAATGTTTAACCCAAAGGGTAAAAACAAATACTTTAACGTGTTTAACATGAAAACGCATAACTTAAAACCGTGAGAAGCTTCTTTTTTATTTTTCTTTTTTCAAAATTATCCTTTAGCTTGGAAATCGAAAATAAAGCAGAATAAAATATTTTTGATTTTTGAATATTTTTGAATGAAAAACAATTATGAATAATACAAAAATAAAAAGTAATCTACGAAAGCAGCGCATATTTTTGTGACTCGTGCAGAGAATCATATTGATCAAGAAATCCTCCATAACAGGTTTATTCTTTGGTGTTATTATGACTAGCATTAAGTCGGTCATTGATATTGTTGACCACTTAAATCTCATAACAAACATTCAAGTATTTTTATGATATGATTAATATTCAACTAAGACATAAGATATCATAAACTATCAGCCTCTAATCTCAGTTCGGGCTTAATTTTATTTTGACCCTGTCACCCCAATTTGACTTAAACCATTATGCCTAAAGATCAAAATCTAATATTTATATTGTTTGAGCAATCTTAGTTCACAATCCCCACTACAAGATATACCCATTCTCAAGCAATACACCAAGCTTCCTTTAATATGAAATAGTATGCACGAGTTTATCTGTTTGCCTTACAGACATCGTATCCCCTGGGGTCTGTTTCTTATTGGTATAAGACGCGCGTAAGGGAGGAACAATGTATGAGTGACAACGTGTTTTATCAAGTCAGTAATGATTTTATATGAAGTACAACAGTGATCAAGTTTATTGACTTATGGTTCGCTCTTAAAGCATTTAAGTATTCAGGTTATGAATATCCAGATAATAAGCCACATAAAGACTCATAGTGTTGAGAAACATGAGGCATCCCATCAATACATGATTTGAGGCCATAAAACCATACACCATTGAAGTGTTAACCATAAACTAGATGCTTTTATTTTGAAATTTTGATTTTGGTGATCAAACAGGCATAAGGCTTGAGTATGACAGACTATTGCTATTCTGCCTTCATTACCAAGACCTTTGGAAGAGATTAACTCCTCTTACAATATGACAATTTTATGTTTACATCACATACTTTACCTTAATTCTTTGTTTAAGACCTACTAATCCACCAATACAGCTAAGCACTCAGTCATTTAAGCATACTTTTGTGCTGAAATTTCAGAATAGAATGACCAATGTACTATTATATTCTCTTTTTGCTTCAAAACTCAGTTTTGAGGAGCACAACTTTTTTAATGTTTTTGAATTTTTGAAATATTGAATGTTTTTTGTATTTTCTCTGTACATACGAAAAGTATAATATTTTTGTATTTTTCCCTTTTCTCCCCAAAAAACCAAAAATATCAAAGAAAAACAAAAACCATACAAACGAAAAATGATTATCCGAGCTTAAGAATATCAGCAAGAGATTTTAAACCGTTTAAACTAAGCAAAAAAGTTAAATCTTGTTTTATCAAATGCTTTGGTAAAAAGGTCTGCCTTATGAACCTCCGTGTGCACCTTCTCTATGTCAATTAATTTCTTTTCATAGCAATCGCGAATAAAATGATAACGAATATCAATATGTTTTGTTTTAGAGTGGTGCACGGGGTTCTTCGTGATATAGATAGCAGCAGAGTTATCAGTATAAATTGGAGTAGTAAGAAATTTTAAATCGTAATCCCACAAGTGTTGCTGGATCCATAAAACCTGTCAACAACAACTCGAGGCTGCCACATATTCGGCTTCAGCGGTTGAAGTGGAGACCATGTCTGTTTCTTACACTGCCAGGAAACAAGTCGGCTTCCTAGAAATTGACAACCCGTTGTTGTAGACTTGAAGTTGATCTTGCATCCTCCATAAAATAAATTGTAAAATGCAGTAATATCAAAACTATCATCATTGGGATACCATAACCCGATGTCAGGATTACCCCTCAGATAGTAAAATATACGCTTCACCACCGCCAGATGAGCCACTCGGGGACTCGTTTGATACCTGGCACTCACGCAAACAGAAAGCATAATATCAAGATGCGAAGAAGTTAGATACATTAAAGAATCTGTCATAGTTCGATAAAGGGTCGGATCAACGGTATCTTCCAATTCGTCCTCTAACAAATTGTGACCCACATGAAGAGGAGTAAAAGGGACTTTTCTGGCAGTTATCTTGAATCGGCTCAAGACGTCGTTCACATACTTTGTCTGATGAATGAATATTCCAGCATCAGACTGTTAAACCTGCAACCTTAAGAAGAAATACATCTCTCCCATTGACCTCATCTCAAATTTTGTCAGCATCGAGTTTTCGAAGTCCTTACAAAGTTTGTCATTTGTTGAGCCAAATATAATGTCATCAACATAAATCTGGACAAAGAGCATATCTTCTCCGAAAGTATTGTAGAATATGGTACAATCCACAGTCCCTCGTTTGAAGCCACTATCCGTAAGATGGTCAGCAAGCGTGTCGTACCAAGCTCTCGGGGCTTGGTGTAGACCATAAAGAGCCTTGCTTAAGCGGTACACATGGTCTGGATAGTCAGGATCTTCAAAACCAGGAGGCTATTTCATGAACACCTCTTCATGAAGTTCCCCGTTAAGAAACGCACTCTTAACGTCCATCTGATATACCTTAATGTTCTTGAAGGCTGTATAGGCCAAAGGTATGTGTATAGCTTCCAGTGTTGCAACAGGAGCATACACTTCGGTGTAATCTATGCCTTATTGCTGATGAAACCCTTGCATGACTAATCACGCTTTATTTCTCACTATTACCACACGGTCATCCTTCTTACATTTACAAACCCATCTAGTTGGGATAGGCTTCTTAACCCGAGCAGGTTTATCGTTAAGATTCCATACACCCAGTCGAATTTGCAATACCTCTTGCGTTGCTTCAACCTACGAAGAATCTTCAAGCGCCATATGAACACTTGTCGTCTCCATTTGAGAAATGAAGCAAGTGAATTTAGCAATACTCATGATTACCAATGAATGCATATCAACATATGCACACAATACGTTAGTATCACTTGAATTACCAATCTGATGCCGTGTACAAACACCTACATCGAGATCACCAATGATGTTGTCCAGGGGACGAAACGTGTGAATCCGAAGTGTCGGATTTTCAAGCACAACAACATGATTACTTAAATTAGTTAGATTCTCTTCAGCAACAGTTACCTCAGTAACCTTTGGATTCTCAACGAATGGAGCAGAAGAAGAATCTGCAAAAGGACCATCATCCGAAGAAACAAAAATAACATAGGATGTTTCAGGATGACCATGGTCAACTGAATTTGTCATAATTAGAAGATCTTGGTGTAGAAAACATTTGATCTTCCAGATAAGCACACACCAAGTTTTCATTCGATTATTCAACTAATGTTGTAAAAGAATTAAATAAACCGTCATAATCAAACATCCAATAAGGACCCTTGCTAGCAGGAGGTGTTGTGTAGCTTTGACAGTCTACATGGTACCATTCTTTAATACAAACCAAAGAAAAATTAAAGACATGTTTCTTAGGCAATGCATAGCCCACGAAGTAACCTTCAATAGCCTTCTCCTTGAATTTTTCTGCATCATGTTTTAACATTATGCAAGGACACCCGAAAGGTTCAAGGAACTTTAAATTAGGTTTGCGGTTGCTCAGAAGCTCGTAACTCTTATGTTGCAGCTTCTGAACTGTCAAATCACGATTGAACGTGTAGCAGGCAGTATTCACACCTTCATTCCAAAATTGAACAAGAAGCTTTGAGTCTGCTAACATAGTTTTAGCTGCTTCAATCAATATTCGGTTCTTCCGTTCCAAAACACCGTTCTGCCATGGTACATAAGGAGCACTAAATTCGCGATGAATACCTTTCAGAATACAGAAAAAGTCCAATACAGTGTTTTTGAACTCTGTACCATTGTCACTTCGAATATGTCTCACCTTATGTTTGTAAATTGATTTGATCTTGGTGATTAAATTTTGCACAAGAACCGGTGTCTATTCTTTAGATTTCATAAATAACACCTACAAGTACCTTGAATAGTCATCATTACGTCTAAACAGTGCCTGTCTCCATCAATACTTGCACGATTCACAGGACCAAACAAATCCATATGAAGTCGTTCCAAAGGAGTATCAATGGAATTAAATAACTTCGTCGGGTGCGACTTCTTCTTTTTATGTTTGCCCTATTTGCATGCAACACAGTGATCAATCAACTTAAAATGCTTTATCGAAACTCCTCCACTAAATCATTTGCTACAAGATGATTCATTTTTATGACATGAATATGACCCATACGTCTATGCCACATAATCGAGTCTTTCTCAATTGTTTTAGAGATAAAACACGTTTCAACAGAAGTTGAAGTCGATACTTTAGTACTCATGTTCTATAAATATATATCATTTGACCTAGGAGATCGCATAACAACCATGTATTCTGGAATGACATATCCTGGTTTGGGTATTATGAACTCCTTTTCGGTAAACACGGTGGTAAACTTTTTATCACAAATTTGAGAAACACTCAACAAATTGTAATCCACCTTGTCACAATAATTTACTTTCTCAGTCTTAATACTACTATTTAACACATCACCCTCCTTGGTTATCATGCCCCCTAAATTACCCGTAAAAGCCATATAACCCCCTTGAATATTCTTCACATCGGTTAGAAGGTTAATATTGCCGATGATATGACAAGAACATCCACTATCCATAATCCATTTTTTCCTCGAGATAATCTTGAATAAACTCTGCACATTTCAAGAAACACAATTAGACCAAAAAGGCATCCTAGGCCTCAGTCTTGGGCACCTCTTTCATTTCATCAGAAGAGTAAATCACTTTATACCCTAATTGTGATTTTTGCACATGTGAATAAGTCACCGGTCTCTTCAACTTTTGTCTCAGGTATGCTTCTTTAATCACATTTGTGTCATAGTTTGTGAAAAGTGGTTGTGTAGGTACAAACACTTTCGGTTTTAATATAACAATGTTATTAGTAACATGAACCACCTTTCGTGGGTTCACATTATGAAACATTATATGAGTTCGTCAACTTGAGATGATGGTCTCTTAAGAATCTCCTTAACCACGGGAATCTTTTTGGGTTGTTCCTTGGTAACTGAATTAACTTTCTTCAATTTCCTTGATCCGCAATTTCTTACGACATGTCCATGTTTGCCACACAATAAGTAGGTTCTCATATCAATGAACACACTTTGTTGTTTAACAGGCAATTGTGGAACATTGGATTGACAAGAATCACTTGAAAATTTAGCATTATCCAAATCGTCAAAAGTCACAACCTTTTTTCTTTTTGTAAAATTCCAAATTTGAATAGTTAGAGAAACTTTGTAAAGTCTCAGTTCTTGTAGAACTAAAAAATGTTACACGCTAAACAATTCTTAAATGGTGTTTCAAACTTGGCTTAATAATTGGCTTGTTTAACGATATAGATATTGCAAAAGCTTGTTCAAGATCATGTAAACTTGAAGTTTCATTTTGAAAGACACTCTCGATCAGTTCTAGCTTAATCAAGTGTAGGGAATGACTTTCTGTTCAAAAGCTTGGTTTACACCCTTTAATTTAAACACATGACTTGTGTTTACTTTACCACAAGAATGATTAATGAGGATGTGTTTACACCCTTAATGGTTTTTTAGATTTCTTGGATTTGATTTTTGAATTGTTGGTTCTAGAAGCATTTGAACCATACACAGGTTCCTCAAATTCATGAGGCTCGCATAAAATGTGATTCAAATGTGGAATATTCTTGTCCTTGTGTATATTTTGAGGTTCAAACACATCCTCAATCACAACCTCTTCAACAGTCTCGACAAACACTTTGTTTCTTTGAGTATGATATCCATGAGCTGATGAAGGATAAGTTGGTTTTTCTTGAGAAATTTGTGTCGTTTTTTCCACATTAATGATTGATTTAGTTTTAAAAGTGTTAACCACATTTTCTCTTTTCCCAAAAAATGGATCGTATGAATAGTTATTAGAAAATGGTGGAGTAACCTCTACAAATCCTAATCCAGTTTTTGATCCCTTTTGTTTACCCAAAACTTCAATTATTTCGTTCAAAAGAAAAGATGAATTTTGAAATTGTCCAAACTTATTCTTTAATTCAAGAATTTCATTCTCAAGTTAAGTAATTTTGGTTCCCAATTTGAGAATCTCTTGAAATTTTTTGGCAACAATGATCAGTTTTCCTGAAAGTTCGGCTTTCAGATCATGATTACTATTAGACAATCCTTCAATTTTATCTTTTGATTTCTTTTCTAAATCCGAGGATTGACTATAGTTATCTTGAACTATAGCAAGTTCGTTCAATAATCTTTCGTTTTGAGCATGAATTAAGTCAAAATTGGACTTTAATTCCTCATAATCATTACATGAAACATTTTCAGTTAATTTAATTGAATTATCAGATGAATTTTCAGACACATTTAAGCCAGAGATAGGACTAACCTCGTCGATTTTAGCCATACATGCAAAAGAAGTTGATTGCATGTTGATTGAGACATCAGTTGCAGATTCAATCTCTGATTCACTCTCGGTAGCTAATTTTTTACCTCGAGCATCTTGAAAATTTTCAACAGATTCAAACAATGCAAGATTTGCTTGATTTCCATTCCCATTACCCAATAATAATTGATTCCATTCAATTCCATCAGTCGTGAGCAATGCTTGTGAACCATCATGCTTTGAATAATCACCCTCAGAAGCTTTTTCATTTGAATCATTGTACTTCTTAAACTAGCTTCTATCTTAATTGCGGGGTCCAGTGTATTCTTTCTTTGGCATGTCGCATTCTTTGGAAAATTGACCAAAATCCTTACAGTTATAGCATCTCACCTTAAGCTTATCAATACCAACCCTCTTTTTCAAAGACAGTAAGTCTTTTCCCATTCTTTTCATAAACATCTTGACTTTTTCGACAATCATGGCCATATTCCACTTCAAGTCTCCAGATCATCTGGATCAATCTGATCATAATCTTCATCAGTAAGCTCACGCATGGAAATTTTACCACTTACCAAGTTCTCATATGAACTCATAAAAGAACTTAGAAAGGCGAAATGTTGTTCTACCTCTTTCATGTTCATATTTGGTGGTTGAGTTGAAGCATTACCAACACTCGGAAATGAAGTATTTGATCCACTTGAATTGTTGTTCTATCCATGAGCCATAAAACAAACATTTGGCATTTGTTCATTGAAAGACGATGGCATTTCCTGAGTGGTTTGAGATAGGAAAGCATTGATTGGAGCTGACGTGCTACTTAATGGTAAGGGTCTTCCATACAATGTTGGATCTTGGTTATCTTCTGATGACTTTTGAAACTTCATGTCATACTCTCTTTTTTCAATTTTCTGCATAAAATCCATAACCGTCAGATCTTCACTTTTGAAAAAAAATATTTTCTTTTAGCACAAGTAGAAAAGTCGAATAAGAACTCGGTAGTGAATTCTTGATAGTATCCATATGATCTGATTCAGTTGGCTCCATCTTTTGCTTATTCATTTCAACAACCAAATGATTAAACCTGGTCAACATCTCTTCAAACGTCTCTCCCTACAACAAGCAAAAGTTTCTGAATTCAAACTTTAATATGACCTTCTTACTTTCTTGTTGTGTATTGCCCATGCTTCTCATTCGAATGTGCTGGAATAAAGAAGCATAGATTTTAATATTTCCTACCTGGTGGAAAATATTATCTGGTAAGGCCATTGTCAAAGTAGAGTATGCTTTGGTTTCGATCTCTAAATCCTTTTTCTTTTCTTGTGTATAAGTAGTATAAGCCTTTGGTTCATAACTTGTAGTTGCATCACCAAGAATTGGAGCAGTATAAACATCATCAAGACATCTAGAGCAATCAGGATGCACAGATCCCAAGTGTGCTCTGAATCTCGGTTCCCAGTTAGCAAAATCATTTAATTTCATAAGTCGGGGACATTTGGAATGTGAAACGATTTGTGCGTCTAAGTGGAGCATCTGCTGCATCATCATATTCTGATATTCTAGCGCGTAATAGTTAGCCATGTCAGAAATATGTGGTTAATTTGAGAGAAGCTTCCAAGATCTAGCCGCTAATCCGAAGCATCAATTACAATAAACACGAGATCGATCGTAAGTTAAATACATAATGTATTGATAAATAGGATGAATACATTATTGGTGTAAATAATAACTTATGGAGAGGATAATTTAAATCTAGATCTCTCTCTCACTACATTATGAACATGAGCTTCCTATTTATAGGTCGTAGCTCCATTCGTTAAGTTAAGCCTAATTCGTTATATCTTCATAATGAATTAAACACCATTCATTATGATTCCATAATGAATGTTAATAAGAACCAGCCTCCATTCGTTATATTACATAACGAATGGGCTTACAAACCTAACGAACTAGCCTAGTCAACTAACGAATAGACCCATTCGATCCATAGCGAATGGCCATATTACAATAAATATACATTAAATACACAGACTAGACTGACTATAACTTATTCGATTTACGGACACCAAAACCGTGCACTAACATAAGTTATCAACAATTTAAAGTTTAGGTTATAAATTGTTCAATTTTCAAACCTATGGGTGAATGATGTAACTTCTGGGTAACGAATGATGAACAGTAGCACAAATGGTATAAGGTTATGGTAAAGAATGAGGATATTTCGGGTAACGAATGTTATCACAAATGACTAGAACGAATTATACCAAATCGATAACGAATAGCTATAACGACTCAGCACCCGAATTAGCTCACGAATAGCATAACGAAAGAGCTTGGAAAATAGGCTTGACGAATAGGTATCCTGATAACGAATGAGTCTGTCACAAATTGAATTGTGATGACGAATGAGACCGTCATGAATGATGTTTTGATAACGAATGATCTACAGTGGCGAATGATCGGTTACAACAACCCGCCACGTGTCAAAAACGGTTATATTTTTGTAACGAATGACCAGCTAAATTATAACGAATGAGTCGTTATACGTCATGAATGAATCCTTCAAACCTTCAACAAGGTTTCTAGATTTTCAAAACCCCAAATCCAGACTCAAATCCAAACCATAATCGATCGTGTATTTCTCATCCGTGTCAACACTAAAATCAACAAATAAATGCTTAAACAACTCGTAATCATAATATGAACAAACCCTAACTAATCTGAACCATCAATTATCCCTCAAATTTGTCTGAGTTTACTTAAAACCATCCACAAAAAACTCTATTTTCAAACTAAATAAAACCTCAATTCCAACTAATTCATCAACAATTAACCAATTAAACATACAAGAAGCTCACATATCTGATTTCGAACTGAATGATAGTCAAATTAACCTCAATTATACATTTCACTCTGATAAGTGATACAATATATATCAAATAAGTTACAGACCTTAAACAATAACAATAACTATATGAATTCTCACCAATTCATATCAATTAACATCCAATTCACCTTAATAATCTAACGTCTAGGCTCTTATACCACTTGTGAAACCTATTATGAATGAATCGATTTCAATTCATACTATACAGATCTAGTTCTTTGATATATTGTAGGTGATTGAATACGTTATGTGAAGTGTGTGTGTTGAGAGAGTAATTTGTCATAGTAACGACACTTTATATTATAATTCACACTTCCTTAATTTACTGATCAGGGATGCAAGCTATATATAGAAGACGATACCCATTCGTTATACATTCCATAACAAATAGGATCCATTCGTGTTAATTCCCTAACTTAACTTAATAGGATAGCTAATGACTCATTCGTTATACCTCATTCGTTAAACATCCTTCACGAATGGTACATAATAATAACGATTATGCTCATTCGTTATACATTCCATAACTAATGGCCTATAGCTATAACGGATGGGCTTTAAACATCCTTAACGAATGGCCAATAAACATAACGAATGGACCGGTAAATTACAAAAAATCTCTTTTACATTAAAAATGATAAATTACATAGATAAATAAAGACCGATACGACGAAACAATGCACTAGCACTTATTGCATTTTTATTTATTACAAGGAAATGTGCATGAGGCGAAGATATAACTAATAGAAAAATATGAATTTTGGCACCAAATAACAAAATAACGAATAACTAATTAGTAATAAGGCAAGTTCGATTGTTAGAACATGTATACAATAATATATGTAGAACATATATTGTTGGTACCCCCCATTACTTTTTTGATGTTTTCTTTCTGCAATATCACATGTGATAAGTGAAAACATATGTGGATGTTCTATTGTTGGATAGCATACTTGAACCATGACAAATTTATTTATCTTTTGTGTATTTTTATTCATGGCACATTTTTGTCATAGGTTGCTTCATTAAAGTATATGCATATGGTCTTCATTTTCGCTCTCTTTGTTTAAAGCAGATTCCAAAGGCTGATGAAACAATTGGTTTGGATGTTGATGTCTTTAATGTTGGAAATTTTGGACAATAATTCATATTTATTAGTATTTGTGACTGATAAGTAAATTAGTAATGTGTCCAAAGTGTAAAGATGAATGCGATATCAATACGATAAAGTGTGTAGTTGAGAACTTGAACATTGTTAAAAAGGGAAATGAGTTTGTCCCATATTGGTAGAACGCTTGAGATCTGCCTTAGTGTATTTTTGTGGTTCGACCGGGTCATGTAGCAAGTGTCATGATTATTGCCAAGTGTCGATATGAGTGGTGAGTCACCTGCTACGTGCTATCCTTTAGAGATTTGTGTGCCACCAATTAACTAGGGCTGTGCAACGGTTCAGAATCGTGAGAACCGAACCGGAACCGAAATTGACTGAAAATTAGAACCGGAGCTGGAACCTCTTATAGTAAACCGGTTCGGTTTCAGAACCGATAAAGTCGGTTCTCGCTAATCCGTTCTCACCAAAACCGATTCCGTTGTATATTTATCAAATGAGTTGTGCAAACTTTGAAAATTACAAAACAGGTTTATATAATTGTATGTCTTTTTTCATGGTAAAATTAATTTAGATTACAACGTGAACATTCGTTATATTTTTGATTAAAACTTAATTGTATAAGTTAAATAAATCATTAGCAACAAAGGAAAATCATAGCATTTTATATTAAATCACCTTGATAGCTTAAATCAAAATTGATCATTGTTGCTAGGTCTAGAACAGAAGAAAGAAGATTTGATTTTAGAATGATTGAATCGATTCCGGTTTAAAAAGTTACTGTATAAAACATGAGGAATGGTAAATTTAGCTAAAAGGTATTTAACATTTCGATTATTCGGTTCCAACTCTGAAACCGCCGGTTTTACCCGGAACAGAACCGCGTACCATTTAGTGCAAATTCTGAGAACCGAGAACTGTAAGGTAACACAGGTTAACGGTTCTGAGGCACCGGTTTGGTTCCGGTTCTTCAGTTCTAGCGGTTTTTAACCGTTTTTTTCTCACCCCTACAATTCACACATGGCAACATCATGTTTCAAGTGGAGCCATGTTATGACAAGTGTCAAGTGTAATGGTGAGTTAGCTGCTAGGTTTCGTCTCTTGGTGGTTTGTGCTCCATATGATGCCAAGTTTCCAGTGACTCACCTTGTGCTACTGCTATATATAGAAGGTTCGGGTGACCATATTTAGACACAGAAAAAACTTGGAACCAGTTCGTACACCGCACATATCGAACCAAACGGGTTCCTGCCAATGATACGTTCTCTCAATTCCAACTCTCATTTTATCCCGAACTTGCGCAACAAATACAGTTCACGTGCTACGGTAATACCTGCATTACATACTGCTTCGGTTGTTGTACCCCGAGAAACAGACGGGCTCACGGAGGCAGATTTAAGGGACCTCTGTTTAACAGAAATCCTCGCCCATAACCGGGAACCAAAGTTTGTTCAGCTTTGTAGCTAGAAGGGTGTTGATATTTTCGGGTGATCAAGATGGGTTCACCAGGAAAAGGGGGATACAATAAGGCATGACTCGAAGGTGATGCTCGGGTCTCGGTCAACACGAGCTAGACGATGTGAGCGTTGTTTCTGTACGGTTTCAACTCGTCAAAGAATTCAGCGTTCGAGTACAAGTTAAGAATTTGGTATGAATCAAGTTATATGTATAGTTGTATTTTGTAATTTTTAGTTTTGATCTGTATACGGTATATGTACTACAAATTCCCAATGATAGAAGGAGAGCCTTTTTGTTTGTTTTGTCAATATGTTTTAATATAATCGTGACCCATGTCCTACAAAATTAAAATAGATTTTAAACTTCTACAAGATTGTTGTGACAATCTTAAAACATTTATAAAGGATACTGGTTCACGAAAGTTTAAAATTATTAATTGGATTTTATAAATATTTGCCTTGGGAAATATTTTGGGTAGTACAATTGATTAAGGATTTGAAGTTGGAGTACAATACATAATCCAAGTACTGTGATACAATATAGTAATTTGATTCAACCGATTGGAAACGATTTTTGTAATCGTTGGTGCTCTAATTATAGTTTTAGAAATGGTTTCGTAAAGCCGTGGGGTTTTAATAGTTAAACCAATTTTGTGATCGTTTATGTCTAAACTCGTGTAGAAATGATTCATGAAAAACCATACATTCTAAAATGATTTGAAGTGGTTTTAAGTAAACCATTTGTTCGTGCAAATGTTAATACGCTAACGAGCATTAAATTGAGTTCAATTTGTAATCAATACGTTTTTTGTAAACGTTTCATCTCCTAACATGCGGGTTACAAAATGATTATAAAATATCGTGGACTAAACGACACGTTTCCTAACATGAGTTTTAGAAATAGTTATTTTGTAAAATAATTTAAAACGTTTTTGTAAACGTTAAGTCATCTAACTGCGTGTTGTATGAGGTTTATTATATAACCAAAAGGCTATGACACATGTATGAAAACCAATATTGTGTAAAAGAATAAGTTTCACTTACTAGCACACGGGTCGGAAATGATTCTCTTATAGAAGGGTTTTTCACGAGCATTAATTTATCTAGTATGTGTGTTGGATAAACAAAAGGTTTCAAAATGATTTATTCGAAACAGTATAATCTCTAGCATGGGTATTACAGATTATTATTTTCTATAATAATATGTCTAGAGTTTGTCTAATATTCTAACAAACGTGTTAGAATTATTGTTTTGATAAATAATAAGTTTTAGACATTTATTTTTCTAATGAGCACTTAAAAATGTGGAGGTTTATAAACCTATAGAGAAACCTTTGTGAATGTTTAATTCTTCTAACGAGCATGTTAGAAATTATTATTTTGGTAAAACAATAATAGTAAATACGGTTTATATATAACCAAATGTTTTGTCCCTAAATGTTTAGACTTCTAACAAGCATGTTAGAATGTGTTTATTGTTATAAACCATAATGTTTTAAAAATGATATGTACTCATATATTTTCTAACAAGCGGTTAGAAATGAATTATTTATAAACCAATGTGAAGTCGTTAATCGTTTACTGAGCAACTTAGACATGGTGTTTTCTTTAAACAATAAACTTTCAAATCATTTGGTAAATGTTTATTTCTAACAACCAAGTTAGAAATGCGTTTTTTTGCAAACCATAATCGATAAAGCATTTTGTAATCATTAGTTTTCTAATATGTGTATTAGAAATAAAATAGTTTATGTGAAACCAGTTATAAAGTTTTGCAAACATAAAGAGATATTTTTAAAGGAATAAAATATGTGTTTGCAAATATAAATGGTTCATTGCTTATACGAGAAGGGACATATCAGGTAGACTATTGATGGGAAAACAACTTAGTGTTGTTACGAACATAATTATTTGTCCAAATATTGCCACTAGCGTGTCATGTTATTGTGCTTGGACAGATTTTGACTGTTCAAGAATAAAGTCTAGGTATGAAATGAGATAATGATGATATAAATTCATAGAGCTCTACTAAGGGGGGCACCTCAAGGAAACCACAAGACAATATCATTACGATAAAAGTGTTAAAGATAATAACACTTTGAGATTGATGTCTAGTTGTTGTCAGTTTGTCCATTGAAAGTGTTGTTCAAAGTGTTGTACACATTATCTTGTAACTTCGGTTGTATTATGTTCAATATCTTCAAATAGCACGTGCAATTTTACAACGAAATAAATTAATGTGTACTATAACTTACAAAATGTTAATTTGTGGATTTCGTTTAATGGATAGTTCAAGAAGATATTTGCACAATAAACAACTTGAGTGTTGTTCCGTTGACTCTAAGTCCATGACAGGACATCAAATGTCAAATTACGCCAAGTGAAAATGTGACGAGTGTATAAAGATGAAATACACAAGAACAAGACATGTCATTCAATGTGGAGAGCATCAACATAAAAATGCACAAGTGCGTTTCGATGATTATAAACATATGAATGGAATATATGTTATTATTGTAAATTACTATAATAAATTTGTGGTATTTATAATAAGATAACTACAATAATGATGAAATTTATGTATATCACTATCAATATTGTTTGAACTATCGTGAGGATTTGTTCCCTAATTTAAGCATACGTAATCGTCATACTGTTGAATGTCAATCTGAGTGATTCCATTTCGCCATGATAGTGATTGTAGATGAGTACCATTTATCTTGCTGTGGTAAATATGTTCATCAAAGTGACTTGGATTATAGACTTATGTTTAAGTCTCTATGAGTCAATGGTAAACACCTTGGAGTTTATAAGGCAAACGAGTTATACCCTTAGAAAATGAGATTACTTTTGTGATAAGACGTTCTAAATGTGAGATTTCAAAACGATAAATGAAATCAAATTATCTTGTCTAAACTAAGAAAAGAATGTTGGGAAGAGATAATGTGTTATTTCTTAAGGATGTGAAGAATCAGAATGATGCATCTTCTGTTCACATGCTTAAGTATTGTAGTCTAAGAATGTTAGACTAGTACTTGTTAATTATGCTGCTTAACGAAGACTAATTAACGTGGAACATTCAAAACATACACAAGAGTGAGTTTGTGTATAGACAAGTTATAGAGGGATTTCATTTAATCTAAGGTAATAATATAACTCTTGAGGATCTTGAGTGGATCTCAACTTTCCAAGTTCTCCTAGATGTGACAAGTCAAAACTTATAATTCATTGGTAACATCGATGAACTCACTGATACAATGGCCTGGTATTTTTCAAATCATGAGTATCGATGTATGGTCATAAGTAAACTTAAACAAACTATATCAAAATGCAAGAAATATGGGGGATGGTAATTTAAATGATACCATTGAGATGATAGGTCAAACCTATGACGAAAGCAAAAGTTTTTCTTTAATTGAAATGATTGAGATAATATCTCAAACCTGTGTAGAAATGAAAATCTTTTCTTTATCCAGCTAGCAAGTTGGATAAAACAAAAGAAAGAACTTAAGATGGTAATCAAAAGAAAGAGATTTTGTTTATACTATCAAAGTTGGATGACGTTATCCAATAACACTTCAATTTGGGGTGTCATGCATTTTAACTTGGAATGATTGGCAATAAGGATTATTGCAAACATGTGACCTGATGGATTACACAATGGTCATAACGAGCTAATTTGGTAATTAGACTCGAATGCCAATTAGTTGAAATCAGAATCCAGATAAATGTCTGATATTGGCATAATGGAGATGTGTTTTCCTAAAAATGAGAACCGTGTTCTTCAAAATATGGTCGTTATAACATGATTCTGGGTGAATCTAGAGGTTATAGTCTTATAAGATGATAATAGACTTGGAAGTTAAGAACACATCATAACAATTCATCTTAATTGCGCAATGATCTATTATTGACTTGACGAAGTCATAGATAATGATTGTGGATCCAACAACCTGAGGGTTGATGAAAGACGGAGTTGTGGAACGAGACTAAAGATCATTAAGAAACTGAGTAAAAATGAAAAGCTAAGCTTTGATATTGGAGATCCCATTATCTAGATTCAATAGGACAACAAAACTGCATGAACTAAGGGTGGTCATTGTGGGGGGGGGGGGGGGCATAGCTTATGTACAAGCTGACACATAAGCAAATATTTATATCATCCTAAATTACAAAGGGTCTTCAAATAAACATCCTAGTCCATTCCTATGATAGTCAGTGTCAAAGGAAAGACTAAGCATAGCATCTGGTTATTGAAATGGGGATCATGATAACCATTATGCTTTTAATGATTTGAAGGTCAAATAAACTATGTGATGGTTAATGATTTATGGATCATGGTGACTATAATGATTTGACTATCAAATCACCTCTGTGAAAGAGAATTGGGGTCACTTCATATGGATTGGGGGGGGCGCAAATACTATATATCTCACAGAACAAGGCTAGTGTTTCATGATCAAGAACGACATGCAATGAGAGGTTAACCAGACCAGGAAGAGTGTTGTGTGAAATGTAATAATTTCTACTTAAAAATGGGTTGGTTCAAGAACACCAAGTCTACCAACCGCTAGAAGACTAAGTATGTTTCGCAAGGGAATGTTCAAGGCTAACGCTACATGTCCTGCAACGCTCGACCGTTGTAACTCTACGTAAGGGTGTAGTGGTGTGCGCGATGGCCACGTCCTCCTTATTCGTCTCCTGCCGCCTTTCTTCTCTGCCATCAACAAAAAAACATCAATGGCTCTTTCGTCAACCGTCACAAAATTCACTCGTCATTACGGAAATTCCGACAACGAAGATAATGGCGTATCGAAATTTGGAAAAAAAATCGATGTTTCAAATGAAGATTAAATATTAAAAACCTAACCCCCCTCCCCCCCACACACACACAACATTTTCACTATTCAATGTTGGTACACGTTTTATTTGCTTACAATCACAACCCCTCCTCTATATGTTAAGTTACACTATTGTTTTTTTAGGTTAGAAAATAAATATATAAAATGCCAAAACTTGACCCTTAATCCGGATGAATATTATCTAATAAGATTAAAACATTATTTTAGTGTCGCAAGACCTTGATTAGGCCAAGTGACAGCGCCTTATTGGTTCACACAATTTTTTGTTTTTTTTATTTTACTTCTGGTACCGTAACGAATGTAATGGAAATTATTTAGTGTGTATTAGTTCCGATATCGTAGCAAACGTTTTTTCTTCTGGTACCATAACGAGCGTAATAGGAATCAACTGAATGCCAATATCTTTTAGTTCCAGTACCCCCAATGAATCCGATTTCATGGAGACTGACCTCTTCATTTCCCGAGGCCGACAACGCTCAAAGTTTTACCAACAACCGAGTTTAATCGACGCTACCCCATCAATCTGCCTAAATTTCAATTTTTTTTCTTTTTGATTTTGTTTTGTTTTTAATTTAGCGGTAATGAACGTAACCGAATTCACGTCGAGTTACCTCCTCAACGCCTGAGAACAACGCCGCTTGGGTTTTACCTCTGCATGGGTTTTACCAACCGAATAAACGTCGTTTTAAATATTTTAGTTTTTTTATATACATATGCTAATATTTTTTATATGTTAATTCAAAGAATATATTTTTTAGAATGCTCGGGCCTTACCTACATTGTTTAAACCGCAAAAAACATAGCCAAGAACCACCCCCCCCCCCCGGTTTTACCGACCCATTTCTCCGCGCAACGCGGGGGTAAATTACTAGTTGAATTATATTTACTGCTAGTGCTAATACAAGAAGTCCAATGGGAGTGGGTTGGTTGGTTATATAGTGAGAATCAAATCATGATCTAGCAAAAAGAATATAAAAAATAAATTCAATCAAGCCCCGGATCTCCTGAACCACTGCACCCTCTAGGGCTTGATCTACGAGTTTTATCCTATGCCATGTCCGCGCCTACGTGGCATAAATATATTGGATCACTTGGGGTTTGATCAAGCCCCACTACCCTTAGCCTTACATCCCCATCTCAAAATTCCACCTCCATCTCAAAACCCCCAATTCCTATTTCAAACCTTTACCTCCACCTCTATCACAGTTCTTCTTTCTCTCCATTACAGGCTCCATTTCCGTGTTTATTTTTCAGCCCAGCAAGCAACACCGCAGCGGCTCGCCTCTAACTCGTCGTCTTCTCACATTCTCCGGCTATCCACCAGAGCTCGTCTCAGACTCTCTGGTCACCAATCACCATTCACCAGTCACCAGCGACAATCCACCACAGCTCGTCTCACACTTTCGCACGACGGCCTCCACCACAACCCTCGTCAGTCGTGTTTAATTTTAACAATGGATTGTATGTTATTTGATTGTTTATTTGTATTTGAACAACTTGTATCTGTTTGTTGGATTAGAAACCAAAAAATTCTTGAGATGTGTATTTGAACAACCCGGTATCTGTTTTTTTTTAATAATTTCGGATATCCAAAGTTTCGAATTCGGATTCGGATAGTGAATTCCACTATCTGAAAGGTCCAAATATCCGAAACTTCAGATATCCGGTTTTAAACACCCCTACTCGTGAGCACCAAAAGTAAAATTACTTTTTTGACTTGTTACCAAAACAACCAATGAAATTAAGATTGTTAACTAAATATGTTAGTGCAATACCTAGGGTGTTCATCGGACCGGATAATGGATTATTCGGGTTATTCGGTTCGGGTTATTTGGATTTGATAAGTTTAGGACCATATCCGAAATCCGATCCAATCCAAACTAGGAATATTCCATTCTGATCTGATTCTATCCGAATTCAATTAGGATCGGATTCGAATAATATCCGAAATTATCTGAATAATTTGAAATCAACCTAAAAAATCTTCCTATTTTTTATCCTAACATTTAATAGTTTATAATCATAATAAACATACAAACCGGAAAATACGAATTACTCTTAACACAAATATAAAGTTTAAACTTCAAATAATAGTCAAATAAATATACCAAACCGGAAAATACCACTAAAAACATGTCTTTTATTCGGATTAAATTGATATCCGAATAATCCGAACAATCCAAGTTTTTTAAAATTCCATATCCGAATCGATCTGATCCATCTATCCGAATAAGAATTCGTATCAGTTTATTAGGGTTTCGGTTCCGGTTCGGATTTCGGTTCTTTTCCGGATTTATTGTCTCTTGAACACCCCTAGCAATACCCGATAGTAAAAACCCCACTTGGTTTAATGTTGTATGCTTACTCGCCTCATTGGATATCAAAGAACAACTCAATCAGAAACACCTTCATTTAGTTATAACAAGTTTTGGTCTTCTTCCGGATCACGTCTTTGATCACGGCTTTCACCAAAAATTGATCCTTCTTCCTTATCAATCACGAATTTGATAGATAAACACCAAGAGCGCAACCGCTGTGATACCAATTCGAGGACGAATTGATATAACACAACAAAATGTAAACACACAATAGTTAATATTAAATAACTCTAAATATTATATTAAGGAAATATAACTTAAAAGCCCCTATTACACATCACTCGTATTTCTCTAGATGAACCCTAACTCAGTTGCATCTTGTGTGTTTCTGTAGATGAACCCTAACTCGGTTGCATCTCACAAATTCAATAATGTCTAACCATAACTCGGTTTATAAGTACTCACCTAACTTGCTAGTTAAGACATTACCAATTATAATTACATTACAATTATGAAACATAACCAACTATGACCTACTTGTCAATATCGATCTCTCAACTTCACCGTCTTATGACTTGGAGTCTCACATTACGTCCGACAGAGGCTACATCTCCATCGGGAATGGACAGCGGGAGAGATAAATTCAAATCAAGATTCTGAATTGGGAAAAACCAGTCTTCATACTTTGTTCTATAATTTGTTCAACTATTTTACGTAACAAACCTTTTAGTTTAGTTATAACTTTTTAACACCCATGTACTTTATAAAAATTAAACAGATTATATATTACAAATCTTCTTATAAATATATATGTTAAAATAACATATATTCTCTTTCGTATTTGGTTAGTCGACGTTAATTGATCGGTTATCGTTCGCTATTGTCCAACGTATTGATTTCGATAATGCGTGTATTACAATATTTGATAAAAAAAATGAAATGTGAAAAAGAAAAATAGAGGATAATAATGGCTGGAGTGTGCGGATATTTTACCAGGAAGAGATTTGGGTGTGATGAAAGACTCAGAGAAATGGATGCCCGATAATAATGGTTATTTTAAGTATAAATCATGGAGGTTGGCTTTTCCAAATGGTGCTGTTAGTTCCAAAATATAAGAAATAGATATTGTTCATTCTTCTAATAACCTAGCGGTATCCACAAACATATATAAGAATATAAATAAAAGCATCAATCGTGGTATATAAAACATATTTAAATGAGGATCATTTCTAATCGGTAACAACCGACATACTTGGATAATGAGGCCCTATTCTACTAGCACAAGGCTAAGTAGTTAGGGGAGCGTATGATCATACTAAATGAGGCTAAACAACAACATAAAAATAAACACTCGTGCACGTAAAGCATATGAGACATATAACACACAATGGAGCAAGTATTCTAAGTATCATGCACCCAAAAGTTTGTGGTTTGAGAAATGAGTATAATAAATCATTCTTGGTTTGAATAAGTATGCATGTTACCCCCAAAATATAAAAGTGAAAACGGGGGGATGAAATGTACTCACGTTAACAAAGTAACTTGAAAGATTTATTCGTGAATAGTCGGAGATCGAATTAACGAGCAAGACCTAGATTGAACGGGTCTTAAGTTAGTTGGTAGTCTTGGAAGGGTTTAAAGTAAAATATGACAAGTAAAATAAATAAATGAAGTTTATGTTTTTTAAAAATGTAAATATTTGGGAAATTAAAGACATGTTCTAAAAATTAAGTTTACTCGAAACCGGGTCTTGGTATTTCATTCATAAATATTACTCAACCTATGTTAAGTAACTTATGTGGGTTATAATGCACTATTGCAAGACCCTTGGTTATATAAATACCAAAACAAGGTTTTAATCGAGTGTTCGGATTTGTCAATTTGAGTCTAAATAATTAACTAACCTCAAAGTTAAATTTTCAAAGTGATAAATGTTATGAGATAACTCAATAAAAATCAAAAGACTTAACCAAGCATATAGTTCTATTGTGAAGAACCTTAACGTCCCTTAAGCGAGTATTTGGTTTCACCAGTCCAAACTTGTTATAAGATCAAGTTGGATTCCGATACACCAAGTATGTTGATAAAATAACTTAAAATTAGTTTAAAATACATTCTTGAAGAAAAGATGAGTTTCGGTGGCCAAAAACACACTTGTGTGTCTTAAATAAGTGAACTCGATTTAGTTCGGTTTTGGTTCGGTCCTTGACTCGGAATGATACCGAGGATGGTTGCCACATACCCAAATACTATAGAACTATAAAAATGATTTTAGAAGTTATAATATTCAAATCTTAAATAAACATGTTTATTTAACTATTTCAAACAAATCTAGTAAACAAAACTATTTAAAACAAAACTATTAAACAAGAGTTCGGTCTTGGTTCGGTTCTAAACTCGGGATAAAACCGAGGCTAGTGACTTCATACCCAATACCATGGAACTCTTTAAACATGAATTAGAAACTAAACTACTTACAATATAAACAAGACATGTAAAGCATTAAAGGAAAATAGTATAATCAAGTACTATAATGAGTCCTCCATGAAGACTTGCCTTGTAGCATATCACCTCAACCGACCATGGACGGAGAAGATGAAAGCCGAAGGAAACAAGGGGTGCATATTATATATATGTTGTACCACAAGATTCAATTACTAAGTAACAAAACAAAATTAAAGGATGGTTGTTGTTTGATTATTAAGAACCTTGAAGAAAGAATACTTGGATTTGAGAGAGAGTTTTGAGAGGATGAACAACCAAAGTGGTGTATGGAACCTTGCTTTTATAATGGTAAGAGTATGGTTCATTCATATGGGGAAATTGCATGTGATTGGTTAAAATGGTTAAACAAGCTTTTGATTATTGACAATAATAGTCCCTAAAGTTTGCTTTAAGTCATTTTTCATCATAAAGAGGTGTTTTAACGTATCGAAAATGATGTTTTCTTGACCCGACATTTGTGAAACATAAGCGGACATAAAATCCAACATTTTACTAATAAATACGAATCCGAAAGATTAAAACGGGTCGGGTTTTTGATACAAATACAAATGCAAGTTAAACCGAAAAATGACAAATGTTACAGTCTTCCCTACTTTAGGTAATTTCGTCCCGAAAAATAACAAATGTTGCAAATGCAAGTTAAACCGATGAATGACAAATGGTACTTTTCCTTCATCTCGTCTTTTCGTTCCCAAGTAAATTCAGTGCCACGTCGTGATTCCCAACGGACGTTAACTAAACGGATGCGGCTACGTTTGGTTCGTTTCTCATTGCGGTCCACGATTTCAACGGGTTTTTCCATCATTTACAAGGTTTCTTTGGTACGTACTTCGTCGAGAGGTATGTGAATATTACCTTCGGCTAAGCATTTTTTGAGGTTTGAGACATGAAAGGTTGGATGAACACCGGCAAGTTCTTGAATGGGCCTACAAAAGGGGGAGCTAGTTTTCATTTCTTTTCAAAACGGACTACCCCCTTCCAAGGGGATACTTTGAGAAGGACAAGGTCGCCAACATTGAACTCGAGGGGTTTTCGTCATTTGTTGGCATAGCTCTTTTGGCGACTTCTAGCAGCGAGGAGATTTTTGCGGATTTAATCGATAAGATCGGTAGTGTCTTGGACCATCTCGGGACCAGTGATTTGGGTGTCACCATTCTCGTTCCAACAAATCGGAGAACGACACTTACGACCATAAAGAGCTTGGAAATGAGCCATATCAATGCTAAAATGATAGCTATTGTTGTATGAGAATTCGATAAGCGGGAGATGAGAATCTCAATTTCCACCAAAATCAAGAACACAAGATCGAAGCATATCTTCGAGAGTTTGGATTGTACGCTCAGATTGCCCACTGGTTTGAGGATGATAAGCGGTACTAAGATCGAGGCGAGTGCCCAAAGCTTCTTGAAGCGATTTCCATAAACGGGAGGTAAAACGAGCATTAAGAAATGATGGTCAATGGAATACCATAGCGGCATACAATTTCCCGGACATAGATTTGAGCGAGTTGTTCAACAGAGTACTTTTCGTGGATCGGGATGAAGTGAGCCGATTTGGTTAATCGATCAACGATGACCCAAATGCTATCATTTTGCCTTTGAGTGGGGGGGGAAATTTGGTGATAAAGTCCATAGCGATGTCTTCCCATTTCCAAACGGGGATAGGAGGTAGCTCGAATAAACCAAAAGGTTTTTGGTGTTCGGATTTAACCTTTGAGTAAGTAAGACATTTCGAGACATAAAGTGCTACGTCCTTTTTCTTACCCGACCACCAATAAATAGATCGAAGATCGAAGTACATGTTATCCGCATCGGGATATACGGAATATCGCGACATATGAGCTTCGTTGAGAATGAAATTACGAAGTTAATCACGATTGGGACCCCACAAACGGTTGAGGAAATAAAGCAAGCCATCGGGTTTGGTTTCAAGTTGAAGTTCGGCCCCACATGACATTTCGTAATACATCTTGCCTTCATCAACGGAGGTGCATTGGGCTCGATAGATGCGGTCTTGGAGATTGGTTTGGATGATGATTCTATGAAGCAGAACGGATTTGACATTAACTTTACGACTAAGGGCATCGGCTACAACATTCGCTTTACTGGGGTGGTTGCGAATTTCGCAATCGTAATCACTAAGTAATTCGGCCCAACGACTTTGTCTCATGTTGAGATCTGTTTGGTCAAAGATGTGTTGAAGACTTTTATGATCGGTGAATACAACACATTTTGTGCCATAAAGATAATGTCTCCAGATTTTGAGAGCGAAAACGACGGCACCAAGTTCGAGATCATGAGTCATGTAATTCTTTTCGTGAACCTTGAGTTGCCTTGAGGCATATGCGATAACTTGACCTCGTTGCATGAGAACGCAACCGAGACCTTAGTTGGATGCATCGCAATATACCACAAAGTCCTCGTTTCCATCGAGAAGGGTTAGAACGGAGCGTTGCAAAGCATATGCTTCAGAGTTTGGAAAGCTTCTTCTTGTTTGGGTCCCCATTCATAAGGTTTTCCTTTATGAGTTAGTGCGGTGAGGGGTAACCCGATTTTAGAGAAGTTTAGAATGAATCGCCAATAATACCCGGCCAAATCAAGGAAAGATTGAATTTCCGTGGGTGTGGATGGAGTTTTCCAATCTTTTACGGCCTCGATTTGGAGGGATCAACATGAATACCTTATCGTTGACGACGTGACCCAAAAATTGAACTTCTTTTAACCAAAATTCACATTTGGAGAACTTGGCATAAAGTTGTTCTTTTCTTAGGAGATCGAGAATGGAACGTAATGATGCTCATGTTCGGCTTGGGTTTTGGAGAAGATAAGAATGTCATCAATAAAAACAATATGAATTTGGCCTAGAATGGTTTGCAAACCCGGTTCATGAGGTCCATGAATACCGCAGGTGCATTGGTTAATCCGAAAGGCATAACCTAGAATTTGTAATGTCCATACCGAGTACGAAAAGCGGTTTTGGAATGTCGTCTTCATGAACACGCAATTGATGATAACCCGATCGAAGTCAATTTTGGAAAATCAAGTTGCGCCTTGTAGTTGATCGAAGAGGTCGTCGATTCGAGGCAAAGGGTAACTATTTTTAATGGTGATTTTATTGAGTTCATGATAATCGATACACATGCAAAAAGTGCCATCTTTCTTTTTCACGAAGAGGACGAGAGCGCCCAAAGGAGAAGAGCTTGGACGGATAAAACCCTTATCGGAGAGTTCTTGAAGTTGGTTCGATAACTCTTGCAATTCCGAAGGAGCTAAATGGTAAGGAGCCTTGGCTACGGGAGTCGCGTCAGGCACAAGGTCGATTCGAAATTCAACAGGACGAATGGGTCGAAGACCAGAGACGTCTTCGGGAAAAACGCCGGGAAATTCGCAAACAACGGTAATGTCTTGAATTTTCTTTTCATTGGGTTCTTTCACCACCGCTTGGGCTAGGAACGGAACGTACTTTTGGCGCAAGTACTTGCGAGATTAAGAGCAAGGCATGAGGTTGAGTTTGTTGGGGATCGTTTTGCAAAGACTTTGAGGATTTTTCCATTGACGAGCGGGATACGAATGAATTTGTCATAACAAACGACTTCGGCACGATGAAAAGCTAACCAATCCATGCCTGTTATGATGACGAAGCTTCCCATTTGCATCGGGATGAGGTCGATCGAGAAATCGTGCTTGCAAAGATTGAGAATACAATCGCGAATGACTGAATCAATGATGATGGAACTGCCATTGGCGACTTTGACGGAAAAAAGGGCGAGAAAGTTTAGGGAGGGATACGCCAATAATAGATTCAAATTTAAAAGAAACAAAATTCCTATCAGCTCCGGAATCAAATAAAATTGAAGCTAAATGCTCATTTACTAAAAACGTACCGTTCACCACATCGTTGGCAACTTGAGCTTGGTTAGCATTCATCATAAAGGAACGCCCTTGGTTGCCGTGGTTGACTTGTTGAGCTGGTGGAGGAGGGAAAGTTTGCATGGCTTGCGGGTGTGGTGGAGGAAGAAGGGCTTGCATGGCTTGGATCGGTTGAGCGGGAGGAGCCAAGAGTTGCGGGATTTGGGGTTGATAGGTTTGAACTTGGTAGGCTTGGGTTTGGTAGTATGGTGTGGGTATGACTTGAGCTTGGTTAACAAAAGCAAGTCGGGGACAAACATTGCGGAAATGATTTGGGTCTCCACAATTGAAACAAGCTCTAGGTTGAGAAGGAGGGTTTTGAGAAAAAGGAGCGGGAGGATTTTGGTTGGATGAGGCAAAACTTGGTGGAGCGGGTTGCCCACGAGAGGCTTCTCGACACACGTTGTTAGTGTGACCATAGCGGCTACACTTTGTGCAGTGGCGACAAGCGGAGTAGGAGGGATGATGACGTTGACAAGTGTTACATAATAGGTGCGGGCCGGAATACTTTTTTCGGTTTTGGAGTGCTTGGGATTGAGATTGAAGTTGTGATGGGTGGTTGACGGCATAGTTTCGGTAATATGGTTTGGCTTTCTTCTTGGTGTGGTGGGTGGAATTGGAGTAGTTTATGGATTGGGGTTGAGAGTCAACTTTGGTGAGGGTGGATGGTTCGGGTGTACTCTTTTCATTGGTTTTCTTGGAGTTATTGATGGTGAGGTTACCGGCTTTGACATGGTTTTCTGAAAGAGCACCGACTAAGGTAATAGCATCATGAAGGGTTTGCGGTTTGCTACTCATCACCGAGTCGCGGATTTGCATAGGCAAACCGCCGACATACTTGTCAATAGCCCTTTCGAGAGGAGTGACCAAGTGGGGAACGAAGAGGCTAAGCTCGTGAAAGCGGTTGGAGTAGGCGGAGTTGTCACCACTCTCTTGCTTAAGTTCCCAAAATTCGGATTCTAGTTTTTGAAGTTCATGTTTTGGGTAAAACTTTTTCATCATGACTTCTTTTAGCTTGGTCCGCTAGTAGGCCATAGCCACTTCCGCCCCATGGGTGAAAATCTCGCTATTCCACCAAGTGCGTGCGGTATCCTCAAACATGCTAGAGGCATACGTGGTCTTTTTGAGTTCAGGGCATTCACAAAGAGTAAACATACTTTCCATTTTCTCATCCCATGTTAAGTAACTTATGTGGGTTATAATGCACTATTGCAAGACCCTTGGTTATATATGTCACACCCTCAAAATCCACTAACGGAGTTTTACCGTCAGAGGGTGTGAACTAACAGGATCGGAATCATCAGTTATAATCAAACCATAAAATAAAGTTTCAGAACCATGAAAAACGTTTACGAGTAATTAAATGCGGAAGCGTAAAAAACTTTAGTCAAAAGTTGCATCACGCAGGACGACTTAAAACCAAAGATAATCGTTAAAAATAAGTTTGCAGGACAAAAGCGTTTTCAATCAATGCACGTTCCTAAACCGCGCGCCCGCCTCGGCTACCTGAGAATAACATACCAAAAGTGTCAACACAAGGTTGGTGAGTTCACAAGTTATATAAAATAAATCGTTTAGCGTTTGCGTTCAGCGTTTTACGTTAAGCGTTTTGCGTAACCACGTTACTGCGTTTTGCGTTAAGCGTTTTGCGTAACCACGTTACGGCGTTTTGCGTTACCAGATAGTGTTATGTCAAATTATATATCGATAGGTAGCTAATCTATACAACAAGTATTACTAAGTGTTCGACACCGAAGCTGACTCGTTTAGTAAGTGCCTTGTCACCAGGTCCTCCAGACCATGGTACGTGTTAGCCAAAATTACACCCGCTCGACCTCTAGTCGAGTTTAGCGTTGGGTGGGGTTTGTCAAACCCAGTAGTACTACTCAACAGTGACTCGCTATTCTAAATATTAACCGGTTCGATGTGTAGGACTTCAAATATTTCGTTTGCCACTTAGCCTTTACAAGTGATATATAATTTATAACAAAATCTTAAATGCGTTGTGGAGTATGTTATCTCCCCCAAGTGAAAAGCGTTTGAAAACAGTTTAAAGAGGGGAAAGTGAAACTCACTGTTTGCGAAGAATTTCCCAAAATAAATCACCAAGATGCGCGTCACCGAAAAACTCTCTCTAACGTTCTAAAACAACAAAGAGATTTTTCTAAGTGTCGGAATATTATCGAGTCTCTAGACCCGGCACACAATACCTATGCACATAACATGTTTCGTGTTTCGTTTGTGAATCGTGTGTGACTTTAACTATGTATTTGTGATACGTTACATGTGTAAGCAATCATATACGTGTCATGTATTCATAACGTACACTACTAGCAATTATTCCCCGTAAGAGCATTTTGGTCAAAACACGATAATAAATTAGCAAGTATCATATTTCATGCATTTTCACAAAAACTCAGCAGCTATTTTCACCGAGACAGAAATCCTACTAGAAAGATTGTACTATTTCACCGATCATAGCAACTCAATTAATTTACCAAAAATCATCACAGAAGCAACAATGTCTTAGGTTTCCAGAACATATTTTATTACATTTTTATTCCTAATATTTTTCTCACAATCATCAAATCATTACAGCAAACTCATAACAGTCAGATTCATGCACAACATAATGTTATTTACAATTCCCGTTAAACGAAAAATCCAATAAATTCAAGACCACTTGGGTTAGGTTTCTAACTCAATGAGTCAACTTCCAGAAGTGGAACCAACCGAATTTGTCTCGTAGTTCATGAGATATAACATTTACAACATAACCTAACAGCAGGTCTAACAGCTCAGCTTTGCACAACGTTTTTGTAAAATCATAAAAGTTAACTTCTACTTGTCCAAAAATTACAAACTTATACTTTATAGAAACTAGACTCAACCTAGTTTACTGCAGTACCCACAATCTCAACCAACTTTCATGTTTACACTTCGTTACAGTCACTTAAACATCGTATACACATTCTGTCCAGAATCTGTTTGCATCCAAACTCAACATAATAACAATCTATGAACTATCATGCATCCATATAATCCTCTAGACTCCATAAACACCATTCATACACATCAATTACATATTACATACTTGATTAGGGTTTGTGTTTGAACTCAAATCAAAGACACAACAATCAACATGCAACAAGATTCAATCTACTTATCAAATCATCATTCAATCAACAACAATCATGTTAGCTATCTACATACACAAAATCGGCAGGTCTAGGGTTTGTGGTTAACCCAACAAACATCATAATTAAGCTACAAGAATGTAAAGGATGATCAATTATACCTTCCTAGCACCTAGTTCTTGGATTAAACACTTGATTTCTTGATGTATGTGTGTGTGGAAGTCGACGGCAGCAAGGAGCAAAGGGGAGGGGGGTGGGGCGATCGGGTTGGGATTAATAATAATAATAGTTAGGGTTTAATTTTTAAGGTTATATTTATAGACACACAAGTTACACTCAAGTCCCTCTACTTTCAAGTGTTGTTTTTCTAACTTAACTAACTTAGTTCTTGTTTCTTGTTTAGCATTACACACAATATAATCAAGTAACACATATGTTAACACATAATTATCACATAATTATTATGTTGACGTTTTTCGTTTATTCCTCAATCGTTTGCGTCAACTTGTTTGCGTTTCGGTGCAAATCCCGAAAGACTACACATGTAGTAAGTGTTAAGCGTCATTTAAACCCTAGTTTAAATGTAATGAAGTGTGCGTTATAGATTTAGTGATCTTAAGTTTGAATTGACGGAGTTGAGTTAACGGAGTTAACCTGAAATTGACGATTTTCACATCATTCCCATGTTAAAGAATTTTCGTCCCGAAAATTTGAGTCAAGTCTTGATGAGAGTCTGAAAGAGTAAGAGAAAAAAAATTTCAGTTTGTCATATCATCCCCTAGTAGAAAGAAATTTCGTCCCGAAATTTAATTCATACCTCCGGTGATGTCTGACGGTTTGCCGAGTTTCGCGGTTTTCTGTGTTTGGTTAGCCCTTCAAAAAGGTGAGGATACTTTTTCATCATTTGATCCTCGCGTTCCCACGTGAACTCTGGTCCACGTCTCGAGTTCCAACGAACCTTAACGATTGGAATTTTGCTGTGTTTGAGCGTTTTGGTTTCCCAATCCAAAACCTCGACTGGTTCCTCAATGAAACGTAACTGTTCATCAACTTGTAGTTCCTCCAAAGGGACTACTTGGGTTTCATCAGATAGGCATTTCTTCAAATTTGATACGTGGAATACATCGTGTACGCCACTGAGTTCTGTTGGTAGGTCCAGTCGGTACGCCACCGGACCAATGCGCTCAGTTATCCGGTACGGAACAACATACCGTGGGTTGAGTTTGTTTCGCTTACCAAAGCGAACCACAACTTTCCAAGGTGAGACTTTGAGTAACACTCGATCGTTCACTTGAAATTCGAGAGGTTTTCGGCGCTTGTCTGCGTAACTCTTTTGGCGATCTCGTGCTGCTGCCATGCGATTTCGGATTTGAACAATCTTTTCCGAAGTTTCGAGTACCAGTTCCGGACCAGTGATTTGGCTGTCACCCACCTCTGCCCAGCAGAGTGGTGATCGACACTTCCGTCCGTACAGCGCTTCAAACGGCGCTGCCTTAATACTTGCGTGGTAGCTGTTATTGTACGAAAACTCTACCAAAGGTAAGTGGGGTTCCTAACTTTTTCCGAAATCCAAAACGCATGCACGCAACATATCCTCCAGGGTCTGAATAGTCCGTTCACTTTGCCCATCCGTCTGAGGATGGTATGCTGTACTCATATCGAGACGTGTGCCTAGTGCGCTTTGCAGCGACTTCCAAAAGTGTGAAGTGAAACGAGAATCTCGATCAGAAATGATTGAGACAGGCACTCCGTGTCTAGACACTACTTCCTTCATGTAAACACGAGTCAGTCTTTCCATTTTGTCCGTTTCTTTAATTGCTAGGAAGTGTGCTGATTTAGTCAACCGGTCAACGATCACCCAGATGGTATCGCATCCCGTCGGTGTCTTAGGTAAACCCGTAATAAAATCCATTGAGATGTGTTCCCATTTCCACATTGGGAGTTCCGGTTGTTGCAGTAGACCAGATGGTTTCTGGTATTCTATCTTGACTCTGGCACAAGTCAAGCATTTGCTCACGTAGGTGGCAATGTCGGCTTTCATGTTCGGCCACCAGTAAAGTGCCTTTAAATCATGATACATTTTATCTGAGCCAGGGTGGATAGAATATCGGGACTTGTGAGTTTCGTCCATCACTAGAGTTCTCAACTCTCCGTATCGTGGAACCCAAATCCGGTTCTCAAAATATCGGACCCCGTCCGATCTAGTTTCAAGTTGCTTGTTCATGCCCCGCATGAGTTCCGATGGAAGATTATCATCTTTCAAAGCTTCAAGTTGCGCATCGCGAATCTGATCGGGTAAGCTGGCATGAATCGTGAGTTGCAATGCTCTCACCCGTCTGGGTTTATCTGTTTCTTTTCTGCTGAGGGCGTCGGCCACCACATTGGCCTTGCCAGGGTGGTACTTGATGGCACAATCATAATCTTTGAGCAGCTCGACCCAACGACGCTGTCGCATGTTCAGCTCCTTCTGATCGTAGATATGTTGGAGACTCTTGTGGTCGGTGTAAATGGTAAACTTGGTACTGTACAAGTACTGCCTCCATATCTTAAGAGCAAACACCACAGCTCCGAGTTCCAAATCGTGGGTCGTGTAATTCTTCTCGTGAACCCGTAGTTGTCGAGAGGCGTAGGCTATAACCTTCTCGAGTTACATCAGCACACAACCGAGACCTTGTATAGATGCGTCACAGTGTACCTCAAAATTTTCCGTTCCCTCGGGGAGGGCTAAAATAGGGGCGCTACAACTTGGTTTTCAACAGTTGAAAAGCGGATTCTTGCGCGTCACCCCAATTGTACTTAGTGCCCTTGTGAGTCAAAGCGGTGAGGGGTTGAGCAATCTTTGAAAATCCCTCGATGAAACGCCGGTAGTAGCCGGCCAGTCCTAGGAATTGTCGCACCTCAGTCGGAGTCTTAGGTGCTTCCCAGTTTTTGATGGCCTCTACCTTACCAGGATACCATTCTCGTTGATCACATGTCCTAAAAAGTGAACCTCGCGAAGCCAAAATTCACATTTCGAGAGTTTAGCAAACAGTTGTTCCTTCTTCAATAGTTCCAGAATTACCCTTAAGTGATCTTCGTGGTCAGTCTCGTTCTTGGAGTAGACGAGAATATAATCGATGAAAACAATCACAAACTTGTCGAGGTACGCCTTGCATACTCGATTCATGAGATCCATAAATACGGCTGGTGCATTGGTTAGGCCAAAAGGCATAACCGAAAACTCGTAGTGACCATACTGTGTTCTGAAAGCCGTCTTTTAGATATCTTCTTCGCGCACTCTTAGTTGGTGGTAACCGGATCGCAGATCGATCTTCGAGTAGTAACTCGATCCTTGAAGCTGGTCAAACAAATCATCAATTCGGGGTAAAGGATAACGGTTCTTGACCGTCACCTTGTTCAATTCCCTATAGTCGATGCACATTCGGAAAGTCCCGTCTTTCTTTCGGACAAACAAGACAGGGGCTCCCCACGGCGATGAGCTAGGTCGGATAAAACCCTTATCCAACAAATCTTGCAACTGAGTGGACAACTCCTGAAGTTCCGCCGGTGCGAGCCGATACGGGGCTCATGCTATGGGTGCTGCACCGGGTGTCAACTCGATTTGAAATTCGACTTGACGAATAGGAGGGAGTCTGGGCAAATCCTCCGGGAAAACTTCCGGGAAGTCTCGCACAACAGGTATATCTTCAATTCGTTTCTCCTCCGCGGGTTTCTCAACAATCTACGCCAAAATTGCCGGATGACCCTTTCGTAGATACTTCTGCGCCTTCATAAGGGTAATGACACTGGTGGTCATGCCGCTTCTCTCGCCTCGGACCGAAATGATCTCGCCGGAAGGGGTGGTAATATGGACTATCTTATCGTGGCATATAATCTCCGCTCGGTTCTCGGATAACCAGTCCATGCCGACAACGACATCGAAACTACTAAGCGTAAAAGGAATAAGGTCGATATCAAAGACATGACCTAACAGTTTTAACTTACATCCCGCAAGTACATGAGTCATTACTATAGTCTTACCGTCAGCTAATTCAACAGGAAACTTAGCATCTAACGGAATTGGAGTTACGTCTAAGAGTTGACTAAAGGCTTTCGACACAAAACTCCTATCAGCTCCAGTGTCAAACAATACAGAAGCAAAACAATCGTTTACAGGGAACTTACCAGTCACTACGTGCGGATCATTGCGGGCTTGACCCGACCAAATCACAAACGCTCTTCCCTTGCCATTGCTTTCACCATTACTGCCACTTCCATTACCCCCATTGTTGTCATTTTGTTTCAGCTTGGGGCAATCTTTTCTGAAATGACCTTCCTGCCCACATTCAAAGCATCCTTTCGTCGTCATAGGTGGCTTAGGAGCACCCTTTGCCGCAAGGTCTCCTCTACATTCTTTCGCTTGGTGACCCATCTTTCCGCATCTCTGACACTTGGCACGGTCACACTGGCCAACATGATGATAGTTGCACCTGTTGCACTTTGGGTATTTCCCAGCATATCCACTCGAAACCTGCCCGCTACCGTTGTTGTTGTTGTTGTGATTCTGAGTGTTAAAGCTCCGAGTGAATTCGGGCTTACGGTAGTGTTGTTGCGGTGGAGGTTCGAGGATGAAGATCTAGTGTTATCAAACTTCCTCTTCCCGCTGTTCGGGTTGCTGTTGTTGTTATTGTCGTTACTCTGGTTGTCACGGGCTTTAACGGTTGAACCCCTAGGTGGTAGCGCACCTTGGGTCACAGCTTGATCCGTCAGTTTGTGAGCTAAACGGATCGCTTGTTGGATCGTGGCTGGCCTGGAAGACGTCACCATGCCCTGAATCTGCGGTGCTAATCCATCAATGTACATTTCTATCCTCTTGCTCGGCGGATCCACCATCCGCGGACACATCACAGCCAACTCGTGCGAACGAGTAGTGTAGGCTTCGATTTCCGAACCCACCATCTTCAACGACCAAAATTCTGATTCTAACTTTGAAATCTCTTCTCTCGGATAATACTCCTCTCGCATCATGTTTTTGAACTCCTCCCAGTTCATCGCGTTAGCCAGTTCCAACCCAAGGATCTGGACGTTTGAATTCCACCAAGTGAGGGCGGAATCCTCAAGTGTCCCAGCAGCGAATTTGACCCTACTGGCAGGGGGACAATTGCACATCTCAAATGCCGACTCAGCCTTCTCAGCCCAACGCAGGAAGCCTATAGCTCCCTCAGTGCCCTTAAACGTACTGGGCTTGCAGTCAAGGTAGTTCTTGAAGGTACACGTTCCACTCGGACCTCCAGCTTGATTCTGAACGTGTGCGGCTAAAGCGGCCACAACATGGTCGTTCAGCAGAGTTTGGAGTTCAGCTGCAGTCAAGCTGATGTTACCACGTCCTCGTCCAGCGTTTCTTCCAGCCATTTCCTAGAATCACAGTATAAAATGTTAGACATGAATTTTTCTTTCATATATAACACACCATACATGTAATAAAAAGATAGGTAAGAAAGAAATAAGAAACAACATCACATCACAACCACATATTAGTCTAAATAAAAGTTCATGATTAAAACCATTGTATTCGCTACAAAGTATTTCCAATCAATCCTTAAAAATCATAGAAAAATAATAGTTCGGATGGAGACAACCCCTCCATCTAAGTGTCATCATTACTAGATGTCGTCATCTGAGGACACCTCTGAGTGTGCCTCCTCCTCAGCCGGTTCTTCCTCCTGTTCTTCTTCGGGTTCCTCCTCGGGATCTTCCTCGGGATCTTCCTCAGGCTCCTCTTCGGGATCGTCTTCAGGTTCGGCCTCAGGCTCCGCCTCAGGCTTGGCCTCAGGCTCTGCCTCAGGTTCGGCTGCGTTCTGAGCAAGTTGCATTTGCAAGACATCGCAACGCTCCAACGCTATCTCAGTTCGGGTCCTTGCTTCTTGGAGTTGCTCTTGCAAGTCTATCATATCGGCTTGCATCTTCATCATAACCTTCATTTGCTGATCACTAGCCTCTCGCATTTCCTTCATTGCCGCTGCCATGCGGGCAATCTCCTCCTTAGTTTCGGTTCCGTCTTTTAACATTCTGGAAACGTTCTCCCTCGTATAGCGCATGTAACCCACGTCACGCTTCAAGCATGAAACAACAGCTGCGAGAACTCTCTCTACAGGTTCGGTTATGGGTGGCAGGGTGTTGAGATAAGCAGGGTGGTTCGGGTGAGGTAACGGGGGAACTTGTTCGCGATAGACCATACGTCTAATCATGTTAGGGTACCAATCCCAGCTAACGTCGTTTTCGTAAATGCCTCCGGATAGGCGGTACCTCTTCGGTGCGGGAGCTTCGAGTTCCGGGACTACTCGGGGTGGTGAGGCGATAGGTAACTGCGGTTCCTTCCCGTGAGCATGCGTCATCGAATCGGATGATGATTAGGGTGGCGTCGACATTCCTACAGGTAAGCCGTGTATGCGCGCGCGTATGAGTGAAAGAGGTAAAGAGATAAGATTACAAGACTACACAAACCTATGCAGTGCGTATCATTATAACTAATGGGTCGTCGCGGTTATAGTCTAGTATGCATGTAGCTTCTAGTTCGCTATAACCAATGGCTCTGATACCAATCTGTCACACCCTCAAAATCCACTAACGGAGTTTTACCGTCAGAGGGTGTGAACTAACAGGATCGGAATCATCAGTTATAATCAAACCATAAAATAAAGTTTCAAAACCATGAAAAACGTTTACGAGTAATTAAATGCGGAAGCGTAAAAACCTTTAGTCAAAAGTTGCGTCACGCAGGACGACTTAAAACCAAAGATAATCGTTAAAAATAAGTTTGCAGGACAAAAGCGTTTTCAATCAATGCATGTTCCTAAACCGCGCGCCCGCCTCGGCTACCTGAGAATAACATACTAAAAGTGTCAACACAAGGTTGGTGAGTTCACAAGTTATATAAAATAAATCGTTTAGCGTTTGTGTTCAGCGTTTTACGTTAAGCGTTTTGCGTAACCACGTTACTGCGTTTTGCGTTAAGCGTTTTGCGTAACCACGTTACGGCGTTTTGCGTTACCAGATAGTGTTATGTCAAATTATATATCGATAGGTAGCTAATCTATACAACAAGTATTACTAAGTGTTCGACACCGAAGCTGACTCGTTTAGTAAGTGCCTTGTCACCAGGTCCTCCAGACCATGGTACGTGTTAGCCAAAATTACACCCGCTCGACCTCTAGTCGAGTTTAGCGTTGGGTGGGGTTTGTCAAACCCAGTAGTACTACTCAACAGTGACTCGCTATTCTAAATATTAACCGGTTCGATGTGTAGGACTTCAAATATTTCGTTTGCCACTTAGCCTTTACAAGTGATATATAATTTATAACAAAATCTTAAATGCGTTGTGGAGTATGTTATCTCCCCCAAGTGAAAAGCGTTTGAAAACAGTTTAAAGAGGGGAAAGTGAAACTCACTGTTTGCGAAGAATTTCCCAAAATAAATCACCAAGATGCGCGTCACCGAAAAACTCTCTCTAACGTTCTAAAACAACAAAGAGATTTTTCTAAGTGTCGGAATATTATCGAGTCTCTAGACCCGGCACACAATACCTATGCACATAACATGTTTCGTGTTTCGTTTGTGAATCGTGTGTGACTTTAACTATGTATTTGTGATACGTTACATGTGTAAGCAATCATATACGTGTCATGTATTCATAACGTACACTACTAGCAATTATTCCCCGTAAGAGCATTTTGGTCAAAACACGATAATAAATTAGCAAGTATCATATTTCATGCATTTTCACAAAAACTCAGCAGCTATTTTCACCGAGACAGAAATCCTACTAGAAAGATTGTACTATTTCACCGATCATAGCAACTCAATTAATTTACCAAAAATCATCACAGAAGCAACAATGTCTTAGGTTTCCAGAACATATTTTATTACATTTTTATTCCTAATATTTTTCTCACAATCATCAAATCATTACAGCAAACTCATAACAGTCAGATTCATGCACAACATAATGTTATTTACAATTCCCGTTAAACGAAAAATCCAATAAATTCAAGACCACTTGGGTTAGGTTTCTAACTCAATGAGTCAACTTCCAGAAGTGGAACCAACCGAATTTGTCTCGTAGTTCATGAGATATAACATTTACAACATAACCTAACAGCAGGTCTAACAGCTCAGCTTTGCACAACGTTTTTGTAAAATCATAAAAGTTAACTTCTACTTGTCCAAAAATTACAAACTTATACTTTATAGAAACTAGACTCAACCTAGTTTACTGCAGTACCCACAATCTCAACCAACTTTCATGTTTACACTTCGTTACAGTCACTTAAACATCGTATACACATTCTGTCCAGAATCTGTTTGCATCCAAACTCAACATAATAACAATCTATGAACTATCATGCATCCATATAATCCTCTAGACTCCATAAACACCATTCATACACATCAATTACATATTACATACTTGATTAGGGTTTGTGTTTGAACTCAAATCAAAGACACAACAATCAACATGCAACAAGATTCAATCTACTTATCAAATCATCATTCAATCAACAACAATCATGTTAGCTATCTACATACACAAAATCGGCAGGTCTAGGGTTTGTGGTTAACCCAACAAACATCATAATTAAGCTACAAGAATGTAAAGGATGATCAATTATACCTTCCTAGCACCTAGTTCTTGGATTAAACACTTGATTTCTTGATGTATGTGTGTGTGGAAGTCGACGGCAGCAAGGAGCAAAGGGGAGGGGGGTGGGGCGATCGGGTTGGGATTAATAATAATAATAGTTAGGGTTTAATTTTTAAGGTTATATTTATAGACACACAAGTTACACTCAAGTCCCTCTACTTTCAAGTGTTGTTTTTCTAACTTAACTAACTTAGTTCTTGTTTCTTGTTTAGCATTACACACAATATAATCAAGTAACACATATGTTAACACATAATTATCACATAATTATTATGTTGACGTTTTTCGTTTATTCCTCAATCGTTTGCGTCAACTTGTTTGCGTTTCGGTGCAAATCCCGAAAGACTACACATGTAGTAAGTGTTAAGCGTCATTTAAACCCTAGTTTAAATGTAATGAAGTGTGCGTTATAGATTTAGTGATCTTAAGTTTGAATTGACGGAGTTGAGTTAACGGAGTTAACCTGAAATTGACGATTGTCACAATATAAATACCAAAACAAGGTTTTAATCGAGTGTTCGGATTTGTCAATTTGAGTCTAGATAATTAACTAAACTCAAAGTCAACTTTCCAAAGTGATAAATGTTATGAGATAACTCAATAAAAATCAAAAGACTTAACCAAGCATATAGTTCTATTGTGAAGAACCCCGTTAAGCGAGTATTTGGTTTCACCGGTCAAAACTTGTTATAAGATCAAGTTGGATACCGACACACCAAGTATGTTGATAAAAATAACTTAAAATTAGTTTAAAATGCATTCTTGAAGAAAAGATGAGTTTCGGTGGCCAAAAACACACTTGTGTGTCTTAAGCAAGTGAACTCGGTTTACTTCGGTATTGTTCGGTCCTTGACTCGGAATGATACCGAGGATGGTTGCCACATACCCAAATACCATAGAATTATAAAAATGATTTTAGAAGTTATAATATTCAAATCTTACATAAACATGTTTATTTAACTATTTCAAACAAAACTATTTAAAACAAAACTAGTAAACAAGAGTTCGGTCTTGTTTCGGTCTTGGTTCGGTTCTAAACTTGGGATATAACCGAGGCTAGTGACTTCATACCCAATACCATGGAACTCTTTAAACATAAATTAGAAACTAAACTACTTACAATATAAACAAGACTAGTAAAGCATTAAAGGAAAATAGTATAATCAAGGATTATAATGAGTCCTTCATGAAGCCTTGCCTTGTAGCATATCACCTCAACCGACCATGGCCGGAGAAAATGAAAGCCGAAGGAAACAAGGGGTGGATATTATATATATGTTGTACCACAAGATTGAATTACTAAGTAACAAAACAAACTTAAAGAATGGTTGTTGTTTGATTATTAAGAACCTTGAAGAAATAATACGTGGATTTGAGAGAGAGTTTGAAGAAGATGAACAACCAAAGTGGTGTATGGAACCTTGCTTTTATAATGGTAAGAGTATGGTTCATTCATATGGGGAAATTGCATGTGATTGGTTAAAATGGTTAAACAAGCTTTTGATTATTGACAATAATAGTCCCTAAAGTTTGCTTTAAGTCATTTTTCATCATAAAGAGGTGTTTTAACGTATTGAAAATGATGTTTTCTTGACCGGAAATTTGTGAAACATAAAATCCAACATTTTATTAATAACGACGAATCCGAAAGATTAAAACGGGTCGGGTTTTTGATACAAATACAAATGCAAGTTAAACCGAAAAATGACAAATGTTACATTAGTTGTATTGGCAATTCGTTAGTTGTTGGTGCGGCATTCCACCAATCTTTGCTACCGAAGTGAATGAATTGTTAAAGATTCACCTTAAGGAACATAAAGGCAAACGAAAAGCAATACAAATTGTTCATCCTCGTGGCTTGTTGAAGTTTATGAAAGGGGCGGAATTAAACTATTTTCAACGAAACATGGGTGCTCAATCAATATAATTAAAGAAGACATAAAAAAATCTCTCATTCATAAAGATGAAGAATAAGGGGAAAATGATAAGTCTAGATTGGGAGACGGGGTGTTCTTTTTCGTTGATTTTTTTTATTTACGGGGTGTTTGGATGAGCTTTTCAAACTTGCTTATTTGAATTTTGAAAAGTAAGTGTTTGACAAATCTCCTTAAAAAGCTTCAAAATTAGGTGCTTTAAAAGTACTTTTACTCTTTAAAAAGCAAATAAGCGAAATTCAAAAGCTCACCCAAACACCATGTTAGTTTTGGTGACTATTGTAATATGTTGTTCTTTGGTGCTTCTTGATGTCTAGTTAAGCTATGTGTAGTGGAGGGGCTACAAAATGGGGTGACTTGCACTATGTGCCGCTCAGTCAGCAATGTGTGAATTTTTGTTTTAAGATGTAATGGTGTTGTAGCCATATATATATATCACACGTACATATATAACTATAATAATAAACCTAAACCAAAAAGCAGGTGATAAATATTCATCCCTCCACCCCACACACACAAATCGCCCCAATATCGCCTGTAGGGGGAGGTGTTCACTATTTTGTTGTCCCTTATGGCCCCCATTACGAATAGCCTGAGTAGTTACATCCTACTATCCTAGTGTCGCGAGGGCTTTTTTTAATGAAATCAGTCGTTAAAAAAAGAAAATAATCTACCCCGTTATTGGAATATTGAAAATCGTGTAGCAAACTTTTTCCCGACGATTTATTATTCCTAAAAAAGAAACAAATTAAAAAAAATCAAAAATGTAATAAATACAATAATAAGAAACCAGAAGACTTGTGAATTGATAGACT
Source organism: Bidens hawaiensis (assembly GCF_021521415.1). Classification (NCBI taxonomy): domain Eukaryota; kingdom Viridiplantae; phylum Streptophyta; class Magnoliopsida; order Asterales; family Asteraceae; genus Bidens; species Bidens hawaiensis. The sequence goes on from NW_027492878.1 coordinate 491,490, forward strand.
TACAGAATTACAGAAATTGTCATTTATGTTTACACCAAATTTTAGTGGTTGTCCTTATCTTTAAAATTAACATAATTTGTCCTTTACATTAACAAATGTTACACCGTTTGTCCTTTAGCCATAACCCAGTTAGTTTTTTCCGTTAACTCAAGTCACATGACTTGCACATGAAGGCAAATTAGTCATTTTACCTATCATATAAAAAAGAATACTAATAATTAATTAAAATATTATATATATATATAAACTCTCTCTCTCTCTCTCTCTCTCCATTCTTCAAACCAACCACCACCATCAACAAGACAACAACACACCACATCCACCTTCAACTTACCAGATCTAATTGAAGCACATGATCTGTGGAAAACTTGAGCCCAGCTACGTTTGATTCCGATTACAATCCAGAAAGAGAAAAACTATGTTTGGTTAGCCACCGCTGCTGTGCGTCTCTGAAAACAAAAAATTTTCTCCGGCGAGGTCCAACATTGAACCCGGAAACAAAAATCTGTGGAAAACTTGAACCCGGATGTGTCTGGTTAGCCACCGCTGCTTTGCGTCTCCGGCGAGGTCCAACATTGTCGATTAGAGCACTGTTCGAAGTAAGATTTATGCCAATCGATATGTCTTTACATTTTGATGAAAAGCCCTATGTTTCCATTTGCATATTGTAATCCACGAGATCGAATTTTGAGTTTGAGATTCTAGGTTTGTAATGGGTTTTAGAAGTTCCATACCTCACTGTTACTGGTAAGGTGGTGTGGTTGTGGTTCGGTGGTGGTTGCCGGAGGTTGATGGTGGCAAGTGGTGGTGGTGGCTCCTGGTGAAGAAAGATATATATATATATATATATATATATATATATATTTACTTATATAAATGGATATTATAATGTTTTTTCAATTAAATGGGTAAAAGTATCAATTTGCCCTCATGTGCAAGTCATGTGACTTGAGTTAACGAAAAAACTAACTTGGTTATGGCTAAAGGACAAACGGTGTAACATTTGTTAACGTAAATGTCAAATTATGTTAATTTTAAAGATAAATGACAACCACTGAAATTTTATATAAACATAAAGGACAATTTCTGTAATTATGTGTATAATAAATTACATTAATTACTTTAATTTAGACATACCTTTTGATTTTCTAATACAATATAAATTATATAATAATAAACTTAAAAAAGCTACGTGTGGGCCACTTTCAAAAGGTACATGGTGTGTGAGTAATTGACTTGAGTTGGGGTGAATGTAAGATTCCAGCTCAACCAAGAGGCTAAACCTACTAAACCAGACAAGGATAGAAGATGCCTATTATTATTTTCCCTTAATAACAAACAAAATTATAAACTTTTTACTTTAATAATAAAAAGAAATCAAATACTTAATTTATTTGAATTGTTTTTCAGGCTACTGCTGAGTCTGTGACTGTGGTTTCTTGACTTTAGACCACCTGCAAAAAGACAAAAGTGGACCTTACAAAAGTATAATGTTTTGTATGAAAAAGTGGCTACAATTATTTATGGAAAATTTAAATTTTAATGCATGCTCCTTTTAGCTACGTGTTCTTTCTATAAAACAAATTTATTATTATTAAAAAATATGCTCAAAGGTAAAGTGTAGTGTTAATTGTTAATATCTTTTGAATATAAATATATTATCTACAGATGGTTTCCTCATCGATACGTAGTAACGTATCTACGCCGAAAAATTATAATTTGGTTTTCAATAGGATTGGATTTACCATTTAAAAGAGGTTGTTGCGTAGCTTGTTGTCTGTTTACATGTGTCTATATCATAATTGAATTATTTTGTTAAATTAAATGCACAGGTCATACCACCAATTAATTACATAAATAGGGATGGTTCATGCAAAAATAATATTATTGTGAAAAATATGATAAGGGAACCTGAACCATTGATTATGTTTAATTAATGATCTACAAAATAAATGACAAACTTATAATTGCAAACACATATTTATGACATATTATTAATTAAAAAGAGTCCATATATCTTTTATGATGTAACCCTCATTAAACGAGACATCAATGTATGCAACAGTTTAATATTTTGTGTCTAATTAACGGTCATAAAGTCATATATAATTATTATGGGGATTATTAGATTAAAATCACCTCATATTTAATGAGTTGGTTAATAATAATCTCACCTGAGTTATTTTCACCTGGCAGTCCCACATTTTCCATGTTTTTTGTTTTATGATCATACGTTAAAAATAATTAACGAGGTTAACTTTCTGTTGATGTGGCTATATGAGTGGACATTTAAAAATCAAACGTGGCTTTTTTTATTATCTAAAATTAAGTTTTTTATCTGCTTGTACGGCCCACCGGCCGGAAAGATAGACATAGTAAGGTCTGTACGGCGAAAGGTCCAAGAGACCGCCGTGTACGGATGTCTGCGCATACTGCGATATAGTTTTACGATGTGCAAGACCGACTTGGGTATGACCGGCCAAGTAAAACTGTGGACTGGTTTATTAAGAAAGCTAAATCCTCATTGATGAACTTGTTGAGCTTCCGACGTGGAAACCCACTGCAACCCCGGTACCAAGAAACGCAAACCCTAATTCTTCAATTGTAAATTTGGAGCAGAACCCGGAACAGTCAATTTGAGCAACACCCAGATGATAATATTGTTGATAATCAACTGGGTAGTTCTCAGAATTCAAGCTTTTTGCCTCATTCACTTGATTCCGACACACTTGCGACAGAGGTGGTGTCGTAGCTACTCCGACGGCGGAATTAGGGTTCCAATCTATCGGTTTGGGGTTATATGGGTGAGGGATGCCATGTAATAACCCTAAAATGAAAAAAAAAAGCCACGTTGGATTTTTAAATAGCAACTCATATAGCCACATCAACAAAAAGTTAACCCCGTTAATTATTTATAACGGGGGATCATAAAACCAAAAACATGGAAAATGTGGGACTGCCAGAGAGAAATAATTCAGGTGGAAATTGTACCAACTCGGGTTTTTCGTTTAACTTATTAATTACCAATATCCGAGCCGTTTTCATTCTCGAGTAACTTAATCACTAAAATATCATATTTATCGAGTTATTAATTTGTTTATTATGTTTAACAATTATTAAAAGTAAACTTTGAGTTATATACTTTTTTTTTCACCCTAAACTATAGTTTAAATCCTATATATATCAATCCAATTAGTTTAGGGAGCCATATGCAAATTCTGTTTTCTTTAATATGTTTTTATCTTTTAACCCAAACCCTTTACCGAACCCGAACCCGTTTTTGAACCCGTAACGCGACCCGGATTGTTTCTTGAAGCTAAATCTTCGTTGTTAACTTGGAAATGATTATCCTAAATTACGTATATGCTAAATTCGTATTCCACTGACGATGTAATTAAGGAAACGAATCAAAAATTGATATCGTGTATATTATTATCTAACCGATCAATATCAAATCAATGTCATACAAGTTAGAAGTCATAATAATACAATTAGACTCGGCTGGACCTTCCTCTCATCATTACGAATCTAAACCCTAATGTAATTAATTGTATTGTCATCAGCCTTCATCATCACGTCCAATCTGTTTGTGTGCTGAGAGAACGTCAGAGAGACCAAGATTTAGCCTCTAATACGATACATCGATTATGTACAAGATCTAAACGTTAAATTATTAGTTTATTGATAAATGTGGATGAATACATTATGCTGGAGATAAGTTATGGAGAGAATAACTTAGATCTATGTATAAGTTCTCTACTAAGTTATGAGCATGAGCTCCCTATTTATAGGCTATTTTACAATATACGTTAAATACGAAGACTAAACCGCCTATAACTTATTCGATCGCTACGGACACCGAAACCGTGCACTAACAGACTCCCCCTTTTCCGTAGCTATCGAATACTTTATCCTTGAATACTTTAACTGCAAATCACCAGTCACAAACCGTGCACTAACAGACTCCCCCTTGATTGATGATTTTCGGGCTTGTGTGGACAGACAATCTTTAAATCCTTTTCAGCAAACCAATAACCTGTAGCTTCTCAAATCAGATCTCCCCCTCAAAGTGAGCAACTCTTGGAAATCATCTCGATCATCCATTGGCGTATGATATGGTTCAATCTTTCAACACTCAGCAACAAGTCATCAGCTATCCGTCAACACCGGTAAAGAAAACATATCTTTACGTGTAACCTCGTCACACATCTTCGTGAACAACTCGATCATTCAACATCTTTCACTTCGGTTTTCCCTCTCTTGATAACGTGTATCCAAATATACTCTTTGAAGCTCTTCCATATCTCATTCACAAAGATGCACTAATGTTTGGGCATCATAAGATTCAGAGTTCCAACCTCCATTAATAACCCCAAATGATCAAATTCTTCAATCTAATGACATGACTTGTATATTCTTCAATAAGATCAACACATTCGAGAATCGCCCCCCTCAACAGAAGTAATCCGCCGTATACTCGTAGCCAACATAGTCAGGATCAAGTCCCTTAGAAAGAAGTAAACGAACAGACACTCGTATCCCACATAGTCAGGTTTCAATCTTTGAACAAATCAATCACCAATCGAAGAACACTTGCAGTCTTGAACTCAGTCAAACGTAGCTTTGCAAGCATGAATTACCACCCGAAATGCAGTAATTTTTCAAGAAACCTCACACACGTAGGAAGCCAAATAATTTCAATGAAAGTTTTATTGACTCCCCATTTTCTTGACAAATTCGGCAAGGTCTTAAATAATCTTCAAGGTTCACAAACAAACACACTCCTCGTTAAATTACACGAGATCTCCCCCTCGGCCAGTCGAAACGCATAAACAGTCAGCCAGAAAATATATTACCAAAATTTGCACGAAGAGTCTCCAATACATTAGGAATAACCTAGAAAAATTTTTCCCGATTTTGCCCGCCAAAAATTCACCGAAAATTTTCGAAAAATAAATTTTAACGCCAAAATTTTCAAGAATGAAAACTTACTTACGAGGAGTATTCTGGAAAAAATTCACGCAAGAAAATTTTTCCCGCCATTTTTTTTTAAGAATTGCCTCTCTAATTCGTTATAGATACACACCCCATTCGTTAACTTAATTCATGCTCTCCATTCGTTAAAAATTAAACTCCAATTCGTTATAAATATCCACCATTCGTTAACCATTCACTGATTCGTTACATACTTAACGAATCTGCTCAATTCGTTATAACTTTCCAATCCAATTCGTTATAACAGTTGCTCAAATGGCCTCCAATTCGTTATGATTTCTACTTCGTCATACCCATAACGAATCACCTTAATTCGTTACCAATACCTTAACAAATTAACTTAACGAAATACTTTAACGAATTGCCTTAATTCATTACCTTTAACTTAACGAATTGCCATGACGAATTAACTTAACGAATTGCCTTAATTCGTTACATTTTGCTTAACGAATATCCTTAACGAATTAACTTAATTCGTTACCATTTTCATAACGAATTGCTATAGTAGATTCGTTAAGCTTACATAACGAATTAGCTACAGTAACATAACGAATTGCTACAGTAACTTAACGAATCAGGTTGTTGGATCTGAACTGCTCACCAGAAAAACGTTTTTCGCCGGAAAAAGGTGTTACAGTGGCCGGAATAATTAGATCTGGCCGGAATCTGGAAATTTCAAGCTTCATCCATGGTGAAAACATCAAAACACCATAAATTACCATGAAAATCACACCGCACACTCAGTTTTTTACCACGATTCCGAATCCAACATCAATTTACCTTAATAATTACTTATTTATCACCAAATAACTTAACCCATAACATGCTCTTCAATGGTGAAATCTTCAATACACCATAATTAACCATCAAAATCCACAGAAACATGCGGATTTCACTAATAAATACAAATCCATCATCCAATTAACTTAACAATCACAGAATCATCACAAACCGAATCAAATGTTAACATGCTCTTCCATGGTGAATCACTCAATACACCATAACTCAACACCAAATTACACAGGAAGCATCATCTTCCATCCATAAACACGAATTCACACTCAAATCCATATATAACACACTAAATTACTCCAGATCTGACCAAAACCCGAAGAACATGAAGAACACAAAAAACTCAGATTTACCTTATTGATGCATCGAGAGCAGCTCCTGCTTTGATACCAATTGAGAAACCCGTTACGGATCTCGTATGTGTATCAATCTCGTAACAAACAATACCAGATCTCAAATCTGTGCGTAATCGATTAATACTTTAACAATAGATCTAACTCATAATTACGTGTGATTAAGTGTTGTATATGTTTATATATTATCCGTATTAGTAATTGTATAATATTAAGGATGAAGATCGAGAGAGGATTTGGACAGAGTTTCGTAATTAATCTCTCAAAACTTAAATTATGTGTGAACAATGTTCACTATTTATAGAAGATAGGTCTGGTTCGCTAACATCCCCTAGCGAACCAGATCCCACTTCGTTACATACATAAATTAGACGAAACACCCTCTGATTCGTTAACATCCCCTAACGAATCAGAGGATATTTAACTTAAGGTCTAGTTCGCTAAACATCCTTAGCGAACTAGCCTTATACTTTAACGAACTACATGAAATAATAATAGTTTATTACATTAAACAAAAGACAAATACGTTAACGACAATTACAAAGACTCAAGACGCAAAACCGTGCACTAACAGACACCCCCTTGTCTTGAGCTCTATGTCTTTAATTTACTTGAAGCGATTGGACCAGTCTCTGCAACTATGAATTCCATTTTCATGAAAAACACGCACAACGCGTTGGAATTGCATAGCTAGGTCGTAGTCTTCATTGCGCTCGATCAGAATCTGTTTCCTGTGTAGCACGTCATTGTCTGTTTCAGATAAATTAACCAACCACATTGGGTCTATTATCTTGATAAGCTCAGTCTTCAGTCCTTTACCAAGTACAATGACGGCCTCGCCCGTACGATTATCATAGTACCAGCGGTTGAATGAAAGATGCATTTGTTGGGGCATCGTCTTCGGTGGCACTCGTTTCATCGTCTTCGGCGGCTTTACTTTAAGAACAAGTTTCTTCCAGCCAGTATTTGGATCAATCTCGTCAATGCGTTTACGTTTCGGGACCTGGGGCTTGAAGAACTTGAACCCATGATTAACTTCGAACAGCAGGTGTTGATGAAACCACTCAGCTGTCCGAATGCCACCACGATTGATAAATGGACGCCTCATGAGGGTACGAACATCCCAACATGGTAGTGTAAGAACATCCATTATCTTCTCGTAGTACTGAACTCCCTTTTCCCATTTAACTATACATACCTTAAGCTCGGAATCGTATAGCCATGAGACAATATCACCATGAACCTTGGATACAGTCCTGAAGGTAGTTACTTGATTC